>NC_082665.1:60624166-60927196 GCF_025265405.1 Mesoplodon densirostris
AGGATACAAGATCAATATACAGAAATCAATTGTATTTCTATACACTGGCAGTGCACAGTTCAAACACGAGATTAAGAAAATAATTCTATTAACAATAGCATCAAAAATAATAAAGTACTTAAGAAAAAATTTAAGAAATTAAATATAAGACTTGTACATTGAAAACTACAAAACATCCTTGAAAAAACTTAAAGAGAACCTAAATATATGAAAAGACACCCTGTGTTCATAGATTGAAAGACTTAATATTATTAAGATGGTATAGTAGACAGAATAATGCCCCCCAAAATGCTCATGTTCTAATATTCAGAACCTGTGAATATGTTACTTTACATGGCAAAAGAGATTTTGCAGATGTGATAAAATTATGGAGATTATCCTGGATTATCTGTGTGGGTATAATGTAATCACAAGTGTCCTTATAAGAGGGAGGCAAGAGAGTCAAAGACAGGAGGAGGTGTGATGAGGGAAGCAGAGGTTGGAGTAATACATTTGAAGATGCGGGAAGGGGCCATGACTTAAGGAATGCAGGCCACGTCTAGAAGTTGGAAAAGGCAAAGAAATGGATCCTCCCCTGGATTCTCCAGAAGGAATATAGCCCTGCTGATATCTTGATTTTAGCCACATAAGACTCATTTTAGAATTGACATCCAGAACTGAAGATAATAAATTTGCATTGTTCTAAACCACTAAGACTGTGATAATTTGTTACAGCAGCAATATAAACTAAAAGACGTGGTAATACTCCCCTAACTGATTTATAGATTCAACACAATCCCTATGAAAGTCCCAGCTGACTTTCTTCCAAAAATTGATAAACTGATCCTAAAATTCATATGGAAATGCAAGGGACCCAGAATAGGAAAAAAAATCATGAAAAAAAAAAGAACAAAGCTGGAGGTCTTACACTTTCTGATGTCAAAACCAACTACAAAGCAACAATATTCAAAACTCTGGCCCTGACATAAGGAAATACATACAGACCAATGGAACAGAATTGAGAGTTCAGAAATAAACACTTACATTTATGGTCAATTGATTTTTGACAAGGGTAACAAGACAATTCAATGGAACAAGGATATTCTTTTCAACAAATGGTGCTGGGACACTTGGGTATCCACATGAAAAAGAATGAAGTTGTACCCCTACCTTACAACATATAAAAAAAATTAACTCTAAATAGAACAAAGATCTAAATAAAAGAGCCAAATCTATAAAACTCTTGGAAGAAAACATAGGTGTAAATCTTTGTGACCTTAGATTACGTAATAGTTTCTTAGATATGATAGCAAAAGCACAAGTAAAAAAGAAAAAATAGGTAAATTGGACTTCATCAAAATTAAAACTTTTGTGTTTTTAAAGGACATTATCAAGGAAGTGAAAATACAAAACTGGAGAAAATGTTTGTAAATCATATATCCAGTAAGAGTCTAGTATCCAAACTATGTAAAGAATTCTTACAACCCAAAGATAAAAAGAAAAATATCCCCATTTAAAAATAGGCATTTTTTAAATTGAATAGATGTTTCTCCAAAGAAATATGCAAATGGCCAATAAGCATGTGAAAAGATGTTCAACAACATTAGCCATCAGGGAAATGCAAATCAAAACTACAATGAGATATCACTTCATATCCACTAGGATGGCTATAATAAAATTTTTTAAATGAAAATAACGAGAGTTGGCAAGGATGTGGAGAAATTAGAAACTTGTACATTGCTAGTAGGAATGTAAAATATTTAGTTCCTGCTATTGAGCTACAGTAGAAAACAGTTTAGAAAAAAATGTTAAACGCAGAGTTACCTTATACTCAGCACTTCCATTTCTAGGTCATACCCAAGAGAATTTAACACATATATCCACACAAAAACTTGTACACAAATATTCATAGCAGTGTTATTCATGATAGCTAAAAAGTGGACACAATCAAAATGTATATCAAGTGTAAACAAATAAATTAAGCATGGTATATATCCATACGATGGAATATTATTCAGCCGTAAAAAGACTGAAGTATTCACTCATGCTACCACATAGATGAACCTTGAAAGCATTATGCTAAGTGAAAGAAGACAAAGAGACCACATGCAATACAATTCCATTTATATGAAATGTCCAGAATAGGCAAATTTATAGAGACAGAGAGTAGATTAGTGATTGCCAAGGGCTGGAAGGAGTAGAGAATGAGCAGTAACTGCTATGGTCAATTGATCTGAGATTTCTTTGAGTGATGATGACAATGTTCTGGAACTAGAAAATAGTGATGGTTGCACAACTTTGTGAACATATTAAAATTCATTGACTTGTGCAAATTAAAGGGTGAATTTTATGGCATGTGAATTATCTGAAAATAAATGAAAATGGAAATAAATTAATGAATTTAATATATGTATGCCTGTACGTGCCTAGGTGTGGAATTGCTGGGTCATATTGTGTCTCTAGGTTTAACTTTTTAAGGAACTGTCAAATGGTTTTTCAAAGTGGCTGCTCCATTTTATAGTCCCACTGGCAATGTATCAGAGTTCCAATTTCTGCACATCCAAAGGCCCATTTTTAAGAGATCCTAGCAGACAAATCTGCAACAAAGTCTATAGGGAACAAATGGAAAATGCTGACGTTTTTGCAGTCTTAGGAGCATGTGTATGTGCTTGTTTGCAGGTTTCAGAGAAAGTCCATTGATGGAAGCTTTGGTTCCAATGACGGTAAGAAAAATCCCTGGTTTCAATTCAAACTGATGTCAAGTATGTGGCAACATTCCATTTGGTACTTTTGTCTCTCTGACTTTTGTAATTTCCCAAACCCTCTATTGATTCCTACCGCGCCCCCCCCCACCACAGACACACACAGAGTGGTCTAATCTGCAGTCTTTCTACAGAAAGCAGAGCCAGTGAGAACCAATTTATGCACTTGATAATTACTGAAATATGGAGCTCACGCTAAGAGCCTTTGTTCGGAGAGTTCCTTGTAGTTGTCCACAGCCCATTTGTCAGCAATTCATCTTTTTAAAGAGTTTACTCTTTTCTAGGACATAAATTGTTCATATCTGTCTTATCACAGAGCTGACTTGTGAACAATGGTAAGAATTTATTGTGTCAAATCTAATACAGAGCTTACTTTTCCCAAATTGAGATAGAGGGTTTTTTTGTTCAAGGATCTAGAAAACTGAAGTATTTGAGACTAGCAAGTATAACAGAGTCTTATAACTTTGGGAAATCCAGAGTAATTGATTATCCAACCGTTGTAATATGCCCTTTCCTCCACTCGGAGGATTTGAACAAAGGAATTCAGTTGCTTGATCTTTTTATCAAATCTTTAAAAAAAAAATAAATGTCCTTATTTTTAAAACTTGAGATATAATTGACATATAACATTGTATAAGTTTTGGGTGTACAACATGATTCTATATTTGTATATATTGCAAAATGCTCACCACTAGAAATCTAATTAACATCTATCACCACACAT
Source organism: Mesoplodon densirostris (assembly GCF_025265405.1). Classification (NCBI taxonomy): domain Eukaryota; kingdom Metazoa; phylum Chordata; class Mammalia; order Artiodactyla; family Ziphiidae; genus Mesoplodon; species Mesoplodon densirostris. The sequence goes on from NC_082665.1 coordinate 60,627,632, forward strand.
AGTTATACTATTTTTTCTTGTGATGAGAACTTTTAAGATCTATTCTTTTAGCAATTTTCAAATATACAATACAGTATTATTAACTCTAGTCACCATGTTGTACATTACATCCCCAGGACTTACTTATATTTTATAACTGGAAGTTTGCACCTTTTGTAAGTGTCCTATTTTTTGAAAAGCCTAAATCAGCATGAGTTACTCAGTGCTCACAAGCTACTTGGCATAGAATGATCATTTGGAAAAGGAATGATGGAGTGAGACTTGATTTTTAAGTCACATGCAGCAGATTTTTTTTCTAATTTTTATTGGAGTGTAGGTGTTTTACAATGTTGTGTTAGTTTCTACTGTACAGCAAAGTGAATCAGCTATACATATACATATATCCCCTCTTTTTTTGGATCTCCTTCCTATTTAGGTCACCGCAGAGGATTGAGTAGAGTTCGCTGTGCTATACAGTAGGTATGCAGCAGATGTTTAGTTCTGTATTTTCTACAGTTAAGTTAGAAAGACACAAAGTGACTCCCTACCCCACCCAGCAGGAGTATCTCTCCCTCTGCTGGAGGTCTGCTTCTCCTGCCTTCCTTTGACTTTTGTCTTCCTTAATGTCAACGTGTCTATTTTTCCAGGCATCCAGGCAATTGGTTTTAATAACATTCAACAGCCAATGTAAAGGAATATAAAAGAACACCTGCTCTATTGTCTTTAAAATGCTAAGTACTACTTTCTATTTTATTCATAAAATGTTAAAATGAAATGTCTTCTCTCTGGATCTCAGCCTTTTCCCTCTGATGCTCTCCAGGTTTTGCTCGTATTTAGGCCTAGTCGAACTTAGAAAGCCTAATTGGTTGGATCTGATAGGTGCTCTGTGAATGGATGCTCTGTTATTTTTATTGTATGAGTGAAGTCATTTTATCACTGCAATGACAATTAAAGGAATTTCGTATTCAGAAGGGTCTCCTGAACAGTGAAGTACTGGTAGACAGAGCCGGGACTTGAGCCAAATCACTGTCCAAGATCAAGAAGGCTCTGAAAATTAGCTAAGAGCTAGAGGTACCCTTCAGATAACAAGCAGAAATGAATGAGTGACCAAAAAAATAAATAAAGATGCATCCGTTGGATTCATGTGGCTGCAGGTAACAGCAAAGTTTATCTCAAACATACCTAAACTATAAAGAGTGTCTCCTCTCCCTGGAAGTTGAGCAGAAGGGTGGGCTTCAGGTTTCACTGAGTCCAGTGGCTCTGGTCCTTTTTCCTGCCATTCCCTTGACTCTGCTTTGCCCCCAGAGCTGGTAGTGAGATGGGTCCTCACCTGACAATGTCCAGAAGGAAGGACTGTTTCAGAAGCACCTAGCAACTTCTCTCATGTTTCATTGGCCTAGAGAGGATCATATACTTGTTGCTAAACCAGTCACTGCAAAGGAATCTATTTACTTACAGATCAATCAAGCCTGCTTATCGAATTAGGGTGAGGTCATCTTTTTCTAGGACCAGGGTTTCTCAAACTCAACATTATTGACATTACAGCCAGATGATTCTTTGTTGTTGGGAGCTGCCCTGTACATTATAGGATGTTTAACCACATCCTTCACCTCAACCTACTAGAATTCAGTAATACACTCCCTCCCTGTGACAACTAAAGTTATGCCCAGACCTTGTCAAACGTCCTCTTGGGAGCAAAATGTTCCCCCCACTCCTACCCCCAACCGAGAATCACTGACTTAAAAATATGGGCTGCCAGGCACGGATGAGGGAGGATACCCAAACAAAATTCCAGCTTAGTTAGGAAGTAGGAAATAGGAATGTTCACCACAAAGGGCTTTGAAATAAGGAGGAAGTAAGGAACCTATGTAATGCTGAGAGGCTACCGGGAAAGATGGCACATGACCACTGGTGAGACAAGACCTAGGTTCTTCAAACAAGAGCAGAGAAGATAAGCTCTAGCCTAGGGAGGAACCAGTTAGTGACTCTTAATCATATGAAACAGAGCACGGAGAAACCAGCCTGTAACAAGAGACAGAGGCAAGTGAGGGACCTTATCTGAAAGCTAATGTGAAAGATTCAGGGGAGGAACCTTTAGAGAGGAGCAAGTATACAGAAATGTCTTTTGTCTCCAAGGGCCAGTATCAGTGTGCCCACGGGGGCTACAAGAAGTTTAATGGAGCTTAGAGCTACAGGAAATGCCCTGGGGGCTAGTGCCTAGAAGAAATGCTAGGAGCAGCGTTTGAGAAAGGGGACCCCACTAGATTTGGCATGTTGTCTGCTGCAATTAACGTGGAGCTGGATATCTGAGGAACTTGGCCTGAGGCTTTCACCCTAGGTATGCCTGAGATGGAGGAAATGGAGCCAGGTCCCTACAATTTGCTAAACTGTCGGCAGCTCTGTTTTAGTTACGTAATGATAGGAAGGCTGCATTTGGAAAATCCGTCGGCTCCCCTGCATGTGTTTTTCTTTGATTTGCCTGCAGTTTTTAAAGTTGTGTTTGAAAAATGTTGACATTGGCTCCAACTAAACTAAAAAGCAAAGGAAGGGCTTCCCTGGTGGTGCAGTGGTTGAGAGTCCGCCTGCCGATGCAGGGGACGTGGGTTCGTGCCCCGGACTGGGAAGATCCCACATGCCGCGGAGCGGCTGGGCCCGTGGGCCATGGCCGCTGAGCCTGCGTGTCCGGAGCCTGTGCTCCACAACGGGAGAGGCCACAACAGTGAGAAGTCCGCGTACCGCACAAAAAAAAAAAAAAAAAAGCAAAGGAAGTTCTTTCATACTTAATGGGATAAAGAAGGAGATAAGAGCCTGGAGCCCAGGTGAAATGGAAATAGTGTTGGTAAAGAGTAGCTTCAGGCTGTGAAGGGACTTTACTGCTGCAGTGTGAATGGATGCACACTGTATTCTCTATTCCTCACTTAGCACTTAGGACAGGGGCCTCTGTGGTAATCTAAGGGGCACTGGGCAAGGCTCTGTGTTCTAAAAACATGTCCTCCAGTGGCTCTCAGTGGAAAAAACCCACACTTCACATCATTGTTAAAGAGCCTGTACAGAAATTCAGTTACCACCTTGAAAGAGAGACAGATGAAACGTGACTCACAGGCCTCTGGGACCACATGAGCTGTCACCACGAACCTGGGTGCAGCCTAAGAGGAGGGTACTTTCTCAAGTGAGGGAGCTTGGTGAACTTGCCAAGTTTGCAGATTTAAGAACCAAATGGCCAATCAGATCCTTCCCTGGATGGAGCGATTACTGAATCAGCCTCCCAGCAGAGAGCAGGGCCCAGAAGGAATAAGACAAGCAGCGTGCTGAGTTCAGAGGGGTCAGGGAGCACAGGACATCCTCAGGCTCTGTGGCAACGGGTCTCAGACCCTAGTCCTGACTCTCTACTCTGCTTTTTCCCAACTTTGCCTGACCAGTTTTTTCCTCTAGAGGAATTTTACTTTTACATCCTTCTGCAAAGATTAGTGGTTTTCTTCATTTTCTCCTCAACTTTTGAGATACATCATGACACTCATTGGGATAGGTAGCCAACTGGCATAAAAATGAAATCTCATGGCAGCTAGTTCACAGCGTTGCTGACTCCCTCTTCCGCTTCCAACCTCCTGAGTCTGGAGACGGAAGGGGGCAGGACAATTATAAATGTGACGTCCCTGAAAGAGCCAAGCATGCTCAAAATGAAATGAAGTTTTTCTCCTCACATGGAGCAATTAATATAAAAGGCAAGCATGCAAGCATATCCTGTTCTAAGTTAGTAAAGCAGACAGATGGCAAAGGGCTCGCGCACAGAGAAAAACATACCAGAACAAGTTTCCCCGTTAAGATGAGCTCATTCACAACTTTATATGTTTGCTTATTCCCAGCCAGAACATCTTGGTCTGTCCTATAAACTGATATTTTGTGTTTAATTCTGCTTTCTAAATGCCATACAGTTAAATAGAAATATGGCTTGCCTTCTGGGCGCATCCATCACGTTTGAAGTTTAGGAGGTAATGCTTCGGTTTTTGCATTCTAAGAAGGTCTTAGACATTAGAAACGTTAACAGAATACCGTTATCCCGTGTTGAACAATCTCCTATTTAATTGTGCATATAGAAGTGCACAGATTTGAAACAAGCGCACTGCTCATGAAAATCTCGATGCTCTTGTCCATCACAGAACCATGGTTGTTGTGGTTGCCTCGGGGTGAAAAGAACTAGCGACTACATCCAAACCAGGTCCTGCTCGATTGCGAGGCAGAGTGCAGAAATCATCGAAGTCTGAACAAACCTACACAGCTGGCTTTTTCTTTTTAGTGAAGTTGTCGCCTAACAAAACAGTGATTGTTTTTGTTTGCTCACTTGCTTTGACTTTAGTTTTTGCCTTTTTTTCTCTTTTGATCACACACACGAAAACCCTTTGCCTCCTACAGACCATTTCAACCCCCCGCTGCAGCAGAACTCAAGCATTCTCCGACGCATGTGTCTACTTCCCATGCCAGGGGGCTTCCCAGGAACAGAAAATGCCAAAAAATCTGGGGTTTATGATTTTAGTATCATTCTTCGCTTACTATTTGCACATGTAATATGCAAATATGTAATATTTGGAAAAGTTGGAGGCGCGTCATCTTAGAGAATGTTTTTCTCTCACTGCCAACAACCATTTGGCAACAGACATGCCTATTCTACCTCTGAACTATCCCCCAAATAACTCATATTCCTGCACATCCTTAGTTCATGTTGTCATTATTTTTTGCTCCAAGGAGTGCAGTAATTTCCATCCTGTCAGGGCTCATCCTGTCTATAGTTAGGGTACTGTTAATGACTGTGACAAATAAACCTCCGAATTATAGCCCCTTAATCACAGAAGTTTATTTCTGGTGTTTATGTCCAGTGGTGGCCTTCCTCACAGTGATTCCAGACCCATGCTCCTTTGTTCTTATGATTCTGCAATACTGTCAGGCAGGAATCAGCAATGTTTTTTCTGTAAAGGGCCAAATGGTCAATGTTTTAGGCTCTGTGGGCCATGCAGTCTCTGTCGCAACTGCTCCACTCTGCCATTGTAGCCAAAAGCAGCCATAGACATACTTAACGAGTGGCTGTGTTTCAGTAGAACGTCATATATAAATACTGAAATTTATAATTTTACCTGCCATAAAATACTCTTCGCCTTCTGATTTTTCCCTAACCATTTAAAAAATTTAAAACCATTTTTAGTTTAAGGGCCATACAAAAATGGGTGGCAGGCTAGATTTGGTCTGCAGACCATAAAACTGGCCTGCAGGCTCCTATATTAGAGTGAAAAGAAAATCAAACTATTTAGAGTTATGTTCTTTCATTTTGGCAACTGGACATAAAGTGTTTGCCTCTTCGCTTTTCTTTTTAACAGGCTCTGGAAATACGTCGGTGTCACATCCCATTGCTGCCAGCACCCCTGAAGAAAGCAATTATGGGGCAATAGGTATTTCCTACAATGAGTCCATTCATGGAAGTGTTTCCTGGTTCTCCAAAGAATAGGATACAAGGAGCCCTCCAGCCACTAATAACTGTGAGAGTGGGCAAGGCAGTCATCGTATAAGATTATCTTTTATTTATAAGATGAATTGGCTCGATGATCTGGAAGGTTCCTTCCAGCTCTAATTTTCTCTGGTTCTATTGATCCATTTCTTGGGTCTGCTAGCCACACTTGAGCAGAATTTTCTATGGTTGCCATCAACTCCCTTGGGGATTTTTTCGTACCCAGCCTGAGTTTAGGGCGTGAAAGACGCGTCAAAGAGTCTGACGTCAGGGAGCCCGACATCAACTGACCCGTTGTTTCATTCTCAGGTTTCAGTGGAGTAAGGGCGATCAGAAGACAGGCTGTGCAGCAGGTGAACACGGCTGAAGCCTAACGACCTTCCATTTGGGCTAACTGCATAAATGAACCTGCTCACTGCCACCCAGTCATTCACATGGCAACCCCCAGGGCTCGTTCAGTGACCTGAAGGGGACAGAATTCTGATCCCTGTCTTGTTAGTCGGCGTGCATTGACGCTTCCACACACTTCCATGATGCTTGCGGGCCTATGAATGGTGCACCTTAAGCTGTCAGCGTAGAGGGGCTGGGAATCCTGTATGCCTGCCCTGTTATTCTGTAACTTTGAGAAGCATGTGGGCTCAGTGCTGGAGACTTATTTCTGGCTCTGCACGAACAGGGTTTGGTTTTTTTTTTAACCATCTGAATAGAAGAAATAAAGCAGAAGGTAGGCTCTGCTCATGTGCTCATTAGGCTGTGCAAATTCCCATCTGCTCTGGGAAACATTCACAGGAACACAAGGATTCTTCTTCCTGAGAATGTTGTTTCCATTATATAATCATAGATACGGCATGTGGGGGATTTCGGTGTACAAATACTTTATCCACGAGAAATGTATAGCTGCTGGACATGTGGGTACTTACACGTACATGTGGTAGATGTTATACATAATTATGTGCATGTGTATGTTTATACATTTGTGCTCATATTTTAAAATATGAAACATGAAATATAAGCATAATATTATTTTTGCATCCAAATAGTTAACAGAGCAGATGTCTTTATATTATGTATTCAGCCCTAGAAAGAGATGATTTAAATATAAAAATAGGAGGAGAGGAAAATTAGAAGTCCATTGAGGAGGAATTGAGAGAAAGAACATGTGCTGTGGGTAAGGAGTTGGTTTTTACCAACACAACGTTTTCAGGAATGAGTCAGCACTGTGCTTTTTGCAGAGAAAGATGGACTCCATGGGTTCTTCTCGACTTGGGAAGGCAGATGAGTCTCCTCTGTTTCAGATGAGTCAAGCTCCAGTCCTGGCAGGCAAATGTCCTCCTCCAATGGCAGACAGCCGGGCCAGTCAGACACGGACAGCTCCGTGGAGGAGAGTGACTTCGACACCATGCCAGACATTGAGAGCGATAAGAACGTCATCCGGACCAAGGTACTTCTGCCTGGTGGTGCTCTTCGAGAGGGCGAAAAGTTCAGGAGCCAAATACAACTTCAGCAATACCTCAATTTCCTTTATATATTTTTTTTCTTCAGGGGGAGTCACATTTCTCAGTGAGCTTTTTATTTTTTTATTTTTTAAAGATCTTTATTGGGGTATAATTGCTTTACAATGGTGTGTTAGTTTCTGCTGTATAACAAAGTGAATCAGCTATACATATACATATATCCCATATTTCCTCCCTCCTGCGTTTCCCTCCCACCCTCCCTATCCCACCCCTCTAGGTGGTCACAAAGCACCGAGCTGATCTCCCTGTGCTATGCAGCTGCTTCCCACTAGCTAGCTATTTTACATCTGGTAGTGTATATATGTTCAGGGGGATTTTTAGATAAAACTTAGCTACATACTAAAAGCAATACTTGGTTAATTAACACTTCTTTCTGGAGGGAGAAAGTGAGAGCAGTAAAGAAAACAGAGTGCTAAAACACTCTCAGGATCTGAAGTGGCTGACCATAGACAAAAATGAGGAAGGGATCCAACCAAATGGAGGAAAAGATTCACTTGAAGGGTGTACTTGGAAAAACTCCCTGGTTGTATACATAAAATCCTTCAGGAGTAAAAGATCATTTCTTTCTGGCTTGTATGTATCACATTGTGTTGTATCCAATAAGGGACACAAAGGTGAATCGTACCGTTTCAACCTCGGAATTCAAGAATCACACAATGGGCACCTCTGAAAACTGGGAAACCAATTCTTGAGATTTAAGAAGCATTCAAGACTCCCAGTAGGTTTCCCACATCAGCCAATTTCCCTAAAGCCAAGGGAAATACTAGGATTTTTAAAGGCATCCTGAGAAAAGCAAAATTAAAAGAAAAGTCTTGTTAAATAATTTTAATCCCTAGTGAGTGATTGAATTGGAATGTGTAAAGCTCTCCTTTATATTTTATGCAAGAAATCCAAGTACAGTTTTGCATTCTCTTTTTATTTGGCATCCCAGATGTTCCTTTACCTGTCAGATCTGTCCAGGAAGGACCGGAGAATTGTCAGCAAAAAATATAAGATTTATTTTTGGTGAGTAGATGACCAGGAGGGCTATGGTTCTCTCTAGTAAAATTAAAGTTTTCTTTGTAAAAGCCACAATCACTTATGAGATTCATATAAGTGAATCAAATCACAGGTTTCAGTGTTTAATGAGGCACAGGTATAGGTGTTTAAAGGATTCATGACACATTCGATAGGAAAGACAAAAATGAACTACCAAAGGCAACCAGCCCTAAATTAAATAAATACAAAGTATTAAATAAGAACAGTAGTGGAATCCCATAGGGAGACACTAAATCCTTTTCTAGGAAAATACAGTAACAATAACATTAATGTCACCACCTTCCCTCTTCTCCTCACCAGGACTTGCTCTTGGAAGAGCCAGTGATTAGAGGGATGGGATGCCTAGAGCATCTCATAGTAGCTGGAAACCACCCTGAGTGAAGATGATACCATCAGCCAATGATAAATAGACCTGCAATGGTCAGACACAGATGCAGTCTTCCTACAAGCAGAGAGTCTGAGGTGCCTGGCAGGGTCCCCTCCTTCCTCTCAGAAACCCCCAGCTGACACTTGTGATAGCACTTCCCATTCTTTTTTCTGGAAGGATAACCTTTTACTGGGATACAGATATTAGAGGAAAACAAGGGCCAGTGGGGACCACATGGAACTCCATAGTAGGACCATCATTTGGGAACTAAGAGATATCTAAAAAAGCCACATCCCTTTGTGAGATCCATCACCCATTACCTACTCTCGGATCACTGTTTTTTTAAATTTTTTTTAAGTCACAACTTATTTTTATTTTTTTAATTTATTTATTTTTGGTTGCGTTGGGTCTTTGTTGCCGTGTGCAGGCTTTCTCTAGTTGCGTCGAGCAGAGGCTACTCTTCATTGCAGTGTGCAGGCTTCTCACTGCGGTGGGCTTCTCTTGTTGCGGAGCACAGGCTCTAGGCACGTGGGCTTCAGTAGTTGTGCCATGTGGGCTCAGCAGTTGTGGATCGTGAGCTCTAGAGCATAAGCTCAGTAGTTGTGGCGCATGGGCTTAGTTGAGCTGCAGCATGTGGGATCTTCCCAGACCAGGGATCAAACCTGTGTCCCCTGCATTGGCAGGCGGATTCTTAACCACTGCACCACCAGGGAAGTCCCTCTCTGATCACTTTTAATCTAACAATATCCTAAATAGATAGGCCCTCATTAATAATTGGTTAAACCAGAAGCAAGCATTATTTACACTGTTTTACAAGTAACTGTATGAGAGGAAGATTGGAGAAACAGGAACCACATAATCAGTTTCTAATTGCTTTTTTGAGTTAACTAGGGAGTTATGGGGTGGAAAGATTCTTTTAAAAAAAAAAAAAAAAAAGAAGGCAGGGCTTCCCTGGTGGCGCAGTGGTTGGGAGTCCACCTGCCGATGCAGGGGACACGGGTTCGTGCCCCTGTCTGGGAAGATCCCACATGCCGCGGAGTGGCTGGGCCCGTGAGCCATGGCCACTGAGCCTGCGCGTCCGGAGCCTGTGCTCCGCAACGGGAGAGGCCACAACAGTGAGAGGCCCGCGTACCGCCAAAAAAATAAATAAATAAATAAAAGGGCAAAGTTTCCATTGTTATTTTGGAAATAACCATTTCTGATTCTTTGCCTGCGTAGGAACATCATTACCATTGCTGTGTTTTATGCGCTGCCTGTGATCCAGCTGGTTATCACCTACCAGACAGTAAGTGCTGCCCCGAACTCCAAAATCCCACCTTTCATACTGCAGGGAAAGATCTTTGCTGTGACTTACAGAGAAAGGTATAACTTGAGCTCCGTCCAAGAATTAATTCCCCATTTGGGTTCCCACTGGATTTCTCCACTGGTTCATCTTTGACCTTTAAATCTAATTCCCAATTGTTTTATCACAGACCTCTTGTATTATTTTGACTACCAATCTGAAATTATTACCTTGCACTCATTTAGTCTTGGTATCTATCAACTATGTCTATTTTTTTACCAGTCTGAACTTCTGATCATCATGGGATGATGAGTAAAGTTCCAGACCAAAACAAAGAAACCTGATGTCTAATTTAGCCTGTGTCCTGTCATTGAGGGTAAATATGTTTTGTAAAAGTAAAAACAGCTTCACAAAACTAATGAGATATTAAAAGAAAATATAAAATAAATTTAAAAACAAACAAAAACAATAATTAAAATAGCTTGAGAATCCCCACTGCACCTTCACAGAACCCTAGGGTCCAGGTCACTTAAGTGATCTCGTCTGGAATCTATTACACATGAAAAAGCCCATTTAGAATAGCACCAGGCTAAAGGTGTTTCTAATGCAATGGTTCTCAAACTTTGCATTAAAATCATCTGGGGGACTTTAAAAAATCCCAGTGTCCAAGCTGTACCCCACACCAGTTAGAGCAGAGTGGAATCAGGCATCAGTATTGATGAAACTCCCAGTGATTCCAGTGTACAGCCAAGTTTGAGAGCCAGGAGTTTAATCATATTTCACCAATTCCATACTTAATACGTGATGAGGATGAGGACTTTCTAAGGTTTGAGCACCACCATTTATAATCTAAATATTCTCTGAATACTTCGGGGCTCTGTCAGAAGATACAGCTATGCTGTGATCTAGGAAGGTTCTTAATGATAGCGAGAGTGATAACTATGGAAAACTGATCACACATCTCCTTATGTCCACCTGCCCTGTGGTTATCATTTCCACACAGAGGATGGAACAGCTCCTTACCCTCCCAGGATTCATCTAGAAAATAGGATGTACCATGACCATCCTAATAGGCAGGTCCCAATGTTAGCATCCTCTCAAAATCCTTTTATAATGAGAACAAAGGAAATATACTCAGTTGCATTCTGCCGTGAGGCCACATAATGAGGGACACGGAATATTTCAATTCAAAGCAAGATGGCAGCATTTAAAGGAAATGTGTCTATACTGTGTAAAGGCTGAAGATAATGACCCATCCCCTGCTGAGAAGGAGCACTGGTTACACTGTAAATCACTGACAGTTGATCGCTGTGAGCACTGTCCACGTTTTGTGATTTCAGGCTCGGGGTGGGGGAGGAAAACAGCATCTCCTCTTCTCACTCTTGGTTTTACAGATAGTCAATGTCACTGGTAACCAGGACATCTGCTACTACAACTTCCTCTGTGCTCACCCCTGGGGTGTCCTGAGGTAAGCCCAGTCCTCCGAGGCAATGAGAGATGCCTTTCTGTGTAATGTGGTGATTTCAGTTTTTAAAAATACTAGAAACAATTGTGGAAACCACCCCCAATCAAGGGTAAAGAGGAATGAAATCAGGAAGTTGAGATCAGGTATGCCTCTTCCATTCCTGTATGGGGGCCTCAGGAAACAGTCCTGAGGAGAAGGCAGAGATGTGGGTTTTTGGGGTTTTTTTTGCGGGGTACGCGGGCCTCTCACTGTTGTGGCCTCTCCCGTTGCGGAGCACAGGCTCCGGACGCGCAGGCTCAGCGGCCATGGCTCATGGGCCCAGCCGCTCCGCGGCATGTGGGATCTTCCCGGACCGGGGCACGAACCCGCGTCCCCTGGACCGGCAGGCGGACTCTCAACCTCTGCGCCACCAGGGAAGCCCCAGAGATGTGTTTGAAAATACCAGGTCCCTAGCTGTGATGACCCTCATCCATGGGCATGAGCCACTAGTGCATTCAATCTGTTACACAACCTCATGAGATAGATAGGATTATTCTTACCCCCGTTTTTAGTTGAAGATGTTAAGGCTGTTAGAAAGGTAAGGCCTTGAGGAAGGTCCCTCAGCTGTTAGTGATGCTGAGACGCACACCACGGCCTGCTGCCTCCAAGGCCACGCTCCAGCCTCCAGAACACGGCGAAGTGGAGGGAGCATTTGCCTGGGAGTTGCGAGCCTGGCTTCTTGATCCAGAACTGAACTAGTCTCAGTTTCCTTAAATGAATCTGCTGGCTGTGACCAGATGACACTTATCCTGAAATTCATGGTTACAGAGCTGAGTATGGACACATAACGTGGGTCCATCCATCTATGTGAATTCACTCTCACAGTGTAGCTGAAACGCTTGGCCCAACTGCCCATCTGTGGAGCGACTCTTTTTCCTGGGATTCATTCCCCACCAGTGCCATCAGCACAAGGGAGGACTGAGTGGGTGTTAGGGAAGCTAAGCAGGCATCCCTGAGAGGAAACGGACACATTATCACAGGCTAAGCATCCTAACGTGGCGTTAGGTTAAAGACGCTTTCTGATGATCTCGGTCCTGAAATCTCATGGAAAGGTTGGCAGTGGAAAACACTGAATGCTGATTTCACTCGCTCATCCATGCCTCATTCAGTCTCTAAAGCTCGTTGATACCTTGACTCCCTCATGGTCTCTCTGTCATCCCCTTAGTGCCTTCAACAACATTCTCAGTAACCTGGGCCACATGCTCCTGGGCTGCCTCTTCCTGCTGATAGTCTTGCGCCGGGACATTCTCCATCGAAGAGCCCTGGAAGCCAAGGACATCTTTGCCATGGTGAGGAGAGGGTGGGATGAGGGAGGTGAGAGCTAGGAAGGGTTATGGTTCCAAACGGGATCTGCAAAGAGGAGGGACATCTGGCTAGACGGTGTGACGATGGATTATGTGTAATGGACCACACGAGGCCAGAGCATGGGCATCCTGGTTCTGTGGCTGAGTCACTAAGGAGTATCTTTCCACTGACCAAGCTTTCTGCTTTTTCAGGAGTATGGGATTCCCAAACACTTCGGTCTCTTCTATGCTATGGGCATCGCACTGATGACGGAAGGGGTGCTCAGTGCTTGTTACCATGTCTGCCCTAATTACTCCAACTTCCAATTCGGTAATTAGAATTTACATCAGCTACACAGCTTTGAGTCTTATCCTGGGACCCTCTCAGAAATGCCAAGGTCGTGCTTGCAAGAATTAAATGACATTTTACATGAAGTGATCTGAGGGCACCTCACCACAGGGCATGGTTTCCCCACATTGTACCGTTTTTTTCTCTCTGATCACCTTTTATAGACTACAAAAGAGTGAACACTGGGTACTGATCTCATGGCTAGATCTGCAGGTGGGCAATGGGCTAAGTGTCAGGCAGCAGGTCAGGTGGAAACCACCAACAGACATCTAGAAATCTCCCTCAGTGTAGCTTGGCTCAATTTAGCAGTTTGCCTACTTTGGGTTGAAAGTAATCGAAAACCCAATTCGAATTGGATTAAATAATAAGTACACTCATCAGCGCACCAGCCGAATGTACAGGTGGAATGGCCTTGTGGGTAGTCTGTCTGGTGGCTCTGGCTCCGCTTCTCTGTGATCCCCTTGGTTGCACCCAGCCTGCACACTGGTGGTCTCCTCAGGCTGCCTTCCCTCATGGTGGCAGAAATAGCTACAGCAGGTCTTGGCTTCCTGTCTCCGCACCATGATGTCTAGAGAGAGCAGCGAGCTGGCTTCCAGGAGCCTTCATTTGAGAGCAGGAAACTTCTTTTCCCCAAACTCCCCAGATAACAGCCCCTCGTGCCTCAACAGCTTACACAGCCCTGAGCTTACTCCAGAATCTTTCTCTGTGTGAGGGTTAGCTCGGGCCAGCATTGCTACACCAGTCACGGTGGCAAAGGAGGTGAGGTTACCTTTAGACCAATGAGACCCTTCCCTGGAACCAGGGGTGCAGTTAGCTTTCCTAAAGCAAGTGGTCTGGGAGGGTGTGCATTTCTGAATAGAAAATGGGGCTGAGATATTTGAGTTGGTATCGAGATGCTGTTAGGATGGAGAAAGGGAATAGCTGATGCTGGAAGAAGGCAATTAACAATGTCCTCCACACTCGAGGATAAGGTTTTTAAAAAGTTATTTTGTGTTTGTGTTCTAGCCTCTGGCTGTTAACTCAGAACACCACAGAAATTCTCTGTCACGTTTTAATTTTTTAAAATTAGAAGACATTTTTAATAGAGGAAAACTATAGAGAACAATATCATTCACCACTCAGAAGGAAAAAATGCCAACACTTTAAAATATTTGCCTTAAATCTACTTTAAGAAATAAAACTGTGTAAAGTTGAGGTCCCATTTTGAACTGTTTTCTAAACTTATCAACTCTCCCCTTCCTTAGAAGCAACAACTGTGATTAATTTTATATTTATCCTTCCAGTTTGTTTTTAATAGTTTTTCTTCATTTGTAACAAATTAATATTAATTTATCACACTTTGTTCGGCATCCTTCTTTTTTCATTCAACAATGTTTTCAAGATTTATTGGTATTAAATCAAGGATATCCAGTTCATTCATTTTTAAAGATTGTCATTCTGTAATAAAAATATACCACATTTATCAATTCCTCTATTGAACAACACTCAGAGGTTGCCAATATTCTGCTAGTACAGACAGTGCAACAATGACTAGCCTCATCTATGCCTGTTGTGCACATGTAAGAGAGGTTCCCTGGAATACCTAGAAGGAGAATTTTGGGGTCACCTGGTCCTGGATGATGCATCTTCCATTTTACCAAAAACAGTCAACTTTCTCCCCAGAATATTAATTTCCACTCCCACTGGCTGAGTGAGAGTTTCCACTTCCCCCATATCATCACTAACATGTGTTATTATTAGACATTTACACTTTTGCCACATTTTTTAGTAACATGGGACATTGCATTGCTGTTTTAATTTGCATTTCCTTAACCCCCATGCAGCTAAGCCACATGTAATTTCTAGCTGTCTTCCATCCCTAGGCTAGAAAGCCTTGTATATGAGCAGTAATCAATGTGGTTACGTTTCAGTATGCTGAGAAGGACCTCCTGCACCCACGTAGGATTCTCTTTATTGTCACACTGCCCTGTTCCCATTAGGGCTTCTTTTCTTATTGTTAGACAGAAGCGTTTATACACACATAGCCCTGCGAGTGGGGATGGGCAATTATTCATCATATCATCTGATACTTTTCTTCTGTGAGCTAGGAACGCCCCTCTTGGAGGGGGTAAGAGGTGGAGTGTGTAGGGTTTACCTAGAATGTGCCTGGAAAGGCTGGCGTGTTGGAGGTCACCACACGGTCTGAGGGCAGCAAATACTCCAAGGCCTGAAGGGAGGGGTTCTCTGAGGCTGAAGAGAAGTCTATCTGCCACCTACTGGATCTCGATTGTCTCGGCTTCTCCTCAGACACCTCGTTCATGTACATAATCGCCGGCCTCTGCATGCTGAAGCTCTATCAGACCCGCCACCCAGACATCAACGCCAGTGCCTACGCTGCTTACATCTCCTTCGCCCTGGTCATCACGCTCACCGTCCTTGGAGTGGTGCGTCCCTCCCCACAGCTGGCAGCCCTCTTGGGAGGCTTTGTATTTTGGTTTTTGGACCTCAGGTGAACAGGTTTAACTAACCATAGTCCTTGGCTCATGACACACTCTCATCATTGGTCCGTTCATAGCATTTTAGTTACTGAGCTAGAATTTTTCATAATGTAACAGGCCCCTGGAACACTGCCCCTGGACAGTGTTAATAGAAAGCTGAGACCTGACTCAGGTGAGCCTGGAATAGAGATGCACAGGCTGATGGGAGAGAGACTGACCTGAAAGGACAACAACCACTTTCTACATGTGCGTGCGCGTGTGTCAGTCCTCTGCTGTTATGTGAGGAGCATCAGCTCCCAGCTTTAGACCTACTGCCTCTTCACCTGCTGTTCAGCTGCCTCACCCACTGCTTCCTTTTCCATTTCTTTGTTGTTCGTTTGGCCAGGTAGCCATTCTTCTTCCTGCCCTTTGTGCAGTAAGATCCCTGTGAGATCAGAGAAGGGGAAAACCCAAAATTCACACACAGCAAGGTTTCTGACACCTTACGCATACACGAGAGATGAAACAATTTTAGTGAGTTCTCTGGGAAAAAGAAAAAAAAAAAACCCAGATGAAGGTAACTTCCATCTTTACTCCTAGGTGTTTGGGAAAAATGACCTGTGGTTGTTCTGGGTCATCTTCTCTGCAATCCATATTCTGGCTTCTCTGGCCCTCAGCACCCAGATCTACTACATGGGTCGTTTCAAGATAGGTGAGTCACCTGTTACTCTATACTAAACATGCTGATTAACTCACCCTGAGAAAGGATTGTCTTGCCTATCCTAAATGGAAGTGTTACTTGTCACCGTGAACGCTTGCTCTGAATTCTGTGTGTTTAATAGCATATATTCTCTCCAAGAGCTTCCTCTCCTGTATAAGATAACAACAATCTACTATCACTAGTTCTGTTTTCAACTGAGACACTAAGCTAGCTCAGAGCCGAGGCGTCCTTCCAACTCCAAGTCCCAAAAGTTTTACCATTCGCCAAACTTTGAAAGTGCGTTTGTAGAACAGCATGATCATCACACCGCTAGTTCCACCGAGAAGAATGTTTTTCAGTTCATAGCACTTAAAAGGAGCATTTCTCTAACCATCCTAAATGGTTAACAGGAATAAATTCTATATTATATTCAAATTCTGGGGCTGGAAGTTTTGGAGCCCAACTTGCCAATCTTAGAGGCAGGACACCTGCCGAACGCCCTCTGACGGCATGAACGTATCACATTAGATTGCCAAGTGTTCTGTGGAAATCAGCTTCTGATCTGCTCTTGGTCAGTCAGCATACATTTGAGCAGGTGCAAGTCATTTTAGAGCATCTAAATTTCACCCATCATTTTAAAGTCGGGGAAGTCAGACTCAAAGATTCATTTGTATATTTCAAGAAAAAACAATATATATATAAACTAGGCCCATCCCTAATATTTGCAGAGCCCAAGGCAAGATTGTAAATAAAAGCCCACTTACCATATGTATAAAAATGTTTAATTTATAAAGCAGAGTAAAAAAGTATTAAATATGTGGAAGAAAGGAAGGAAGAAAGAGGGAAGACCAACAAGCTGATAAATACACCTTCATTACAACCTACAAGGTACAAGTTCAAATTTAAAATTCTCAGGTGTGGGTTTCCCTGGTGGCGCAGTGGTTGAGAATCTGCCTGCCGATGCAAGGGACGTGGGTTCGTGCCCCGGCCCGGGAAGATCCCACATGCCGCGGAGCGGCTAGGCCCGTGAGCCATGGCCGCTGAGCCTGCGTGTCCAGAGCCTGTGCTCCGCAACGGGAGAGGCCACAACAGTGAGAGGCCCACATACCGCAAAAAAAAAAAAATCTCAGGTGCATGGAAGAGTACTCCAGAACATAGCTGTACAGGAGAGCTGGTCCCCAGCCCCTGCCCCTCTTTTCTTCTCACCTCTGGCTCTGTCCTGCATCTTAAGGGGTCTCACAGGTATGCATATGAACACCCTTGTCTAACATCCAACTGGCCATTCCTTGCCCCTAGAAGTGCATACTCTAGTGGTGCTATCTGCCCTCAGGAAGACAAACCAGGGAAAGGACCTATGCAGGCTCTGAGAGTGGGCTCAAGGCCATCAGGACAGGGAATTCTTGGGTCCAGGAATTCAGAATGTGGCCTAGAAGAAGCAGTCCCCTTGCCCTGCAGACTCCTCACTCAGTGGGGAATGAGGGCCTTTAAAATATGGCACCACTGTTGCCCAGATCTAAGAGCGATTCTAAATAAACAAGTGGCTTTAAGACTAGAAGACCAAATAAAACAATCTCTCATTTTGGCAGTTTAGTTTTTCCTCTTGGCATGGTCAGTAGATTAACTCTTGGTGTTAACATAGCCAGTATACCTCCAACTCCCCCAGTGGAAGCATCAATAGCTGGTTGGGTAGAACATTTGGTACAGCACTCTGTTCATGCTCCATCCTCCACACTCAAAGGTGAATGAAGTCATACAAACTAAACTCTCAAAAGGAAAATGAGTTAGGCACTGTTTCTCTGGGCTTTGCAAGTTGGAAAAATAAACTTGAATACAGATATATGTAATGGTAGTGACCATTATTACATAGAGGAGCTTTTAATATGTTTATACCACCTTTGCCCCATGCAACTTTGCAATACCGAATTAATTTACCTTTTTAAAAAAGGAGAAATTTAAGGTCGTCTATTATAACCATGTACTAGTTTGTCAGGGTTCCAACAGGAAAAAGCTATCACATACAAAGACAAAAAGATTTATTCACAGAGGGACTCTTCATAGGACACGGGTGGGGTGGCGAAGAATGAAAGGGGTAGCACAGTAACCTGGGGTTAGTAGCAGAGAAGCTTTTATTACCCACAAGCCCAAAAGGGCACAGAGGAAGTGGTTACCCAAACATGGAAGGAGGGCATCACAGTCAGGAAGTCACCTTCCTCCATGAGCGTGGAGCAGTGACCTTTGGTTAACAGACAGGCAACCTCACAGGGAGGGTACCAGGCAGATAGTACTCGGGGCTCACTCTCCTTCCTCTGTCCCTCCAGTCTCCTGCTGGCGTTTCTCATTGTCCAAATCCAAGGGGAGCGAGGGAACCCACTGAGTGGTCCCTGCAGTCAGCCTCCCCGGGCGTGGTGAGGACAGAGAGACATGGCAGGTGAGTCTGGAGGGGCAAAGGGAAGATAACCTTCACACAACTTAACCCAATATTTAAACTTTCTGGACCTACGGAGTCTCCCCCAAGTGGTTACGGATTTACCAAAGTCAAAAGGAAAACACTGTGACAACTGCATCTACATTTAGTCCAAAGGCAGGAAGTCGGGTGAGTGGACGGTGGTTCAGGCAACACCAACCTCTCTGCCCATTCCATAAGCTGCCTTTGCTTTCTCAAATCACAGACTCCTTTCTCTGGGGCCCTCGGGCCACACAGGAAAATAAATGTGGACACGAGGAAAGGCAGGAACAATGAGGCAGAGCATTTCATAAGCAGGACAGAAAACTGCAGAGCTACCTGCCCAGATCACCATCGTGCCTCTTGTTTCCCGAAAAGGACCACAGGCAGAGGATGGATTATAAGTTGCAAGTGGTGCGCAAAAGTACACAGGGAGAGAGCAAAGTCTGATTCATGCTTTGAAGAACAGTGAACTTCTGAACGTTTGAGACAGGCAGAAGGAGCCTGTGTACTTTACGAGAAGACATTACTTTTGTAATCAGAAAACAAAAGTAAGGTCATCTGTTTCGAGAGAAAAATAAAATGACCAGTAGTTTACCTGTTTGGCTACCTTCTTACAAATCTTTTTTTTTTCTCTCCTCAATTCTCTGCTTCCCACTGATTCAGATGTGTCTGACACAGGTAACGTTCAGCCACCGTCCCCAGGGTTTTCTACATTGTTTTCTTAACAAAGAGACCTGCCTGGCTGATCTGCCAACTCTGCTTTCTGAATATTTCTTCCAGATTGGGCAGGATTTGGTGGGCAGGGGGTTTCGAGAGAGGCTCAGAGGCAGGGATGCACCCCAACCCAGCCCGCAACACGCCTCTTCTGGGCTAGTGCATGGACACGCCCACGCCCCCAACCCCCAGTGTATCTAGTCTAGCGAACGCTGCTTAAATTGACCCCAGGGGTAGCCTTGAAGAGGAGCAGCAGCACAGCAGAGCTGGGGTCCACCCTTACTGAAATGCTCACTTCGGGAAGACCCAGCCTTGCCCGTGACATCTTTGTGTGGATGGCTCACAGGATGACAGCCCCACCTGGGGCCCTGACCCTGCTCATGTAACAATTATCATACGTACAGGCTTTCTGAACATGCTTAGTAGATCCCACTGTCCCCTGGTTCAATTCTTACTGACTTATAACCACACTGAGAAACACAGGTTCGAATTTTTACAAGCTAAGATTTCCCATGGTCTAGAGAGAGCAGATGTTTTAAGGTGACTTTTGAAAGTCCCCATACATCTCTGCTGTAAAGAAAACACCACTAGAGTAAACTATCAACAGAGGGAAACTTAGCTGAAGGAGACCATAGGAGGGTTGGCCAGCCCCCCAAATGGTTTGCGAGTGCTTGTTCCTTGTGTCCATCTTGCCTGCCTTTCTGCGGGATGCTGCATGGATAGAGCACACCTGCCACGAAAGCCCAGGCAGCTGTGGGTGGCGTTTTTTAAAGCAAACATTTATTGCTGACCTATTAGGTACAAAGCATGGCTTTTATGAGGTGACGACGACATCATCCTGGCCACAAAAGCTTGGGCCAAAGGGGAGTGTTTTGGATGATCTCTGACCAAGCCTTCTCACCATGCAATTGTGTCATCAGCAGATTTGGGAATTTTCCGACGGGCCGCTATGGTGTTCTACACGGACTGCATCCAGCAGTGCAGCCGGCCTCTCTATATGGTAAGTGTGTGTTCCTGCGTGCCTTGGCCTTCTCCCAGACAACAGGAGGACAGCAGGAGGGGCAGGCTCGGGGTAGTCACACAAGGCTCCCCAAACCAAGAGGGCCAGATGGCCTGGCGTGGCTGAAGTCCAGTTAGTGAGGGAAGAGGCATTTTGCTTCTCCTTCTCACTTTTTTTTTTTTTTTTTTTTTTTGCGGTACGCAGGCCTCTCACTGTTGTGGCCTCTCCCATTGCGGAACACAGGCTCCAGACGCACAGGCCCAGCGACCATGGCTCACGGGCCCAGCCGCTCCGCGGCATGTGGGATCTTCCCGGACCGGGGCACAAACCCGTGTCCCCTGCATCGGCAGGCAGGCTCTCAACCACTGCACCACCAGGGAAGCCCCCTTCTCACTCTTAAAAGACACGCTGGGATGGTTCCTTTTTTGTACATGAAAAATTGCTAGTATATAAAGAACATATGTATGTATATACACACACAAAACTATTAAAGTGACAATCGCTGGGGGAGGGAGGATCAAGATACGGTGTCCCTATAAATAATCATCCAAAGAGGTATGATTATTTCACTTGTGAAAGTGAAGAGAGGGCACTATTAAAAATGACACCTGGGGCCTCCCTGGTGGCGCAAGTGGTTGAGAGTCCGCCTGCCGATGCAGGGGATACGGGTTCGTGCCCCGGTCTGGGAGGATCCCATATGCCGCGGAGCGGCTGGGCCCGTGAGCCATGGCCGCTGGGCCTGCGCGTCCGGAGCCTGTGCTCCGCAACAGGAGGGGCCACAGCAGTGAGAGGCCCGCATACCGCAAAAAAAAAAAAAAAAAAAAAAAAAATGACACCTGGACTGTCCCAAGCAAACTAGGGACATATGATCACTCCAATCACTTTCATTAGGAACTTTCCACATTATACATTTGTTTGCTTTTTATACATTGTTTGACTTTTACAATGAGCACGAATGCTTTTTCAAAATTGTAGTTATTGCTTGATGGCAGAAATACACTTTTAAAAATTCTACCGTAGGGTTTTCAATATATTGCACATTTCTATACTGAGCGGAGGGGTCAGTGTAGTTTCTACACTGAGCTGGGATCAGCCCTGCTCCCAGCTGCCTTGGCTTGCTGGCCAGTGACCTTGGGAAGGCTACATACCTCCTCTGAGCCACTGCCCCAACTTTTACCCCGTGCTGTGATCAGAACTAGTGATGCCATTTGGGCGTGGCACACAGGCATTCACTAAATTCCTGCTGATAGTTTATAATCAGAAGGATTTTTACATAAAGGAACCTGGGAATGTTTTAAGCCCGGTAGAGCTTGGGCAGGAGCTATAGGCACTAAAAATTGAAGGAATTGAAGCTGGAGGGTTTTACTCAGGGGAGAACTTAAAAGCCCATTAAGACCTGTGAATATTAGGAGAGATAAGAATGCCTCAGCTGTGAACCATAAGAGGAAATTAGTGTTTCTGGTTTTTTTTACATTAATTGATGCAGGCTGTCTTTTTTTTTTAACAGACTATTTTTAGAGTTTTTAGTTTTTTTAGGTTCACCAAAAAATTGAGAAGAAAATACAGAGATTTCCCGTATGCCCCTCCACCACACAGACACAGCTTCCCCATATCAACACCCTCACCAGAGAGGTGCATTTGTTAGTCAGTGAACCTAGGTTAACACATCATAATCACTCAAAGTCTATACTTTACATTACAATTCACTCCTGGTATTGTACCTTCTATGGTTTTCTTGACGAGTTTGTGATGACATATATTCATCATTATAGTATCAAAGAAGGTAAGAGTCATTTTCCTGCCCTAAAAATCCTCTGTGCTCCACCTATTCTTTCCACCTGCCCCTCCTCCCCAAGCCCTGGCAGCCACTGATCTTCTTCAGTGTCTCCTTAGTCTTACCTTTTCCAGAACGTCGTATCATTGGAATAATATAGTATGCGGCCTTTCCAGATTGGCTGAAATAATATGCACTTATGTTTCCTCCATGTCTTTTCATGGCTTGCTAGCTCATTTCTTTTTTTTTTCTTTTTTTTTTTTTTGCGGTACGCGGGCCTCTCACTGCTGTGGCCTCTCCCGTTGCGGAGCACAGGCTCCGGACGCGCAGGCTCAGCGGCCGTGGCTCACGGGCCCAGCCACTCCGCGGCATGTGGGATCTTACCGGACCGGGGCACGAACCCGTGTCCCCTGCATCGGCAGGCGGACTCTCAACCACTGTGCCACCAGGGAAGCCCTCATTTCTTTTTAGTCCTAATATTCCACTGTCTGGATGTGCTACAGTTTATTTATCCGTTCACCTGTTGAAGGACATCTTGGTTGCTTCCAAGTTTTGGCAATTATGAATAAAGCTGCTATAAAATTTTGTGGGCAGGTTTTTGTATAGGCACGTTTTCAGCTCCTTTGGGTAAATACCAAGGAGCACAACTGCTGGATCATACGGTAAAAGTATGTTTAGTTTTCTAGGAAACTGCCAAACTGTCTTCCGAAATGGTTGGACCATTCTGCGTTCCCACCAGCCATGAATGAGAGTTCCACATCCTCACGAGCAACTGGTGCTGTTAGTGTTTTGGATTTTGGCCTTTCTAGTAGGTGAATTCGTTTTTTTAAAAGGAAGATATTTCCTTCAAATATAACGGATCACCCACAAAGAGAATCACTACTTTTAAACAGATGAGTGGCCATGCAAATTAAAGTATAATTAGATAGCACCTAACAGTTGTAAGTAGTAGGCAAAGGAGTAGGAATGGATTGTGAATAAATCTCTGTCGGAGTAATTGTCCTTTGAGATGGACCTTACCTCTCTATTTTCTCCCCTACCAATAACATTAATCTTAATAAGGCCATGTGTTTAGAAACCAGGAGCCTGGGAGCTGCAGGACCTCCTTGGAGCCAGAATAATGAACTAATTCCAGGTGCATCCCAAGAGCTGCCTTAGGGTCCACCAGTTAACACAACCCAGGGAAAGAGTCCTTGGTTACAGAACACCGGTGGCAGAATTCTTTTAACTACTGAGTAATCAGCACATACCACCAGCCTTCCCACCAAGAGGTGGGCCCAGGTGCCCAGCTCCTTTAAAAACTAGGGGGAGGGCTTCCCTGGTGGTGCAGAGAGTCCGCCTGCTGATGCAGGGGACATGGGTTCGTGGCCCGGTCCGGGAAGATCCCACATGCCGCGGAGTGGCTGGGCCCATGAGCCATGGCCACTGGGCCTGCGCATCTGGAGCCTGTGTTCTGCAATGGGAGAGGTCACAACAGTGAGAGGCCCGCATACCACAAAAAAAAAAAAAAAAAAATCTGGGGGGAAAACAGCAAGACTTCTGCTTTATCACCAGGCTTTCTTTTACAGGGACGAGGTCACGTCTGTTTGCAGTCAGAGGCTTTGCCATTTAGTCCTCGTAGAGGACTTTCCGGTCATAGGCACAGCTCTCTTAAAACTATAGAAAAATTGTTTCCACCAAGGCAATTGTTTTCCCATAATTGATGCTTCCCCTATGGTAAGTTTTTTTAAAAGGCCCCTCATTTGATGTTTTCTTTCCTCCTTTCCAGGACAGAATGGTATTGCTCATCGTGGGGAATCTGGTTAACTGGTCCTTGTAAGTAGTCTTAGGAAAACATGTTTTTCTCATTATTAATTTCTCTGTAACACCGTGGTTTAGCTTTCCTTGGCTGTCATTTTTATAAAGAAGTCTTAAATTAAGGAGAGCATAGGACTGTGCTTGTTCTAGTGACTTGAAAGAAAGCTATTTTTTGTCCTGCAAAGAATGCACTAGGAAGCTCTTGTGCACCAATAGTTGCCTCCCTTAAAGCAATGAGTTCAACACACTGATGTCTTGAGCTCATTTGTTCAATAAGACAAACATCAAATTTGCTATATCTAGGTGGATAAATTAGATTGGATATATATGCATATACACACATACACACACATATATAAAGAGAGATTAATTATGCCAGCAGCTGCAAAAATGCAAGTTTTAAACTCTTTTTAGAACTTTCCATAAAGGCTACCCAGTAGGCATTTCTCTTTCTTAGTGTGTGTGTGTGTGTGTGTGTGTGTGTGTGTGTGTGTTTCTCATTTCTTTCTTTCCCTCCAGGTCTCAATCTTCCTACTCTGCCTATATCATTCTTCTTCCTTTTCTTTTCCCTCATTATCACCTTGGTCTTGTTTCCTCAAATGACCTCAAAGTACAACAGTGCAACAGAAGTACATTTATGCTAGCTGTATTTTATGTATCTATTTTTTGCAACTTACTCTTAACTTAAAAATATGAATGAGCGAGATATTTTATTGATCCCTCAAAAAATAAGTATGTTGAGCTGCTTTTATTAGTGGTTCTTAGCTGATGTGCTCCTCTGGGTCAGTGACCTTTGATAGAAAGGTGACACCCTACTCCTCCTCCCTTTAAGATACCAGATACAAAGAAAGAAGCAAGAAGCACACCATCAGGGAAAGCCAGAATCAAGTCATGAGAATTTGAATCTTATTTCGGGGCCACATGCTTTTGGAAGAAACTTCCCACAATATTGTTGCCCCAGGGTTTACCTCGGGTAAGGTCCATACCTGTGAAGGACTGTCCTTTATTCAGGGACACATCAGGATGGGTGATTCTTGGCCGTGGTCACCTGCGATGCTCTCTCAGCCACCCTTTTAGGGAAGACCCCACAGTCCTGGAGACTCTGTAAGACAGGACAGAGGGCGCTGATAGGAGATACGATACTGAACAACTGATGATAGTGTCTGCAGGGTCAGAATCACCTAGCTTGTCCCTGCCTCTAGTAGAACTAAAATCAAGCCCAATCTGCAATCAGACTTAACAATCAACAGAAAGATATCCCATGCTCTTGGATTGGAAGAATTAATGTTGTTAAAATAGCCATACTACACAAAGCAATCTACAGATTTAATGTGATCCCTATCAAATTACCCATGACATTTTTCACAGAACTAGAACAAATAATCCTAAAATTTGTATGGAACCATAAAATACCCAGAACTGCCAAAGCAATCCTGAGGGAAAAGAACAAAGCAGGAGGCATAACCCTCCCAGACTTCAGACAATACTACAAAGTTACAGTAATCAAAACAGTGGGGTACTGGCACAAAAACAGACATATGAATCAATGGAACAGAACAGAGAGCCCAGAAATAAACACACACACCTACGGTCAATCAATCTTTGACAAAGGAGGCAAAAATATACAATGGGGAAAAGACAGTCTCTTCAGTAAGTGGTGTTGGGAAAACTGGACAGCCACATGTAAATCAATGAAGTTAGAACACACCCTCACACCATACACAAACATAAACTCAAAATGGCTTAAAGACAAACTAAGATATGACACCATAAAACTCCTAGAAAAGATTATAGGCAAAACATTCTCTGATATAAATCATACCGAAGTTTCTTAGGTCAGTCTCCCAAGGCAATAGAAATAAAAACAAAAATAAACAAATGGGACCTAATCAAACTTACAAGCTTTTGCACAGCAAAGGAAACCATAAACAAAAAGACAACCTATGGAATGGGAGAAAATATTTGCAAACAATGCGACCCAAAAGGGCTTAATTTCCAAAGTATATAAACAGCTCATACAACTCAATAACAAAAAGACAACCCAATCAAAAAATGGGCAGAAGACCTAAATAGACTTTTCTCCAAAGAAGACATATTGATGGCCAACAGGCACATGAAAAGGTGCTCAGCATCACTAATTATTAGAGAAATGCAAATCAAAACTACCTCACAATGGTCAGAATGGCCATAATTAAAAAGTCTACAGGGCTTCCCTGGTGGCGCAGTGGTTGAGAGTCCGCCTGTCGATGCAGGGGACACGGGTTTGTGCCCCGGTCTGGGAAGATCCCACATGCCACGGAGCGGCTGGGCCCGTGAGCCATGGCCACTGAGCCTGCACGTCCGGAGCCTGTGCTCTGGAATGGGAGAGGCCACAACAGTGAGAGGCCCGCGTACTGCAAAAAAAAAAAAAAAAAAAAAAAGTCTACAAATAACTAATGCTAGAGAGGGTGTGGAGAAAAGTGAACCCTCCTACACTGTTGGTGGGAATGTAAGTTGGTGCAGCCACTAAGGAAAACTGTATGGAGGTTCCTCAGAAAACTAAAAATAGAATTACCATATGATCCAGCAATCCCACTCCTGGGCATATATCCAGAGAAAACTATAATTCAAAAAGATACATGCACCCCTATGTTCATAGAAGCACTACTCACAATAGCCAAGACATGGAAACAATCTAAATGTTTATTGACAGATGAATAAAGAAGTTGTGGTACATATATACAATGGAATACTACTCAGCCATAAAAACTGAAATAATGTCGTTTGCAGCAATATGGATGCAACTAGAGATTATCATACTAAGTAAGTCAGAAAGAGGAAGACAAATATCATATGATATCACTTACATGTGGAATCTAAAATATGGCACAAATGGACCTATTCACGAAACAGAAACAGATTCACAAACGTAGAGAACTGACTTGTGGTTGCCAAGTGTAGGGGGGCAGAGGAGGGATGGACTGGGAGTTTGGGGTTAGTAGATGCAAACTATTACATATAGAATGGATAAACAACAAGGTCTTACTGCATAGCACAGGGAACTATATTCAATACCCTGGGACAAATCATAATGGACAAGAATATTAAAAAGAATGTATAGATGTGTATAACTGAGTCATTTTGCTGTACAGAAGAAATTAACATAACATTGTAAATCAACTATACTTCAATAAAAAAATAAATTTAAAAAAAATGAACAAAAACAGTCCATTAATAACAGCTTTCCACTTGAAATACTTAGGAATAAACTTTGAGAGATGTATGGAAACTTTCTGCAGAAAATTTAATTACCTTATTAGGAGACATAGAGGAAAACTTAGCTAAATGAAGAAAGATGGCATGCCCTGGGTGAGAAGATTAACTATTGTAAAGATATCAATTCTCAAGTTAATGTGTAAATTTAGAATTAGAAATGGAATGAAGTTAACAGGATTTTATTCTGAAATTATTTACCTAGTTAGACAAAATTGTCAAAGGTCTCTGCAAAAGGTTAACCGGAGAAAGGAGGGGCAGAGGTGTATAGTGACAGCCCAGCATTATTCAGTAGAACTTTCTGGAATGATGTGTTTATTAGCCACTTGTGGTTATTGAGCACTTGAAATGTGGTGTGACCTAGGAAATGAATTTTCAGTTTTATTTAATTTTTATTAATTTTTATTTAAATAGCCACATGTGGTTACCACATTGGATAGTGCAAGCTAGCCTAACCTTTGTTAGATAATCTAACATATTATAAAACAACAATAACACGATAAGCCACTGCTCCAAAACTAGAAATTATGAATTAGTGAATCAGGATGAAGAGGACAGAAATCCAACTATATATATATGTACATGGTGTGTCTGTATTAAAAACAAGCTTTCAAAACCAGGGGATAAGAAAAGGCTGTATAATAAAGACTTTTGTTAGAACGGAATAGAAATTTGGAGCAAAATTAAGGCCAAACCCCAACCAAAATAAACTTCACTATTAATTTAGACAGCTAGCAAAAATTTGGTAATGTGTGTCAAGCCAAGTATTGAGATAATTCTATGTCTAATAATCTATTCTAATCATCTTAAATGCAAAAAGAAAAAAAAGCACAATATGTCTGAAGGTATTTATTGCAGTTTTTAATAATAGTGCACAACTGACGGACAAAGAGAAAACTCTTCATTTCAACTAGAGAGGTAGGATGATTGCTTATGGTACATCCACTGATAGGAACCTCACAATTGTTAAAAATGAATGTTCTGAAGATGTAATGAATTGAAAGTTACTTATAATATGTTCAACATTTTTAAATTCTCCTCCCACCAGAAATGGGGGTGTGGGAGTGAAAAAGCCAATAATGTTACAAATCCACCTTCATAGCTACAAAATAATTCCTCTGTGTGCTCAGTGCCCTCTTTGGACTGATCTATCGACCCAGGGACTTTGCCTCCTACATGCTGGGCATCTTCATCTGTAACCTGCTGCTCTACCTGGCCTTTTACGTCATCATGAAGGTAAGAGTGGCGGTTGGGAGCCGGGCACCGCGGGCCCTCCTCGGGTGACGCGTGCAGCTTGGCAGCAGCACTTCTCACCCACAGCTTCGCAGCTCCGAGAAGATCCTCCTGATCCCGCTCTTCTGCATCGCTGCCACTGCTGCGGTGTGGGCCGCCGCCCTGTATTTTTTCTTCCAGAATCTCAGCAGCTGGGAGGTAAGAGGGCAGTTTTCTTTTCCAGGATGACATTCTCTCTCCATCTTGCCTTTCTGACCTTCCTACCTCCCTCTCTTCATGTGCTTGTTGCTGTTTATCTTTTTTATGTTCTCTGATATGAATGCTTTCTCTAAAGAGGATGGTTTTAAATATCCACACGTGACTGCTCAATAAATGGCAGGTCATCATTATCAGGGTGGCACCTCTTAAAAACGAAGCTCTACCGACACTGCAAATGTGATCTTCATTATGTGTCATGTTATGATTATGATCCTGTTCCCAGTGGATGTTTAATATGTACAGAAACCTTGCTTAGTGTATCTTCTCCACCTTATCATAGTCACCATCAATAAACAAATACACAGGTGCAGGTGTTTATAAATCCATTTCACAGATAGAAAAGCTGAGGCCTAGGAAACTGGTGATGTATCTGAGGCACAGAACAGGGAAGAAGTCTTAGCTCTCCGTCACCATAATCACCACAGGCAACTTTAGAACATTTTTATCACCCCAGGAAAAAACCTGCATCCCTTAGCAGTCAATCACCATTTCTCCCTAACCCCTTAGCTTTAGACAACCACTCATCTAACTTTTGTCTCTACAGATCTACCTATTCTGGACATTTCATATAAATGGAATCACATAACATGTGGTCTTTGATTCTGGCTTCTCTTCATAATGGTTCCTAGGTCCACCCATGTGTAGATGTTATCAGTACTTCATGTTTTTATTGCTGAATATTCCATTGTATGGATATACCTCATTTTATCTACCCGTCCATCAGTCTATGGACATCTTGGCTTTTATGAATGTTGCTGCTGTGAACAACTGTGGTCAATTTTTTGTGTGGACGTATGTTTTCTTGGAAGCTAACTTTTCGACCCAGGCATTAGTAGTGACTTTTTAGGTTTCTGGATACTCAGCTCTCTAAGGAGTTGAACTGTGGGAATGCCCCCACTATATCCTGCCTCACCTTCTTCCAGGGAACGCCAGCCGAATCCCGAGAGAAGAATCGAGAGTGTATCCTGCTGGATTTCTTTGATGACCATGACGTCTGGCACTTCCTCTCTGCTACTGCCCTGTTTTTCTCATTCTTGGTGAGTTCATAAAAACTTTTTTCATTTCTTCTCGTTTTATATCCTGTACCCCTTTTTTTCTCTTCCCCTCTTTCTTACATCCCCTTTTGTATTTTTAATTTCCCTTTCCAAGTCTTCATTATAATTCAATGTACAGAATATCTTATTTCTTTTTTTACACTGTATCCTTCGGTTAGATCTTTATTTTCATTCTCCTTTTACTCTTCAATACTTTAAGACACAGAGTGATAAAATAATTTTCCTTCAGTTGTGCAATGTTTGGACTGAATTGTTGATTAGAACTCACATGCCCAAATCCCCCGGGAACCACTTTTGGCATTGGCTACAATCTCAGCCACACTAGGTTATTCCTTCTTGGGCTATACTCACATTCCTCCCCCTCTTCCAGTCCCACTGCATGTCTTACAAACATTTCACAAGTTCTTGGAGTGGCTCAGGATAGCAGCCAGGCCTCTTTTTGCCTTCTAACCAGCCTCTTCCAAATCTCTCCAGTAGTCCCTCCATTTTTTGCCCAAACACCTTTCCAGAAGCCATGCATATTATAACCACCCAGATGAGAACTCCCAGCCTACTTCCATCTTAATTTTGACTTTTCCAAAATAAAAGCCCATGGTGCCTGTACACAAGGTCATTTAACAAATAACACTGGGTTGGCCAAAAAGTGCCTTCAGTTTTTAAGTCAAAATAAAGGACATTTTTCATTTTCACCAAGAACTTTATTGAACAATGTATTCACCCTTTTGTTCCACTACCTTCTGCCACTTTTCAGGCAACTTCATAATTCCATCTTCCCAAAACTTTTTATCTTTTTGAGCAAAGAACTGTTCCAGGTGCCTTTTACAGTCTTCCAGGGAATTGATTTTTTTTCCATTAAGAGAATTTTGTAAAGACCAAAATAAATGGAAATCCAAAGGTGCAATGTCTGGTGAATACGGCTGATCAATCAGAACTTCCCAGCCAAGCTGTAACAGTTTTTGCCTGGTCATCAAAGAAGCATGCGGTCTTGCGTTATCCTGATGGAAGAATATGCGTTTTCTGCTGACTAATTCTGGATGCTTTTCGTCGAGTGCCGCTTTCAGTTGGTCTGATTGGGAGCAGAACTTGTTGGAATTAATCATTTGATTTTCTGGAATTAGCTCATAATACAGGACTCCCTCCCAATCCCACCATTTACACATCACCTTCTTTGGATGAAGATCGACCTTTGGTGTGGTTGGTGGTGGTTCATTTCGCTTGCCCCACGGTCTCTTCCATTCCACTTTATTGTACAGTATCAACTTTTCGTTGCCTGTCACAATTTGTTTTAAAAACGGAACTTTTTATGTTTGTTTTTACTTTTGGCCATGTTGGGTCTTCGTTGCTGTGCACGGGCTTTCTCTAGTTGCGGCGAGCAGGGGCTACTCTTTATTGCAGTGCACGGGCTTCTCATTGCAATGGCTTCTCGTTGCGGAGCACGGGTTCTAGGTGCACAGGCTTCAGTAGTTGTGGCACGCAGGCTCAGTAGGTGTGGCGCACAGGCTTAGTTGCTCTGCGGCATGTGGGATCTTCCCCGTCCAGGGACCGAACCCGTGTCCCCTGCATTAGCAGGCAGATTCTTAACCACTGCACCACCAGGGAAGCCCAAAACCAGAATGTTTTCATTACGTTTAAGTAGAGAATCACATGTGGAAATACAGTCAAGAAGGTTTTTTTCGCTTAACTTAATGTGAAACCCAAACATCAAAGTGATTCACATAACCAAGCTGGTGCAAATGATTTTCAACACTTGATTTAGATATTTTGAGTATGTCGGCTATCTCCCATGTGGTATAACGTTGATTGTTCTCAATTAATGTCTCGATTTGATCGCTATCAACTTCAATTGGTCTACCTGACTGTGGAGCATCATTCAGCGAGAAATCTCCAGCACAAAACCTCACAAACCACTTTTGACATGTTCCATCAGTCACAGGACCTTCTCCATACATTGCACAAATCTTTTTTTTGCGTTTCAGTTGTTTTTACCTTTCTTGAAATAATAAAGCATAATATGCCGAAAATGTTGCTTTTTTCCTTCCATCTTCAGTATTAAAATGGCTACACAAAAATTCACCAGTTTTGATAGGTCTTTTTTTAAATGCACGCTGATATGACAGCTGTCACACACAATCTAACAAAATTGTTTCAAATGAAGTTAAAGACAACTAAGTGCTACTTGAGCCATCTTATGGAAAAAACCGAACGAACCTTTCGGCCAGCCCAATATTAGGCCTCCTGGTTTCACGCTGCCCACTTACTTTAGTCTTGTCCACGTAACCTCAAGAGTGGAGCAGGGCTACCCCCTCGTGGCCAGTTTGGAAAGTTTAACCAGTCTGTGTAAACATCATTCCTGAAGGCTTTTATCTTTGATAGTCACCTTCTCTAGAGAGACAGAGACAACAAAAGTGGAGCTAAGGGTTCCATGTGGAGAGAGTGATGGTAGAGGGAACTAAAAGTGGAGGATTAGGGTACAATTCTTATATGGCAATATTCTATGCAACAAGATTTCATTCCTTTTAGGTCCCGACCCAAATGTCCCCTCCTAAGTGGTAATGATGTCCCTGGCCACCCAATGAAAAACAAAATTTTATACATTTACAACTGAATCACTTTGCTGTATACCTGAAACTAACATAACATTGTTAATCAACTGTACTCCAATATAAAATAAAAATACAAAATTTAGAAAAATAAAATTTTAACCAAAAAAATTTTTTTGACCTCACCCCATCCCACACTTCCTATATCCCCACCACAGTTTAATTATTATCCTTAGTACATATTACTAGCTAACATACTTGACTTTGCTCATGCATTTGCTTCATGTCTGAAGCCCTCTCTCAAATGTAAGCCCCACCAGGGTAGGGATTTTTGTCTCTTTTGTTCTAAGCCATATCTCTAGCACCTGGAATAGCACTTAATAGACCCTTGATAAATATTTGAATTAATACATGAACTATGTAATTATGACAAGTGCCTGTTAAGAGCACGGCATTGCAAAAAGCTGCAGAAGACATGAAAACAAGTAAGGGCACTTGTGAGTCTTTGAGAGAAAACACGGACTTATTGCAACTGTGGGTTCCTCTCATTTCTCTGCCTCTCTCATTTCAGGTTTTGTTAACCCTGGATGATGACCTGGATGTGGTTCGGAGAGACCAGATCCCTGTCTTTTAAGCCTCCAGCATGGAGAGCGGGGAGAGAGAGCAACCAATCTTGGTGCTGTTTCATGAAGAATACAGAGATTGCAGCAAAGTAAGCACTGCCAAATGCTCCACTCACCCTCTGTTGGGTTGGCTCTGTACACATTCCCGCAGGGAGGAGAGGAGCTACAGGGGAACCCAAACCTGCAAGAAGGGAAGCAGAAGGGAGGCAGCAACTGTGGACAGAGTCAAGCCCTTCAGAGTCGAAAAACACCCACCATCCCCTTCTGTCACTACTCTGAGTTAGACATGGACAAAAGCTGCATCGAAGTTGACCTTGGGACCACTCCCACCCTCACCTGAGATTCGCCAGCCATGGGGGGGACCATGCTGCTCTCCGCCCTCCAGCTGCCTCCCCACCCAGAAACTCCAGGGTGGCCCCCATGCACCTCTGTAACATCTGCTGCTCTAGACATCCCAAAACACCAGCCCACTTCTCCGAAGTCCTGGAATGATGTGATTCATTGGAGTCTGGTAGAGGGGTGGCCCCAAGGCCCTACCCAACTGGGACAGATGTCTTGTAGCACCAGCTCATCACCTCCACCAAAGTAATGCTGTACGCTTCCCCCAGGTTCCTGACTGCATTAGGAGGACTCTACATCAGGCTGGATCACCTGCTCCTGGCAGGTAACTGTCCCTGAGACCAAGGTGTGGGTGCTTCCCTGTTCCTTGGTGTCTTCATCTCACCGCTGTGTGCTGACCCCCTGACTCAGGCTCTACCTTCTTGGGAAGGCCACTTCTACACAGACCAGCTCCAAGGTGGAAGGGGAAATGGGAAAACTCTTCCAGCAGCAGGAGGCGCAAGAGGAATGACCAACAGCACTAGGAGACTGGCGACATCAGCATCAAGCACTCAGGCCTCACGTTAAGGACTTGGGCTCCTGGAGCAGATTCAGCGAAGGCAATTAGGCCTCCAAGTCAAACAGCTCCATTCCGTGCCTGCATCACCCTTGGGGAAGAAGTAAGTGTTCTAAGCAGGGGCACTGCTCTCAGGCTCCTGTACAACCGGCCAAGCCCCTCCTCTGCTGCTTTATGCAGATCAGGGGCTTTAGACTTTCTCCTGAGTTTCTCTGGAGGCCACTCTCAGGGTGAAAGCATCTCACGCCTCCTCTCCAGTTGCAAAGAGCTCAGCCGGTTTCGGGGCGGAGCAGTTGTCTCTCTGACACACCTGATTCACATTCACTCCCCAGGATGGTGTTGAAATGCTCAGTGTCCCACTTCACTCTCTCACTGTCCAGCAGCTCTGCCCCCAGGAAGTCCCATTTTGACAAAACTCCTGTATTACCTGTGATATGACATCATCAGATTTACATGCAAATGGGCACACAAAGATATATTTGCCGGTGAAATTGAAGTCACCTTCTCACCTCTGCTTTCTTGATCTTTCATTAGAAGGATCCTTCATTCTTTTTAAAATATATATACATATAATTCTTTCTCTAAAATAATGTTCAAAAACACATTTTGGAAGTTTGAATGGCAAACTTTTCCTGATTTTAAGAACACAAAGATGCTTTCAATGAAACATGATTTTTTTTCTAAAATGCCACCAAATTCATAATTGGTGTTCTGTTATTCTTAATTCCTTAAAAATTTTTGGCTTCCATAGGCCATATGAAGGCCACCTATTAAATGGTTGTATCAATCTAACATTTAAAATAAATTTCGAACCTGTTTAACTTGGCTGATTTGACCTAATTCTTTTATTTTTAATGCACTAAAAGTTTTCAAATCCAAAAAAAAGCAGGGGTGTGGGGTGGTGCAGAATGCGAACGACAAAGTCTGTTCAAGCAGCCCTGTGGCCTGAAGTGAATAAATTGTAGGACACATTACCTGTTCCGTAGCTTGTCTGGGAAATATGTCCATGGAAATGGGGAAGGGGCCCCAGAGAAATGGTGGATTGTGCTGCTGTATTCTTGACCGTTTTCTGACAAAGTCTGTCTTGTGTTACAAACTCACACGTTGTGGTCAGTTCTGTTCTCTGCAGCAGGACTAAAAACCCAGGCCAAACCTGCTCTTATAAATATCAATTCTAAATGTACCTGTTGCTAGCTTTTTCTATAGTGCCGATTTGTGCATGGTTGGAGGCCACAAGAAAGTCGTTCAGCTGCGTCTGTAGGGTTGATAGGAATGCGGGGTGGAGGGGGCAGCCACAGTTACTCACAGTGGTCCTTCATCCACATGTAGCACAGGCCCGTGTGACTTTTGTCTGTCCTCATGCACTTCTCTCTTTACAAGAGAAGGGAAGGCGACTCTGAAAGCCGAGTCCAACAGGAGGGTAACGGGAGCCAGCCAGCCACTGAGAAGAGGCTCTTGGCAGAGAGGCCCAGGGTAATACGAGCAGTTCCCCTGGAGGACAGAGATGTGGCAGCCAGAGGGGCAAAACCGCACATAAAAAAGGCCTCTTCACACCTCTGACAAATGCTGGGGAGGCAGCCCCACCTGTTAACATTGGATGGCTGAGGGATTAGCCCGGTTTTATTTTAGCAGCAGGAGAAGCCAGTGGAAAACCAGAGTCTCTCTGGGGCAGGGACTTTCCATGGTTGAAGGAGATCACCGAGTCAGCTCCTGGGGTAAAGAGAGTGGCAGCTTCTACTTTTGTAGCTCCAAGCAGCCACCAGAATGTCCTGGGGGGTCGCAAAATGCATGTGTCAGGGAAACAAATAATACCCAAATGTTTCTCCTCCTGGGAGACAGTCTCTCTGTCTAAAACGTGGGAAAAAGGGGAAAACAAAGAGAAACGTTCTTCATAGAAGGAACAGTTGAATCCGAGAAAAATTCTTGAGTCAGACTTTAGTCCACATATGTTCACCTGCTTGCTGTGTGACCTTGTGCAAATTGCTGGAACTCTCTGATCTTTATTGCCACATCTACATGACGCTACATGAAGGTGACAGAGGTGGAGCTGTGTAGAGCACCTGGAGCGGTGGCCGCAGAGAGAAGGTCCTCACCTGCACCTCTCGAATCCTGTAGGGTGGCAGGGCCAGAGCAGGTCTCCCTGCTGGGCTGGCACCTCTCGCCCAAGGGAGCCCCTCATTGAAACCAGCTATGCTGTTTCCGGTCCTCAGTTCCAGGAGGCCCTGAAGGGGCTGGAAGGCCTCTTCACCTTCAGAGAAACTGCCCAGAATTATCACACCTCACAGCCCCAGCCCCCCTCCTTGCCCTTTAATTGCTGCATTTCATTGTCTTTGGCCCTTAATACTCCAACGCAGATGAAAAACTTGCTGCCAAAGCTGGGGCCAAGTGGAAAGTCTGGCTGTGTATAAAGTCACACCTCATTACTGCCAGTTCTACTCTGGGAATCTCAAAGAAAACCTAGACTTTCTCCTCTCTCCAGCATCTATAGCTACTACAGCCCAGGGGATGCCAGCTGCAAACGTTTCCCCCGACCCTTATCACCAAATGTTCCGTAGGGAAAGCCTGGATGTTCAGACTGGATGAACAGGGACTTCAGCCTACGGGTGACAAAACAGGTCCCAGAGGAAGCCTGGGAGGGTCGCTCTGGTTTTGAAATGATTCTAAC
Organism: Mesoplodon densirostris; assembly: GCF_025265405.1. NCBI lineage: Eukaryota > Metazoa > Chordata > Mammalia > Artiodactyla > Ziphiidae > Mesoplodon > Mesoplodon densirostris. Next base: position 60,663,850 of record NC_082665.1, read on the forward strand.
GTCCCCTGGTGAAACTAAGGAAAAGCATTATTAGTGAAGATACAACTGGCCTCTGCCTAAAGCAACGTAAAACCCAAAATTATGTCTACCATAATTTTGCCCAGCTTACAGTCTTTTTTTTTTTTTTTTTTTTTTTTGTATGCGGGCCTCTCATTGTCGTGGCCTCTCCCGCCGCGGAGCACAGGCTCCGGACGCGCAGGCTCAGCGGCCATGGCTCACGGGCCCAAGCCGCTCCGCGGCACGTGGGATCTTCCCGGACCGGGGCACAAACTCGCGTCCCCTGCATCGGCAGGCAGACTCTCAACCACCGCGCCACCAAGGAAGCCCCTACAGTCATTTTTTTGCTTTGTTTTTAAATGCTGTTTGGTGGTGTTAGGGAACCGGGTTCATTTTACCTGAAGCACAGCAAACAAAACGCGGAGACGCTGACGTCTACAGCAAAGACACGGCTTATCCGCAAGGCAGCCGAAGGAGAAAACGGGAGAACAAATCTCAAATCGTCCCGCCCGAAGATAAGAGGCGGGGGTATTTATGGGACGAGGAATGAAGAAGCCGGCTGTCTGAGGCACGGAAAGTGTGGGAAGCGGGCGAGGTGGGGAAGGGCGATTGGGAAAAGGTGCGCTCATCACCGTACTGCGCAGGCGTAGCTAGGCTACGTGCCTCTGCACGTTCCAAAGGTCGTGACACTCGCGCATGCCCAGTTGGAAGGTCAGAGGTCCCACCTGGTTTCAACCAGCTCAGCTGTGCTAGATACAACCTGCTCCATATTCCTGGAAAGAAACTCAGGCAAACAGTTTCTTGTTTGGGCCATGTGCATTTTGGAGAACAGGCAAGCCTTAAAATGACTTTGATTAGTGAAGTCAGGGGAAATGGATTTGACTAATTACCCACGGTTTTGGCGGGGACAAGATATATTTGTGTGGCTAAGTTCAAAAGTCTCCTCAATATTAAGGCACCATCGTCAATAAGGTAAATGGCCTGCTGAATCTTAGGCCTTAACACACATGAATTCAAATAAGCTGGCGAGGGTCATGGATCAGCCTTTCTCAATGAGTTTCTAAAAGGCCATAGTAATAGAGTTTTCACTTGGACGGGATTCCTCTGCAAAAAGAAACCAATTTTTAGACTTTTTTGACCCCTGTGAACTCCAAGGGGGGCGGGGTTTGCAGTTCATCATATGGTTTTCCTGAAGTAGGGTCTTGCTATTCTTATTGAAGTACAAGGAGGGCTAAGTGGTGACAAATGTTGACATAGAATTACCCTTTGCTCCTCCAGTCTTAGGGAAATGGAGCTCTGCGTTCTTTCTGAATATCTCTATATTCGAAATTTTCATGATTTTTCCTGAACTAAATTTTTAAAAACTCCATGATTTTATCCTACCTCTTTTTCATTCCCTGTCATCTAAGGCTTATCCCTTTCATTGGAGATGAAAAATAGCTAAATAGCTAAAATCCACTGGTCTATCTTTCAATTTGAATGGATCTTTTTACCCATGCATGGTTTTGTAACAGCATGCCTCAGTCACTTGGAAAATATTGGCTCACTGAATTGTGCAAATCTTTCAAACATTACAAATTTAATTATATAATTATTAATTATATATATATGTATACATATACTATTCATTTATATCACTACTGATCTCATCAGAGAGGTCTTAATGGGAACCTGTTAAGCTCACAGTGGTGGATACAGTGCATGTACATTTCATTCATTTTTGAGAAAATATCTGCCAAATACCCAAGTCTGAATAACTATAGATTTTAGTCATTCTCTCAGCTAAAAATAGTATTCCATAAAGAAAACCAGGAGTTCATTCTGTAATTTAACACCAGTGCTTTTCCTTGTGAAAACCACCATCCTCTGGCTTGCAACAGAAGTACTTTATGTTTGCTTCCCATGTGCTCACACAATATTTAAAAAGGATATTAAAAGGAAGCATACCCAAGAGTTAAGATTGAATGAAATTGTTAATTTCTGTTGCTTCATCAAGGAGATTCTAAACTATGTTGTTTTGTTTTGGTTTTTTACTATGACTTTATGATGATTAAAAATACAGTGACTATTACTACTAGCACAGTAGTCAGTGCCACTGCCTTGATTTGTGCTAAAATACTAGCAGTTTTACCCACCATTGCTTTTGCACCATCAGTGCATATGTCAACACAGTATATAGGCATGTCACATCTTGGTTCTATCATAAAAATAATTTTGACCTCACAGATTCCCTAAAAGTGTCTCAGAGAAACCCAGGGAGGCTGGAGACTACATTTTAAGAAACACTACTCTAGAAGCTTTAGTGTTTTACCTTTTACACTTAGGTCTTTGACCCAACTCAAATTAATTTTTGTTTATCATGTGAGGTGGTGGCGGGGGGCAGGTGTCTAGGGCTTCCTCCCCTTCCGTACTGATATCCACTTGCTCCAGCCCATTTACAGCAAAGACCATCCTTTACTCATTGAAATGGAATTGGCACCTTTATCATCAATCAAGTTGACTATATGTGTCTAATCTATTTCTGAATTTTCTGCTCCCTTCCATTGGTCTATTGTCCATCCTTGTGCCAATATCACACTGTTTTAATTATTGGAGCTTTATAGTAATTTTAAAAAATTTATTGAGGTATAATTCACATATAACATTATATTGGTTTCAGGTGTACAACAGAATTTGCTATTTGTATATATTGTGAAGCCATCATCACAATAAGTCTAGTTAACATCTCTTACCATACATAATTACAAAAAATTTTTTTTCTTGTGATGAGGATTTTTAAGATCTACCCTACTAGAGTAGTTTTGAAATCTGGTGGTTTAAGTCTTCTAACTTTGTTTGTAAGAGAGTCTAGACTATTCTAGGACTTTCACATTTATATAATTATTATATTAAATACTATATAAATGTAAGAATCTGGTTGTCAATTTCCACCGCCCCCCCAAAAAAAAATCCCTGCAGTGATTTCAGTGGCAATTGCCACTGATCATCTTTGTCTTGATCCCAACTTGGGAGAAATTATTAAGTATGATATTAGCTGTAGTTTTGTTTACTGGGTTTTTTTTTTGGCAGAAATGCTTTATCAGATTGAGAATGCTCCCTTCTCTTCCTCTTTTGTTTAGAATTTTTACCATAAATGGATGCTGAATTTTATCAACTAAAAAGTTACCATATTTTAAAAATATGGCAATTGAGTTACCATTTTTTTTATCTTTTATTCTGTCAATACAATGAACTGCATAAATTGATTTTAAAATGTTAAAACATCTTTGCATTCCTGAAATAAACCACATTTGGTCACGATGTACTATTCTTATATTACTAGATTTGATTTGCTGACATTTTGTTTAGAATTTTCAGGGAATTCCATGGGGGTCCAGTGGTTAGAACTCTGCACTTTCACTGCTGTGGGCCTGGGTTCCACCCCTCTTTGGGAACTCTGGCCCGCAAGCCATGCTGCAGCCAGAAAAAAAAAAGAAGAAGAATTTTCACAACTATGTTTATTAGGGATATTGGGCTATAATTTTCTTTTACTATAATGTTGTGACAGATTTGGTATCAAGGTTATATTAACTTCTTAAAACAGGTTTGGAAATGATCCCTCTTCCTCATGAGTTTGGGTAGATTGGTATCACTTCTTCCTTTAACATTTAGAGGAATTCCCCCCTAAGATCTCTTGGGCTTGAGGGTTTTTTATGGGAAGACCTTTAAAAAAATCAAAACAGCTATTGAGATATAATTCACATACCAGAGAATTCCCTCATTTAAAGTGTACATTTCAACAGTTTTTAGTGTATTCACAGAGCTGTACAGCCATCACCACAATCAATTTTAGAACATTTTCATCATCCCCCATCAAAAACCCCACACACACTATCAGCCACCTCTCACTTTCTCCAGAACTCCCCAACCCTAGGCAACCACAGATCCACTTTCTGTTTCTTTAGATCTGCCTATTCTGAACATTTCATAGAAATGGAATTATATAATACATAATAGGAAGGTTTTTAATTATAGATTCAATTTGGCTAACAGGTATAGAGGTATAAAGATTTTCTATTTCTTCTTGTGTTCCTTTCGGTAAATCATATTTTTCAAGAATTTCGTCCGTTTCATCTCAGTTGTCAATAATATTGGCATAATGTTGTAAGTGATCTTTTTATGATTTTAATTTTTGTATGATCTTTTGTGAAGTCCCCTTTTCTATTCATTTTATTGGTAATTTATATCTTCTTTTTTCCCCTGATCAGTCTTTCTTAGGAGCTCTTTTGTTTTCTTTTTAATCTTTTCCAAAAATCAACTTTTGGGTTTGCTGATTTTCTCTATCATATGTCTGCCTTTTCTTCTGCTTATTGGTCACATTTTTCTGGACATTGTACATATTTCCTGGATATTGTACATAAACGAACAGCAAAGATTGAAGTTGTGTTATTTTTCACCAGAAGGGAATCATGCTTTTCCTCTGTTAGACAGAGAGTTGAGCTGGGTGAGAACGGGGATGCAGCTGTAGTTAGAGGCAGTTCTCTTCTGGTTTTCAACGTCTTGAAGGTGAGACTGCTTCTTCTAGCAGGAATTTGTCTCCTAAGCTTCATAAAACTGTGGGAGCTTTCACTATGCCTTTTCAACCCATACTCATCCAATGTCCCCAGGGGTTAAATAGAAAGGCCAGAGATCTCACCTCACCTAGGGAGGCCTTTTCTCTCTCTGTTTTGTTCAGATCTATGTATATAGTCAGAGGAATTTTGTCCTCTTATATTGATGGGTTTTAGTATCTTTTTAAACATAATTTTCTAATTTATTCTTTGTTCTAGTGGTGCAGTGGGATTGATAACATGCTACTAGCTATTACATTCTATCCAAAAGTGAAAATTCCCTGGATAGCTTTTTAAAGAGATATAAGTTACTAAAATCACTTTTCTTCAAACATCTAACTAAACTGGAAAGCTAACAAAACGTTAAATATATGGCTGTTATAACTTGCATATTCATTTTAGGGATATTGAATCTATGCACAGTGGTTGCACTATTATAGGTTGTATGCACTTTACAGCATATTAGGGTTCCTTGTATAACCAAAATATATGATACATCTATGACCTCTGTATGAGAGGCAGTGGGCAACAGCAGAAAGAACACTAAACCCTTGATAGTCAGAATACTGAGCTTTAACCCGAACTCGCAAAACGCTAGACCAGGAAAATAGTGAGCACTAATTTCCTGGAGAACATGTGAAATAAATGCTCTCTAAACTCATTTTACCTGTTTTAACATTAGGACATATTTTACTCATTCATAAGACAAAAATGTCAGGTGTAAGTGAGATGAACACCTGAGCATCTGCTCTCAGATTCAATAGAACCTACCAGTGTTTGGGGGGGGGGGTTGTATAAATTTATTTATTTTTGGCTGCATTGGGTCTTCGTTGCTGTGTGCGGGCTTTCTCTAGTTGCAGCGAGCAGGGGCTACTCTTCGTTGCGGTGCACGGGCTTCTCATTATAGTGGCGTCTCTTGTTGCGGAGCACGGGCTCTAGGCGTGCAGTCTTCAGTAGTTGCAGCACATGGGCTCGGTAGCTGTGGCTCACAGGCTCTAGACCGCAGGCTCAGCAGTTGCGGCGCACAGGCTTAGTTGCTCCGCGGCATGTGGGATCTTCCCAGACCAGGGCTTGAACCTGTGTCCCCTGCATTGGCAGGCGGATTCTTAACCACTGTTAAGAATTGGCCATTGGCCACCACTGGCCACCAGGGAAGTCCCCTACCAGTGTTTTAGAAGTACCTCTCGTTACCTTCTCCCTCCCTCCTTTCCTAAGAAGTATCCATTATCCTGAATTTTGGGCTTCTCATTTCCTCAATTTATAATTTTTGTTGATTGTTTTTTGTTTTTTGGCCACACCATGTGGCTTGTGGGATCTTAGTTCTCTGACCAGGGATCAAACCTAGGCCCTCAGCAGTGAAAGTGGAGTCCTAACCACTGGACTGCTGGGGAATTTCCCCTCAATTTGTCATTTTTCCCACATCTGTAGGCTATCCCCAAAGAATAAATTGTTTGATTTAAAGGTATTTAAACTTTACATAGCTTTATACTGCACAAGATCCTCGGCAACCTATTTTTCCCCTCAAACTTCATGCTTGTGAGATGTGACAAGGTGATGTGGGTAGTTGTAATGAAAGACCTAATTCTTGTCCCAAAGTTTTGTGCTTCAGTTTCCACCACTACAAATACACAAGGAGGAGAGTTTAAATTGAATCGTCTATCAATTCTCTCCAGATCTGAAATTCTAATTCTACTTTTTACAATAAATATAGAGGTGTACAGTTTACTCCAAAAATATAGTGCTAATCATAATTATGATTTATCTGAGGTTGACTCATTGATCAGAAACACAACCCCATGGGAAAATGTGTCATGGAGTCATTTTCAGACATTTTGGCAAAATTTAAAGATTACCTGAACATGAATCTTCAGTATGTAAGACAAGTCATTTTAATACCAGGTTTGAAGCAGCACAGGCCACTGATGACGAGAAAAGGCAGAATTCACAATGCAAAAATGCAAAGTTTATTTTCTTAAATAAAATACTATATTCATATCTATACAAATAATTATTACAACCATTAAAATGTTACATTTACCAATAAAAATTTCAAAACTTTAAACAAGAGCATGGTTCAGAATATTCACACCCTAATACAATGCATTTGTAAAAAGATGTCAAAATAAACAGGACCTATTCTTATTTACAACTGTAGGACAATCCTGACCATATTATACATATCTGCTCTGGATTCTATTACAAAACAAATTAGCTCCCATTAGAATTATAAACCAGGTAATTTACAGTAATAGGACACAGTGCACAGCAGACATTGCTGGCGTGAGAATAGTTACAAATATTACATACACTACTGAAAGCACTACAGTTAGATCTTTTCTGGTGACTGCCCTACAGTAAGCTTCTCACCCAGTGTATCTATAAATAATTTGTGAAGGTAACTATGTTCTCAGATTTTTCCACCCACTTTTACTGAAATGAATATATGTGTATATGGAGATATATATATATATATATATATATATATATATATATATATATATATATATATATATCTGTTGAAAGTGGAAGCAAATCTTTTCTTCACAGTAACACAACTGCAGCATTTTAAGCAACACTGTCTGGTCCCTTTCTTCTTGGAAGATCAACAGTTCAACTCCCCCTAAAAGTTACCAATATAGTCATGTCCAGTGCCTCACAGATGAAAAACGGTTTTAAGACTTAGGGGATGGAGGAACAGAGGTCCAGAAAAGTGAAGAGGGTACTGACATGGAGTAAACTTTAAGTTCCTATGACATAGTATGGTGTATAGCTGTACACACAACTGAGGGAAAAAAATTAATGATCTTTTCAAAAAAGTGTTAACAAATGAAGAGTTGTCTTCTATGTCTCATGAGATCCCTAGTGACAGATTATGCGGTCATCCAAAATAACACCAATTTGGATACTATCCCCAATATTATCAACCCAGGTTGGCTCATGTTTATGAAGCATCTGAACACAGGCATGCGCCAGAAAACGATTACAGTTGACAGGGTTTGTGCAAATCTAGAAAGAAGAATGTTGAATGGCCACCACATACAAGCTCTGAGTTTAAAGGGAGTCTTGCATCTAACTAGTAAGTTTTTTACAAGATCGGCTTTAAAGATGGCTCAGAGAATGTTAAGGCAACAGTGAGAAACATCAGCTGTACTTGTCATCTAGGTGTTTGATTACACAGCATGTACCATCCCGGCCGGTTCTTTGCTGTAACAGAGGAGTGAGTGAGCAGTATGTTCCAATAGCTGGTCCTAGGACCAGAGGCACAGTTGCAGGTAAAGTGCAGTCTCAGGGTAGCGGCATGCGGGCACAAGTAGAAGCTCTGTGTCCAAGAAGTTCCTCAACACTTCTTCCCAGAACACCTGGATTGCCTCAATCTGAACCTGATGTCCCCCACAGACTCTAGTAGAAACACTCTTAGGCTCACACAGGAAGTGTAGAATGCAGGGAGAATATTGTTAAGTAAAAAAAGGACCCTTTTCTGTTGAACTCTGGAGGAAGGAGAAATGGTATCCTTCAGCCAAAAAGGTATCAGAGAAGAAACTAATTTCTGGCCGTTAATTTGCATAAAGGTATCATAAAATCATCACTTATTATTATTGCCCTCTGGAAGTACACAGCCATGGGTCATTATCTCTGGGCAAAGGCAGATTTAGAGAGACAGCAGAATTAGAACAACGACTTCCAGGTTCCGAAGGATATCAACCCAAAGCCATCTGATTTTTGTACCACCTTTGCCCTTTCTTAACTCCTCCATGGGGGGAAAGAAAAAAAAAACAACTCTCCCAAACAAGGGACAGAACTATATGGCACATTAAACATTTTCAATCGGTCGTGAACTACTTTTGTTTCGAGAAATTCTTGTTGCCCCTTAATAGAATAAGAGATATAATGGCTTCCAAAGGCAGGCATTTGGGAATCACTGATTTGGAAGTATGAGTCCCTATCACACAACAATCCAATAGACACTGGACCCAGTAAATGTTTCAAGGCAGAGGAGTAATCATCCTTCTAAGGAAATGACCAGATTCCCTGCCACCTGTTTGACATGGAGCAGATGGAAGAAAATAAGAGCCTAAGTACTTATGTATCAAAGGAAGGATAAAGCTAAGAAGATGCATATTAGTGAGTCTTTACCATTTCTCAAATTTTAAAAACTTCACTCCCATTAAAATGTATTTCTACATTTTTTTGGAGTATAAATCTTAGCCTCTCCATGAAATGGCCAATGTTAGAAGAGCAAGGAAAACAAATTATCTTTAAAATGTTTAAATAATTTTGTATATTAAGAAGCCTGATTTTTTTTTTTTTTTTTTGCGGTACACGGGCCTCTCACTCTTGTGGCCTCTCCCGTTGCGAAGCACAGGCTCCGGACGCGCAGGCTCAGCGCCCATGGCTCACGGGCCTAGCCGCTCCGTGGCATGTGGGATCTTCCCGGACCAGGGCACGAACCCGTGTCCCCTGCATCGGCAGGCGGACTCTCAACCACTGTGCCACCAGGGAAGCCCAAGAAGCCTGATTTTTAAAAGTTGATCCTCACTGCAATTCACCCTGATATGTGACTGAAAATCACTGAAAAAGAACATTCCTTCCTCGTTCTTCTCTTCCCAAAGTTCTGATACATTACATTTTATAAATCATGATCACTCTGGAATTTGCACTCCTTAGAAAAAGGGTGCCATCTCTGGTACACCCCAAAGGTCTTAAAATAAAAATAAAAATAAACTTCCTGGAGCAGTATAAAACATCCCAAAACAACCTGTATGTACCAAAAAGAAAAAGAAATGACATCAAAGTTGATTTCTTTTATCCATGATTGACACATTAGAAGTTTTTACATGATGAGAAATCTGAAAATTTTCACCTCATCAGAAGTTGCTATGTAAAATGTTTAGAGGAATCAACCACTTTCTGAAGCTGTTTCTATGTGAGCAATAACACTACGAGAGAGAAATGATTTAATCAGTGACTCTCACTTATGACTCATACCTAAGTTAGTGTATTTCTAGAAATTACAAATTTATCTGTGGAAATGGTTTTACATTCTCTAGACATATATTAGCAAGCCATAAGTAACATTAAATTTACTATAACAAAAATTGACTATGTTCTCTGCCATTCCTTTGCCAAAAATTATACCGAGATCGTTAGATATTAAATAATAAATTTCCTCCCCCAGATCATATAGCTCTAATTATCAAATACTTAATACTGCTGGTAAGTCTAATATACTCGGGCTTCCCTAGTGGCGCAGTGGTTGACAGTCCGCCTGCCGATGCCAGGGACACGGGTTCGTGCCCCGGTCCGGGAGGATCCCACATGCCACGGAGCGGCTGGGCCCATGAGCCATGGCTGCTGAGCCTGCGCGTCCGGAGCCTGTGCTCCGCAACGGGAGAGGCCACAACAGTGAGAGGCCCGCGAACCGCAAAAACAAACAAAAATCTCATATACTCGTGCTTATAAGTCAAGTAAGATTACTGTGCTCTGAACATTTTCAGAATTGAGTTTGTGTATAAAATGATCTCTTACATACATACATACATGTCTGTAAGATAATTAGAGCTACATGTAAGCAGGAGCCAAATTATTTGCAGATGGTCTATCTTTCCTCCAATGGTCAAATAAGCCTTACTTAGGGGGTAGAGACTCTTTTCGGGATCAAAGTGTTATATTCCTGGAATGAAAGCTCTGAGGAATGTAAATGCTATCTCTGAACAGAGCTGAGCAGAAAAATACAATCGAGGCAAACAGAGAAATATCTGCAAGTACCAGGCTTGGGGCCTTTCCACTGAATGTTCAAATCGAGCTTCTTCTTAGCCTGTTACCTTAGTTCCAATTCTAACAGTCTCCAGTTCTTCAGAACTCAATAGCCACTGTGTGTGTGTTGGCGGGTACAGGAGCAGGAGGGGGAGACAGAGAGAAAGACAAGGTGAGAAAGAGAGAGGGAGGAAGGGAGGGAGGGAGAATGAATAGCTGAACACATTGAAACCAGTCCTTGAAATGAGCAGACTGGACCTTTCAAGAACAAAGAAAAACTTGAATGTTAAAGCTTAAAACTCAGTTGTTTTTTTTTTTAAGTTATAAACCTCACATATTTTTTCTCAATTGACTACTGTGTTTATCTGCTGTTTTGTTTAAGTAACTTATTCATGATGCTCTCCTATTCCTCCCCACGAGCGTTTTGAAGGGAGAAAATACAAACATTTTTCTTATTTTTTTTTGCCCCCAGGAGGCTGCCTCAGCTGGCAGCAGGAAGAGACGGGAAAATTTGGTGAGAACAGTTGAAGAGGCACAGATGACCCTTTTGCTGAGTCTTTAACAGAGGTACTCACTGGAGCTCACTGCTCTAACCAAGCCTTAGGCGGCTTTTGTTTAAGGAAAAAAAAAAAAAATTCTGGTCCGTGGGTTCACTTTGCTAACAGAGTAGACAGAACAGTTTATATCTCCCACTCCATCCCATTTTTGGCAGACTATAACAACAACAAAAACTAATGGGCTTGAGAATGTGAGTACATATAATTGTTTTCTTAATTTTTAATTAAATTTTCAAAATTCAATTCATGAATTTTGAATATATTTTTAAAATTCATTATTAACTTCAGCGGGGATTTTAAAAAAAGAACATCAAGTTCTTCTACACTTCAGCAGGTCTCAGGTCCCAATTCCTCATTTTCAGATGGCAGGACTATTTTTAAAGAGCCAGTTTATACTTTAAAATCTATGTCCGAGTACACACACGCTCACAAACATGGACATATGCAAAGACAATTTTTTGAAGCACCATTTCACATCTACCATCAGGAAAAATAATGAACAAATTTATCTTCTCATTGTAATTCTACTATGAAGGGTAATAATGCAATATACAATGCCATATTTTAAATATAAATATCAGTAATGAAAATACTGACAGAGCTTAAGACTCTGTTCAGAAATATTTTTAAAGTAAGGCTCAAATAACTGTGTAGATTCCAAACACGCTATTTACTGATCAGTCCATAATGATTAAACAAATATAAACTTAATTCAAGATCAAATAAATAGAAGAGAATTCTACAACAAAACTCAATGAATGAAACAATCTTTAACTGAACACATGCAAAACTCCACAATGCCACTGCTTTTATCCTTATGGCCTGATGCAAAACGCAAGTACAAAATGGAGAACATCTATGTACTTTGCTTTTTAGCTTTCCACTTTTAAGGCTACTTGTTTAAGGAAGACCTTTGCTTTACAGGATCTTGGCACATTAAAGGATAACATGGCTCCCTAATTTGGAGAACAAGACGTGACATTCAGATAATTTATGCATTGTTATAATTAAGAAAGAAGCCTCTACCTAAACCAAACCTTGGGAATACAGGTTGATTAAACAACTCATTTATTTGCTAACTGCTTGACTTGAATCATGGACATTCATTCTACATTAAGTCAACACCTGCCATGGGTAAGAAACTGTTCTAGATGCTGACACTGGCCCATACTTGGTTATGAGCCATTGTGTTATATCGAACTGTCTGTATTTTTGGAAAGCAACTCAATCAGCTCAACTATCTATTTTACAAATTATCAACAATCAAGTTTAAAATCTAGGTTCCTTCCTACCACCCAGGACACACCAAGATGATCTCCCTCAACTTCCAGCCGATTAATATCTAGGGCATGTCAGATTACAGATCAAACTTGGAAATGTAAATCTGCTTGGAAAATTTAAAAAGTACACCATGCAGTTAAAAATGAAAGATAATTTGTTTTCGACGACCCAGTATTTGCCTCATCTCTGACACGGCTTCCCTACATTCAGAAGATAACTGACAATTGATTATACAAACACAAGGAGATACATTCACACAATCTCTCTCTTCCTGTGCACATGTGTGAATACACACACAAATACATTTGTAACCTCACCCATTACATTTATGTTTAGTCAGTCAGTATTTAAACAGCTGAACTGCAATCATGACCTAAAATATGGCTTATGTTGTGGGCAGGTCTGTTTGAGGACTGCTTGGAAGAGTCCGAGGCAGAGGAGTTTGCTATCGTAAGCAAAGGTGACATTGCTGAGCCGTCAGGGAGAGCTGTAGCTATTTCTGGAAACAAAGATGTCATATTAAAATTGGATAAGTGAGAGTTGGTCATGTGCATTGGGGGCATGTCAGGGAGAAGAGGAAAACTTGGTTGAGCAAAACCAACAGGTCTGGGAGGAGATAAAATTGATCCAAATCGGTTATTCAAACTTCCACTGTTTACCTTCTCTGTGCTAGGATTCGAGAACATTTGATTAGAAAAATAGGGGATTGAAATATCATTGGACAGTGTAGGATGAGCAGGAGAGTATGGGGGATAGAAGGAGGGGAGAGTATTTTGGGGATCTACAGGGATGAGGGCTGGAGTTCGAGTGGCACTAGGCTGAGTAACCTGTGGAATGAAAGAAGCATTAGCATTTATTGGTGGATTCATGCCACCCTCAGGAATAAATGGAAAACCAAAATTTTGTGATAGTGTATGCTGGTCAGGTGCTGAATTATCATTAGGTACTTGTGGGCCATCAGGCATGAAACGAACAATACTTCCTCTCTTTTCTGTAGTGGGTTGTTGGCGTCCGAGAATCATACTGCCACTAGTAGACAGAGGAAGATGGGGAAGACTTGGATCAAAGACATTACTGTGTCTTTGGTTTCCAGAGCGATTCCTTTCAGGTTGACGAATTTTGGAACCGCTGCTGTCTTGCAAGGGATGCCTTGATCGCTGGGGAACTGAAGAACTAGTCTGACGTACAGGAGGCCCTTGGTCAGCATTTCCGTGAGACACAGACGGATGCGGCAAACCTGGCCTTGCAACCCCGTGCATGTTGGTTGTGACTGGAGGGTTCATGTGGCCCTTGGTCCCGTGACTGTCAGTGATCCTCATGGGATTGGACTTCTGTACAGAAACGTTGGGACTTGTGTTTCGACCTTGAATATCTCCCGAGGAAGAAGAACTCGAAAATGGAATATTCAAAGTGCTGTTCCTGGTGTTAATTACACCCAGGGACATGTCACAACTCTCCCTATTCTGACTCTCACTCTCTCTTCTAATATGGACACTTTCATGAGTTGGGGGACAATTATATTCGATTGCAGAGGAGGGACCACACTGTGTATTCCTCTGATGCTCTGGGAGTGATCTCTGGCTCCCAATGACCTGATCACCCAGGTGAGGGGCAAGTAAACTCTGCATGAAACTTTGGTGACATGTATTTTCACTGTCCCTTGGTGGGACAGCATTTCCTGTTGGGATGCTCTGAACTGGTGGGTAAGGTAATCTCTTTTGGCGGTCAATTGGTGGTGGACCAGGGTTTTGACTAATTCGAAAAGCCTGGGACTGCATACTCCTCAAGGACGACACAGGGTTACCTATTTCATTATTTCTTGAAGACTGTACTTCAAAATTACTCTGGGGCTGCTGACTGGCTCCGCTTGGCTTAAATGTCTGACAGTCAGAAAGGCGGATATCTGAGGTAACAGTATGGTCCACACGACCCTGCATATTATGAATGGCCAAACTCTTATTTCTGGGAACATCAAGGTAGCTTCTCATTTCAAGCTGCTCTGAAATTCTGGAGCCCTGAATCGATATACCCATTCTCTGCTCTGAATTGGAAGATGACTTTCCAATGAGTGCCTCTGCAGAGTAACTTGAAACTCTGTTTCTCTCTGGCCTGTGTGGAGTACAAGTCATGTCTGAAGGTCTCGTCACAATACTCGGTTGGGACACCATTTGCTGCTCTATGCCTCTTGATGTCAGAAGCCTCTGTATTGGATTATGCCCAGATACGTGTTCAGAAGAAAGCCCCGCACCTTGTTGCCGGCTTCCCACATCCTGCTGGTGCATGATGTCTTGACTGAGATGGTTATGGTGACTCCGGCTTGTGGAAGGGTTTTCACGACTCTTCTCTGGCTGGGAGCTTCCAAAGTGTTGCTGCATCTGTTGCTGCATCTGCTGATGGTGGGGGTGTGGCTGACCGCTCTTGGGTCGGGATTGGTCAGTTCCATGGTGCTTGGGTTGTAGAGAAAGCTGAGAGGCCTGAGTGCCCTGAACGAGAGTCCTCTTTTTCTGCATCTGAACTTCCTGTTGCAGGGCTCTCTGTTGGTGGACGTGGGGCTGAGAGTGGACAGAGCTCTCCGCGTGAGGTACGTGATGCTGCAGTTGATATAAGTGATGCCTCTCTCTTAACTGCCCCACTTGCTGCTGCTGCTGCTTTAAGTAGAGATGGTTACTATGCAGGTGAGGCACCCCTTGAGCTGGCACATGCTGCTGCAGGGCCTGCAGATGTTGGCTGGCCTGCGTTTGCTGCTGCTCAGCCACGGAAGGCTGTGAATTGCACTGAACCTCAGTTTGCCTCAACGCAGGGGCCACAAAGTTGTTACCAGGTGGGAATAACCGCGTAAGGCCGTCTCCATGTGCTGGGTTGCTAATAGGCACAACTGAGTTTGAAGAGTTGGGAGGGATTTGACTAACTATCATTTGAGTTTGGTCGGAAATGCTGTCTGGAGTTCGGCTCATCAGGGACAGACCTTCAAGCCGGAGGGGAGCCGGCTGACAATGCTTTTGACGTTTAGCTGAAGACAGTAAAAGGTCATCTTGGACAGCACGCTTAGCAGAGTTTTTACGGCTTTCATGACTTGGCTTTAAGAGTGGCTCTTGAATCTGTGGATTTGGTATGGTACCAGCCATAGTATTTAGCTGTTCTTGGGAGTATTCGGTCATCAGAGATGGTCCAGGAGGCTGACTGCCATAGGAGCTAGATGAAACCGTCAGATTAACTGTTGCAGGAACAGCTGTTTGCTCTGAAGTTTGGGATAAACCAGCACAGCTGACCAGAGGATGGCTGATGCTGCTCTGATGGATAAGATTATTCACACTTAAACTGGTGATGCTTGGTGGCTGAGAAGTCGAAACCTGTAAAGAGGCAGTTGATGTTTTCATTCCTATAGAACAACTTGGTTTTTCAAGGGGCCGACCCACAGTTGCTTCAATTGAATCCTGAGAATTAAATTCATTTGGTGTCGCTTCTGCCTGTCCTGGGCCATTCTCTTTAGATATCTGTGTTTTGAAAGGCTGGTCTCCCTCTAAAGAGGATGCTTCAGAAGGCTTTGAAGGAACTTCCCTTATATCAGCCTGGGTGCCAGCTCTTCCCTTCTCAAGGTTCTCCTGGTCAAAAATAGCTCTTGCTGCAAGAGCAACTATATCAGTTTGCTCTACAAAGGTACAGCTGTCACACGTATTAGTCGTTGCATTGCTGGTGACATCCTCTCTAGTTGTTTCAGGAAGCATGGATGCAACTGAGAAACTACGACTACTGCCAGAGCTGGTTGACATGGGGGAGTCAGCCTGCCTACTGGTGAGCAAGGAACCATTAATAACCTCCTGATCAGGGATGCAGGAATGATGCTGTCCTGGATCTCTGTCATCACTGCTCATCAGTAATAGCTCCTGTTTGGGATGTAAATCAACACTTGAATGGACTATTTTAGAATTTTCTGAAGAAAAGTCAGGATGGTCCACCTGGACTGAAAGAGATGATTTCTGAGGGTCTTTTTCTTTAGCAAGATCAGATAGCAATGCAGTTAAACCCTGCCCCTTTAAGAGACCTGTGGTTTGCACTGTAGCTGATGAATCTTGCTCAGTCCTGCAAGGTTCAGCAATGACTTCTACCTCAGAAACACAGTCATTACTTGCAGTGCTCGTGGCAGATGACAAATCAGAAACCTGAGAAACCAAAACGTGGGGATCGTTCGCAGACGAAATCAACACATTGGCTGAAGTGCAGGATTTGGCAGCATCTGGCAATGCCAAACTAGTTGGTGGCTTATCCTGAGATGTCTCTCGTTGGAAAACGGGGAGAGAATCTTTGGATTTTGCTGGGGCCATTGTAAAATGTTCACTTGTTACAGATTCTTGGGAGGATGAGCTAGACTCTTCTGCTGACTTAGATTTGGGTATGGACTCAGGTATCACTGATTCAGAATTCAGAACATCCAAAGAATGTGAGCCAGAAACACTTACACTATTTGCCTGGGACATAGTGACAGATGGTAACACACCAGGGAGGCTGTCGAGAAGTCCATCATTACACGATGGCTCTGTGGAGCCTTCAGTGCTGGGGCAGTCTAACTTACCCACATCTCTGGCTGGATTCGGAGTGAAGGCTGACTTATTAGTGGCTAAGTGTTTCTTGACACTCGGCTTCTTATTCAGCCTTTTGGGCTTCATGTTAGGCAAACAAGCTACAGTGTTCATTGAGGGAGTGGTCACTAGATTATACGTACTGGGTAGTGTGGCTGAATTCTCCCTTGTCATGGGAGATGCTACAGCTGTTGTTAATGAAACACAGTTAGCTGTGGTGGTTTGACTATTTGCAGCAGTTTGAGGATTGGCAGGCTGGCTAACAGACAGTTGTACACAGCTTTGCCCAGCCATCTGCGATATGCTTTGATTGAGGCTGGCCAAAGCGCCAAATGTATTCAGGGCAACATTGGTATTTGGATCTTCGCTGGTGGTGGGTTGAATAATTTGCATAGGGGTTTGACTTGTAGTTCCTGATGAAGACATCACAGGCTGCAAAGCAAAGAGCTGTCCATTTAAAGAAATGGTTTGAGGCTGTTGTTGGTTTGACATGGTTACAGAAAAAGTTTGTGTTGAATTAGATGCTGATAAAGATGAAGGTCTTGGTAATATGTGGACAAGGTGCTTTCCTCCAAAACTCTGTGGGGTCGAAACATTTTGCACTGAATTGTTAGAACCTATGATAGCACTGGCTCCATTGACAGGGAGTCGGACAGAACCGGGAGGTGGAGCAGAGAGGAGTGGCAAAGGGTTCTGATTAGCTGCCTGTATGATGACTATCTGTTGACCTACTGTTTGGTTGGGAACCTCTGCCCTCATCACTGTTGGGCACGGGGTGGTGCTGGGTGGCTGAAGAATGATAACGTTTTGATTAGCAGGAGCTGCGTTAACAGCCGACCCAACTGGCTGAGCCATCTGAATCACTTGCATTGCTGAATTCAATGGAAGGATACTTTTTGGAGGCTGAGATTTAACCTGTGGCTGGGCAATCAGTGACTGCATAGGTAAAGATGGACAAGAAGGCAAGGTTACAACTACTTGCTCAACTGGCTGCCCATCTGCTGGAAAGGAATTATTCAAGTTGATGCCTGTAGCCACACATCTACTGTGGTTGGCCGTGGTGGGGCTAGTACCAGACTCATTTAATACCGGAGTCACAGCAGAAGATGGTGTCTGGCTTAAGGGCTGAATAGTGTTTCCCGCCAGTTGCAAAGTAGTCCACGTCGTCTGCGTGTTTCCAGCTGAGGAAATTCGGGTAAGGCTATTAATGTTTTTCAAATCTGAAGCACTAACAGCTGAAGAAGGCAAAGAACAAGAAAGAGTCCAACCACTGTCCACAGGGTTTGCAGAAAGAGTGCTCACAGGGGTGGTGGTCTCCCCTCCTCCAGGGGCAGATGGGGCCACCACCGCAGTAACACTTGTCAAGTCTGCACCCTTGCTAATGCTCGCTGGACAAGAATCACCTGCAGATCTTGGAGGCTGGGAGCAAACTGTCGTGGTAACGGAAACAACAAAGTTGGTTTGAAAATCACTTCGGCACTCCTGTACGCTCAGGCAGGACTTGCTTCCTTGGTGCCCTTTAGTGGCAGCTGCTGAGCAGCTGGAGGAGATGCTTGTGGCACAAGGGACTGTTTTCTTCAATGATTTGGGGCTCTCTTGCCCATTCTTATTTTCAGAAGAATTTTGATCCTTTAGACATGTGTGCAACGAACGATGCTGGGGTGGTACAGGCCCGACAGGGACAGTGATCAGTGAGCCACTGCTGGCACCAAGCACACTCGACTCGCTTTCGGAGGTGGAAACCTCAAGAATATTTTGAGCAGAAATGGTAGCAGGAAGACAAAGAGGAACAGGCTGGTTGGCAGCCAATGCAGAAACCGTGGTCTGATGCCATGGCTTGTTTTCAGAAGGGTAAACTCCAGAAATAGACACAGGAGTCACAAGATTGCAAGTCCTCTGTACTGGCACCACATTGGCAGTTTGCTTCTGTAAATTATGACCAACGTTAAAGGTTATCCCCTGAACAGCTGTTCCCTGGCTATTTCCACCAGGCTGACTCCCGTTGGAATAAACAATGATATTCTTTTGAACCTGGTCACTGGGAATAACAACAGAGACCTTTGAGTTTTTAAGATTTCCTTTCCAGTGGATTGTGGGGTCGTCGTATAAACATATGTCATTTGCTTTTAGTAATTCAATATATCGGCCATTTTCTTTTTGAATTTCTTCCAGTTGTTTACGTAGCTTTTTAATTTCTTCAGCTACAAGATCAAAAACAAAAATGAAAAAATTATCTCTAAGTGTCAATATTTATAATAGTTTAAGAAATAGCTGTATACTAAACTACTGAATACTAATTTTAGCATTCTAAATACCTCAACTGAGAAGCTTCAGCTCTTTTCTAATATAAGTTCTTTCTTCTTTTTAGAATGGTATCTCAAATCTCTATCCTAATCCTTTGAAAAGTATGTATCTTTAAAGGTCAACAATTCAAAGGTCAAAAATTACTCATAATGTAGAAATCTCAAAATTCAAAATAGGGCAGCAAGGAAAGACATCATGGTAACATGCTAGGAAAATAACACTGAATATCAATATAATAGCATTTAAATGTTGCAATAACTAACATTACTTTATGGTGGTAACAGAGAGTCTTTTTTTTTTTTTTTTGGCCCCTCTGCACGACTTTCAGGATCTCAGTTCCCCAACCAGGGACTTAACCTGGGACCATGGCAATGAAAGCCCAGAATCCTAACCACTAGGCCACCAGGGAACTCCCGACAGTCTCTTTTATAAATGGCTTTAAACTGGTTTCTATTTTACCCTTTGAAACAATAGAGACCAAGCAGAACATGTAAGAAGTAAGATGGGAGAGTGCTGAAGAAAGCACCACCAGTGAAACTTGTTTTTTCCTTGGTAGGGCCAATGTGTGTATGCTAGTGAGTAATGAAGATGTCCGTGATGCCCTACACTGTTTTAAAGGAGACAGCCTCAACCATGGATACTAAGGGTCAGCCTTGGCTGTTGGTATGTATGCTCTGTGACCCTATACATCCCCACCTGACTTGCCATAGTAGGTATTCTCCCCCATTCTCTCCGCCAAAGGCAGCCGATCCTCAAGGCCAGTACCTTATAAGGTAGCCTGAAGTAACAAGTTCTTTCCCAACAAGGAGGAGATGAGACTATCAGATTGTTTTTCTCAGCTATTTAAAGAAAGAACCACAGAAGAAAGATGCCAATGTGCTATGGACATTAGAAATCAAAGGACAATTATCATGGACCAAATAATCAAGAAGATGGTTCTCACTTATTGTGCACTTACTCTATGCCTGGCACTTTTCATTCACTGTCTCATTTAATGAGAATAATAATTAACAACAACAACAGATACCATTTATTAAGCATTTACTCTTGTGCTGTGCTTTACTCTAAGTGCTTTACCTGTGTTACCCCTTTTAATCCTCATAATAACCACGAGGTGGGACAACCACCTTTGTCATCATCGCTTTTAGCTGTAAGAAACAGGTTCAGAGTAGCTATATAATTTGCCTAAAGTCGACTAGATACATGCTATGATTATCCTCATTTTAAGACAGGGAAACTGACACTTGGAGAGGTTAAGTAACTGGCCAAAGGTACTGAGTGAGCAAAGGAAGCCGAGACTCAAAGCCAGGTGGGCCTGACTCCCAAGACCACTGCTGTGGCCACTGTGCAAGACTGTCATGTGGACAGTGAGTATGTGGAGGAAGCTGCTGGGAAAAGAAGAGAGAGCAGATACAAAAGAGAACCAAAGAAAGGATCATGACCGCGATGACAACACGGTCGGACTTAAGCCTCGGGTGCTGCCCCAACCCCTGGCCTGGCTGTTCAGCGCTTCCTGAACCGCCTGCAACTTGTATTTCTTCAGGTTTCCCTTTTCCCCAGGGTAACTCGATTGCCTCAGATGCTGGGCTGTGAAACCAGAGGAGTCCTCATTAGAAAAGTCTATACATCACTCTAGCCTTACTATCCCTTTCGTGGGTGCCTCAAAATGGTTACCAAATATTGATCATGTATCTAATTGCCTGACAGCATCATAAAACAGGACCTGGACCATAAAAGACAGCTGACTGAGGGGAGGGGTAAGTTGTCAGCTAACTGAAAGTAAACAAGAATTCAGAATGCCGACCTTCTGGATGTGCTTTCCAGCATCCTTCTCACTTCTTACAATAAACACAGCCCAGCATTGCTCCCACATCAGCAAATTCTGAGGTCTGTCTCCTTTTAAGGTGATCTACTGAGTTGTCACAGGAGATTCTCTCTGCTCTTGTCGGAGACATAAATAAAAGACACTTCAAACTGGCCTACCACTCGGAGCTTTCTACTTGCCTGGGGTATTTTTCTTTTTAGCTGTTACAGGGAAACCTTCTCTCCAATGCAGATGGGAAAAGAGAACTCATCTGATAGCATAAAAAAGTCACCTCTAAAACTCAAATGTCATTAAATGACCAGGCAGTCTCATGCACACATTACATGCAGTATAAACAATTATGAACTGAATGTTTTGGCCTTCTGAGTTAACTCCTAGTTAAGTCCTGGCACAGGCATATCTTTATCTGTTTTAAGTTTCACTGAGCAGGACTCCCGCTGCATCCTCTTATGGGATTCCCCTAGCTGGAAGATCCACCTGGAAGGAAGGAGATCCAGTATTATTTGCATCATGAGTTTAGCAAACATGAAGTACAAGAAGAGTAAAAAATCAAAATTGTGTATGCCTACAAGGTTAGAGTTGCTCAAAGAAGGGGGAAAAGGGGTCAACTAGGTTGAATTTATTTGCAACACTATCCTCACTGGCCCACCCAACGCATGATCTTAATGTACTGGGGCAAAAAAAGCCTTCTGTATCCTAATATAAGTTGCACTATGACACAAAGGCCTGAACATTGAAAAAACAACAGAAAGTAAGAATCTTAACATCTTTACCTTGTTCATTGTTTCCTCCATTAAGCAGGAGTTCATCATTTTGCCTTTTCAATTCTGTTATATACTTAAAGGCTTGGTCCAGGATCATATTCTTGCTCTGCCAAAGAAAATCAACCATTTAAAAGTTTCACTGAAGGGTAAGAACTTGCCAGAAGAAAGTTAAAGCTTTGGTTTTATCACATATATGTGATACGTATCTTTTCAAAATTTAAAACTGCCACCATATTCAAAACTTCTACTGTTCCTCTTTCATTTAGTAAGTATTTATTGAGGCTCTGTTCTAGGCACTGGGGATGTAATAAACAAAAGGGACAAAGTTCCTGACCTTGAGAAATATCATTTATTTATGAGGAACTATTATATATTAATATCTATTTATATTTATAAATAAAATCAGGTGGTGATAAATATCATGAAGAAAAATCAAGTAGGGTACTTCACTTTCTGTTAATCTAGTCACCTCCCTTGCCCGGTC
Organism: Mesoplodon densirostris; assembly: GCF_025265405.1. Taxonomy (NCBI): domain Eukaryota; kingdom Metazoa; phylum Chordata; class Mammalia; order Artiodactyla; family Ziphiidae; genus Mesoplodon; species Mesoplodon densirostris. The sequence continues at coordinate 60,685,982 of NC_082665.1, forward strand.
CAGGTTTGAGTTTAGATGCATCTCTCTCTAGGAACTCTTCCCTGGGCCTCTCTGTTCTAGCACTCTATATTTTCTTGGCTAGACGGTAGGTATTATTCCCCTCTTACTATGATATTTACTGTGTGCTTTATTATTCCAGATCACAGAAGAGCATAATGGATGGGAGCACAGATTCCCCCACTTAGCATTTCTGTAACTTGGGAAAGTTACTTAGTCTTTCTAAACCTCAGTTTTTCATTTGTAAAATGGGGCTAATAAAAGTACGTACCTTGAAGGGTGTGGTAAGGATTAAAGTCTTTAATATAGAGAGAGCAATGTAACACTCTGAGAACACAGTTAGTGGGGTATGGAAAGTGCTTAATAATTGCTAGCTTCTTGTAGCTACTGTGTGTCAGGTCCTATTTTAAGTACTTCAAATGCATTATTTCTTGGACTCATTAGAAGAACTATATTGTTATTCCTTATTTGTTCAGCTTTATTGAGGTATAACTGACAAATAAAATTGTAAGATATTAAAAAAATAATAGTAAAGTAGGGTAAGGAGGGGGCCAGAGAGATGGCAGAGGTTACTCTGTGCTGTGGACTGAATGTGTGTGTCCCCCTACAATTCATGTTGAAGCCCCAATCCCTGATGTGATGGTATTTGAAGGTGGGGCTTTTGGGAGGTAATTAGATCATGAGGGTAGATCCCTCATGGATGAGATCACTGCCCTTAGAAGAAAAGACATGAGAGAGGTGATCATTCTCTCTGTCATGTGAGGACACAACCAAGAAGAAAGCCCACATCAGGAACCGAACCCGCTGACACCTTGATTTTGGACTTTCAGCCTCCAGAACCGTGAGAAATACATTTTTGTTATTTAAGCCACCCAGTCTATGGTAATTTTCTTATAGCAACCCAAACTGACCAAGACATTCTGCTACAATCTATTTCACATAGGGAGGTTGGGGAAGGCCTCTCTGTAAGGTGATATTTAAGCAAAAATCTGAAGGGAGTACAAGAAATTATGCCCTGTGGATATGTGGAGGAAGAAGGCTCAGGTATCAGGATCATCAAGGACAAAGGTCCTCAGGCGGGGCTGAGTTTGGCATGTTGGAGGAATAGTAAGGAAGTGAGTGAGACTAGAGTCAAGTATATTGGGAACAGTAAGAGGAGAGAGGCCAGAGAGAGCCTTCAAGACCATGGAAAGATTTTAGATTTTAATGTTATTCTTTACTCTGTCAACCACAACTACAAACTATTCTAAATAGTAGGTTGAGATAACAGTGTCACTTGATTGAGTTTTGGCGTCATGCTCCCAATATATTCTATTCCTAAGCTTTCTCAAAAAGATCATATTTTATGTCCAAGTTCCTGTATTCTTTACTTAAATTTTTTAAATTGAAAATATAATATATGCATATGGCAAAAAAAATGTAAATAATATGAAGAGATATATAATGAAAAGTACATTCCTTTTGACTTTAGCCCTCCAAACCCCTTTCTGGAGTCAACAACTGTAAGTTACTTGTGTATCTTTCCAGAAATATTCTATGCCAATATATATATATATATATATATATGTGTGTATATATATATATATATATATATATATATATGTATATGTATATATATATAAACATATATATATATATATATATATAAATCTTTTTAAAAAAACCCAGATAGGATACTATAAACAGTATGTTATATGGATGCAACTAGAGATTATCATACTAATTGAAGTAAGTCAAAAAGAGAAAGACAGTCCGCCTGCCGATGCAGGGAACACGGGTTTGTGCCCCGGTCTGGGAAGATCCCACATGCCGCGGAGCGACTGGGCCTGTGAGCCATGGCTGCTGAGCCTGCGCATCCGGAGCCTGTGCTCCTCAACGGGAGAGGCCACAACAGTGAGAGGCCCACGTACAGCAAAAAAAAAAAAAAAAAAAGAGAAAGACAAATACCATATGATATCACTTATATGTGGAATCTAAAATACAGCACAAATGAACCTATCCATGAAACAGAAACAGACTCACAGACATAGAGATCAGACTTGTGGTTGCCAAGGGGGAGGCGGGGAGGGAGAGGGATAGACTGGGAGTTTGGGGTTGGTAGATGCAAACTATTACATTTAGAATGGATAAACAATAAGGTCCTATTGTACAGCACAGGGAACTATATCCAATCTCCTGGGATAAACCATAATGGAAAAGAATATTTTTTAAAAAAAGAATGTATATATGTGTATAACTGAGTCACTTTGCTATAAGCAGAGATTGTCACAACATTGTAAGTCAACTGTACTTCAACAAAAAAAATTTAAGTATGTTACATTATTTTGTTTTAATTTTCAAAAATATATTTTGGGGACTTCCCTGGTGGTGTGTGGTTAAGAATCCGCCTGCCAATGCAGGGAAACGGGTTCGATCCCTGGTCGGGGAAGATCCTATGTGCCGTGGAGCAACTAAGCCCGTGCGCCACAACTACTGAGCCTGCACTCTACAGTCCACGTGCCACAACTACTGAAGCCCGCATGCCTAGAGCCCCTGCTCCACAACAAGAGAAGCCACCGCAGTGAGAAGCCTGAGCACCGCAACAAAGAGTAGCCACCGTTTGCCGCAACTAGAGAAAGCCCACATGCAGCAACAAAGACCCAGTGCAGCCAAAAATAAAATTAATTAATTAATTTAAAAAATATATTTATATATCTTGGATGGTATGGTCATTTTATGGATCTTCAAATCCTTGAGCATGGTATATCTTTCCATCTGTTTGTGTTGTCTTTAATTTCCTCCATCAGTGTCTTATAATTTTCCAAGTACAGGTCTTTTACCTCCTCAGTTAGATTTATTCCTAGGTATTTTATTCTTTTTGATACGACTGTAAATGGGATTGTTTTCTTAATTTCTTTTTCAGATAGTTTGCTGTTAGTGTATAGAAACGTAACAGATTTCTGTATATTAATTTGTATCCTGCAACTTTACTAAATTCATTAATGAGTTCTAGTAGTTTCCTGGTGGCATCATTAGGATTTTCTATGAAGCGTACCATGTCTTCTGCAAACAGTGACAGTTTTACTTCTTCCTTTCCAATTTGGATTCTTTCTATTTGCTTTTCTTATCTGATTTCTGTGGCTAGCACTTCCAGTACTATGATGAGTAAAAGTGGCAAGAGTGGGCATTCTTGTCTTCTTAGAGGAAATACTTTCAGCTTCTTACCATTGAATATGATGGTAGCTGTGGGCTGTCATATATGGCTTTATTATGCTGAGGTATGTTTTCTCTAAACCCACTTTGTTGAGAGTTTTTATCTTAAGTGGATTTTGAATTTTGTCAAAAGCTTTTTCTGCATCTATTGAGATGATTATATGATTTTTATTCTTCAATTTGTTAATATAGTGTAACACACTGATTGCTCTGCAGATAGTGAACCATCCTTGTATCCCAGGGATAAATCCTTCTTGATCATTGTTTACGATCCTTTTTTTTTTTTTTTTTTTTGCGGTATGCGGGCCTCTTACTGTTGTGGCCTCCCCCGTTGCGGAGCACAGGCTCCGGACGCGCAGGCTCCGGACGCGCAGGCTCAGCGGCCATGGCTCACGGGCCCAGCCGCTCCGCGGCATATGGGATCCTCCCAGACCGGGGCACGAACCCGTATCCCCTGCATCGGCAGGCGGACTCTCAACCACTTGCGCCACCAGGGAGGCCCTACGATCCTTTTAATGTACTGTTGAATTCAACTTGCTAACATTTTGTTGAGGATTTTTGCATCTATGTTCATCAGTGACACTGGCCTGTAATTTTTGTGCTCATGGATTGGAAGGACTAATACTGTTAAAATGAGCATACTACCCAAGGCAGTCTACAGATTCAATGCAATCCCTATCAAAATACCAATGGCTTTTTTCACAGAACTAGAACAAATAATTTTAATATTTGTATGGAAACACAAAAGACCCCAAATAACCAGAACAATCTTGAAAAAGAACAAAGCTGGAGGTATCATGCGTGATTTCAAATTATACTACAAAGCTACAGTAATCAAAACAGTATGGTACTGGGACTTTCCTGGTGGTCCAGTGGTTAAGACTCTGTGCTTCCAATGCAGGGGATGTGGGTTCGATCCCTGATCGGGGAACTAAGATCCCACATGCCGTGCGGTGCGGCAAAAAAACCCCAAATAAACAAACAAACAGTATGGTACTGTCATAAAAACAGACACATAGAGCAATGAAATAGAATAGACAGCCCAGAAATAAACCTATGCACTTATGGCCAATTAATCTATGACAAAGGAGGCAAGGATACTTTGGGGAAAAAGACAATCTCTTCGTTAGGTGGTGCTGGGAAAACTGGACAGCTACATGTAAGAAAATGAAATTAAAACATTTTCTCAGGGCCTCCCTGGTGGCGCAGTGGTTATGAGTCCGCCTGCCGATGCAGGGGATACGGGTTCGTGCCCCGGTCTGGGAGGATCCCATATGCTGCGGAGCGGCTGGGCCCGTGAGCCATGGCCGCTGGGCCTGCGCATCCGGAGCCTGTGCTCCGCAACGGGAGAGGCCACAACAGTGAGAGGCCCACATACCGCAAAAAAGAAAAAAAAAAAAAACAAAAAACAACATTTTCTCAGACCATATACAAAAATAAACTCAAAATGGATTAAAGACCTAAATGTAAGACTGAAAACCATAAAACTCCTAGAAGAAAATATAGGCAGAACAGTCTGACATAAATTGTAGCAATATTTTTTTGGATCTGTCTCCTCAGGCAAGGGAAACAATAGCAAAAATAAACAAAAGGGACTACATCAAACAAAAACTAAGACAGTGTCCTTTCATAAAGCAAAAGTTGAGACAAAGGCAGAACCTGATAATGCCCACCTACTGCACAGTGAATGAAACTATCAACAAAACAAAAAGGCTGCCTACTGAATGGGAGAAGGTATTTGCAAATGATATATCCAATAAGGAGTTAATATCCAAATATACAAAGAACTCATACAACTAAATATCAAAAACCAAACAACCCAAATAAAAAATGGGCAGAGGATCTGAATAGACATTTTTCCAAAGAGGAAATGTAGATGGCCAACAGGCACATGAAAAGATGCTCAACATCATTATCATAAGGGAAATGCAAATCAAAACTACAATGAGATATCACCTCCCACCTTTCAGAATGTCTGTTATCAAAAAGACAACAGGGACTTCCCTGGTAATCCAGTGGGTAAAACTCCGTGCTCCCAGTGCAGGGGCCTGGGTTCGATCCCTGGTTGGGGAACTAGATCCTGCGTGCATGCCACAACTAAGAGTATGCATGCCGCAACTAAAGGTCACGCATGCCACAACGAAGATCCCGTGTACCAAAACTAAGACCTGGAGCAACCAAATAAATAAATAAATAAATTTAAAAAACAGAAAAAACAAACAGAACCCAAAAACAACAAATACGAAGTGTTGGCGAGGATGTGAAGAAAAGGGAAACTTCATGTCCTGTTGGTGAAAATGTAAATTGGTGCAGTCACTATGGAAAACAGTATGGAGACTCCTCAAAAAATTAAACATAGAATGACCATACAATCAAGTAATTCCACTCCTGGATATTTATCCAAAGAAAACAAAAACACTAATTCCTAAAGATATATGCATCCCTATGTTCATTGCAGCATTATTTACAATAGCCAAGATATGGAAACAACCTAAGTCCTCATCAATAGATGAATGGATAAATAAGATGTGATATGTGTGTGTATATATCTATGTCTATGCTATACTTTCTAACGGCTGTATTTATTTTGTTTACCAGTCTATTACTGATAAATACTTAAGCTATGAAAGAGGAATTTCTTTTTTTTATTCTTCAGCTTTTAAAAATGTTACAGTGAATGTTTAAGTTCTACTCAGTATTTATACTATTAAATATCTCCAGTACTTTATCCGATAGCTCTCTTCATGTAGGAGTCGGTGATTTAGGGCTTTGGTTCAGCAAGTTACAATTTTGGGTCCCTTAGGCTGGGTCCCATCAGAAATCCAGTATAACCCAGGAAACACTGTACTTTAGAGAAAGAAACTAAGATAGTGTCCTTTCTTAAAGCAAATGTCGAGACAAAGGCAGAACCTGATAATGCCCACCTACTGCTTCTCTACTGCAGATGGGGGTGGGGACATGTGGCAACAGTCAAGAAAATCTAAATCTATTCAGCTTCTGGAGACCAAATACTGACTTCCATTGCACATTCTAGGACACCAAGAAAGAGAAATGAATATGGTTTCCTTTCAGAGAAACCTGTAGGAATAGAAGCCAAGGGGAGGAACATTTTATGGGGCAAACACCAGTGCTTAGTGAGCAGCTACTATACATTGATATGTGGAGAAAGAAAAACAATCAGAAGACATAGTACCTCCCCTTAAGTTTGCCTGTGTGTTAAGGAAACAGAAAGTATCTTTTTAAAAAGACTAAAAAACACATTTATGCAAGACTAGGTACCATCTTGTAGGGGAGAATGGAAAGAAACTGAATTGTAAGACCTTGCTGAGGGAGACAGTGTTGTGAAGTGAACACATTGATCTGGCCCTCCCCACCAAAAGCCTGGGATGGTTTGGGACTGGGAAGCTCCAGCTACCCCAGAAGGTGGGGTGAGGCATGGGTTAAAACTGAGGGGACTGATAGAAAGATTCTTATTTTGCAGTAATAAGAACCACACACACACACACACACACACACACACACATCCTATGCAGCTGGATGACTTCCCCTCTTCCCCAACCACAGGAGACAAGTTTATTTTCTGTGAAATTTGAACCAGAAGATTTCAGCCTCAAGGATACTTACTTGGCACAGAAGTGGACAAGATGAGGCTCCTAAACGAAAACAGGGAGGTAAAGTAAAATCCTGCCTTCTAAAGCATGAGACTCTCCAGCACCCCTTCCCCATCCCAGCCCTCAGAAAAATGGCAATGAGCCTTATAGTTCTTTTCCCACCATTCCCACTCCTAGGTAGGGTGCTGAAGGCTCCTTCTCCGGAAAATAAAAATTAATAGCTAACCCCAAAAGAAGAAATCTACAAATACTGATATTGTTTAGTTCAGCAACAATAACAACAACATCAGCTCACTAGCCAATCACCAGACAGTTAGGACCACCAAACCACAAGCCTGTTCAATCAGCTTTTTAATGTCTCATTCTCAAATATGAAAAAAACAGCTAAATATCATTAAACATTTAAGGAATGTCTCCAAAAAGAAAGACAAAACATCAAAACAGAGGAGGGGAAAAGGAAATCAGAAGAAACAAAGACAATATAGAAAATAGAAGAAACATTAAAAAAACCCGAAACCCTATATAATATTCTCAAAGCTGAGATGATATTATATCCATAAAAAATGTATGAAAGGAACAAAGAGAAAAAGAAAAAAAGACTTGGAAATTAAAAATATAAGAGCTGAAATTAAAAACAGAAGAGTTGAAAGAAACCAACTAATTGAGATTGAAAAGGAAGGGCAGAGGGTTCCAGAAGTAAAAAGGTTCAGAAGGTTCAAAGGAAAAATTGGGAAAATGGAAATTATGTGGCAATTTGACCATATAGAAACTGTAGTAAGAGACTGCTGGAGGTGTGGAAAGAATTAAAGATAGGCAGGTATATAGAAAATTGAGCAAATGAAAAACAATGAGGCAATTATTAACTCTAAAAAACCATTAATGGCAGGGAACAAAAATAATCATTCTGAGCACAGGAACAACTTAGGGAATTATATGATCACAAGCAATTGGTGAAAGTATGAGTGGATTTCTTACCTGTTTCAGCGCAGGGGAGCATGGGATCAGCTCTCCTATTCTGTTTATCCCAGCATTGATTTTCTTCTTTCTATGCCTCTCCACTAGATAGAGGAAAAATTCATTTATCAAACCTTACAGTACTACTGCCAAAGTGTCTCATTCTCCCTGAGTAAAGAAATTTTAGGTAAAGAAATACCTAAGAAAGTCTTATCAAATAGTACCTATTGAATACAAATAACTATAATAAGATTTCTAAGAATGTCATATTCTAGGTTTAGTGTTATGGAAATCAATATAAGCCATACCATTTATTAGGATTTAAAATAATGTAATCTATAATAATTAAATTCAAATTATAAACACAAAGTGCTAATACTACATTACTCTTAGGCCATTATTATATTTCAAGTAATTATTAGAGATTTTAATGATAACTAAATTACAAGAACCCACTAGCTATGTTACTAGAAAGCTGCTTCTTTATAGCAAATGGGCAAATTAGACATTTTTAGACAGATTAAAGAACTTTAACACACCTTTTAGGCTGACTAGAAGGCATTTTTGGAATAGAAATGGCTATTAGTTGTGACTTAAAATAGACAAGAAAAGGCAGTGGTTTATTTTTTTCTGTGGGGTCTGTGCTGTTCACTTTGGCCCATCTAAGAAGCTGAACAACTGACAACTTCTCAATTAACTGAGAAATGTTCCAGGCTTACGTGCTACAACTTTAAAAGTTGTATGAAAGGGGCAAGGAGATACAAGCGATGATCTAAACAGTTTTTCTATAAGACACTGTAAATAGAAAAATCAGTCTACTTTCTGTTAGTTTTCTAAAACCTTCCTTTTAACAAAGGACTTCAGCGCTTCTAAGAGGATGATCTTTCAGATATAGCATAAGTAGGTCTTGTTTTTCAAAATATATACTTTTTGCTTCATAATCTAGCAGTAAGAACATCCTTTAAATGACATCCATTTACTCTCTCTTAATAAATTACTATCAGGACATATTTATGGTCCCATGTGACATCTGATTCTAATAAAAAGATTTAGTTCATATGGCCAAAAAAATCAGATTTATTGATGTGGCCAAAAAAAAAAAACCCACAAAGCAATAAACTATAGCTCACCTTTTTTCTGAATTCTCTAACAATAGTATTTGCTGTTATCTAAGAGCATATTTTTTAATGTGTGTAGATAAAACAACAAGAACAACAACATTAAGGCTCTATCCACAGTGATAAAAGGGAATTTAAAGGTAGTAAATTCCCATTCTGGGGAACAGCAATGTCCTACCAGTGTTCAACACATCTTTCCATAGATAAAGTTTTCCCCAGGGTCCTTTCCTTAGGGAAGGGAAGAGATTATTTATAGAGTAATAGAAATTGAGTCTAAAATATATATTTTTAGATCTGACTGTAGTCCCTGATGGAAAATAAAATGTTAAAAATGTACCAAATTGTCAACGTATGCATAATTACTTCTATAAATGTTTACCTGGCTGTGGCCTATAATTTTGATGTTTGAGATAAAAATCAAATATTTTTTTCTACATTTCTTCTTATAATTGAGAACTCCACAGCTTAATTTAAGACTGTTCACATTTCAAGTACCTTTAAGATCTACAGCCTGCTCCCCATTTCTTCCCTACTGTAGGCAGCTAGCCCACTCTAGAATTTCTGCAGAGGTACATACTCTTCACTCTATTCAGGAAGAGTATATATGGAATTCTCAGTGGGTGAAATCACTTAAAACACTAGCTCCAGGGGTATAGTAATCCTTAAATTATTTAATAGGCTGTGAATTAGAAAGTGATAAGCCATCTTCATGAGACTTAGGGAGTATTTTGTCAACTAAAAACAATATAAAACAAATTATTTTATATAAAATAAGTAAGATACAAGGGTATATTGTATAACACAGGGAATACAGTCAATATTTTATAATAACTATAAATGGAATATAACCTTTAAAAGTTTGAATCACTATGTTGTACACCTGTAATGTATATAACATTGCACAAGTATACTTCAACATAAAAAATGCAAAAAAAAAAAAACCCAAACAATAAAGGAACACTTTCCTAAAATGTAATTAATAATGATTCTGTGCTTATAACATAAAAACACAATCAACTGCAGTATAATTTCATTTTGAATACCAAAAATGCTAACAAATAAAACTTAAATTGCTGTTTCTACCTGCATTGTGTGTCTCCCGATTTTTCTTTCTGAAACAAAAAGTACAGATAAAAGGAACATGAAAATAATAGGAAAACATTTTACTTTATATTTTGAGAACTATAAAAATTAATTTTATGAATTTGTATTTGTTGTATCAATGAGAAGCCATTTGAAGGAAAATTTTCTTAATAATATATTATGGTATAAAAACCTAACTGCAGATACATCAATATAAACTTAGAATTCACAATTTCTCAAAGTAACTACAATTCTCCATTTTTCCATACCCAGAAGTCATTGGTTGGGAAGTAAGTCAATCATTGAAAATCTTACCTATTTGAAAAATGTACTTAAGGGGCTAGTCAGCTCTCTAAGTGATGTGCCAAGTACAGCTGCCCCTTGAACAACAGGGGTTTGAACTACACGGATCCACTTATACTTGTATTTTCTTCAACAGTAAATACTACAGTACCACAGGATCCGCAGTTGGTTGAATCCATGGATATGGAACCGTGGATATGGAGAACTGTGAATAGGAGGTCTGGCTATACCCCTAGCTACACGCTGTTCAAGGGTCAACTGTTGGTGATTTTTTTTTTTATAAATGTATTTTATTTTTATTTATTTATTTTTGTCTGCATTGGGTCTTCATTGCTGCACGTGGGCTTTTTCTAGTTGCGGTGAGCGGGGGCTACTCTTTGTTGCAGTGCAGGGGCTTCTCATTGCAGTGGCTTCTCTTGTTGCGGAGCACGGGCTCTAGGCATGCGGGCTTCAGTAGTTGCAGCTCGCAGGCTCAGCAGTTGTGGCTCACAGGCTCTAGAGTGCAGGCTCAGTAGTTGTGGCGTACGGGCTTAGTTGCTCTGGGGCATGTGGGATCTTCCCAGACCAGGGCTTGAACCCATGTCCCCTGCATTGGCAGGTGGATTCTTAACCACTGCACCACCAGGCAAGTCCCTGTAGGTGATTTCTGATGTTTGCTCTGGCACCTGGCCAGGGGTAGGGATGAGTATGTACAGAAAACAAGCAATGGTACAGAAGAACCTTGTAATCCCCAGGGAGGGAAGTGTGGTAGTCACTAGCACTCATGCACTAACAACTGGCATCTGAGCCATCTTTTGCATTTATGTACCTTAGGTTATCCAAACTCTTACATTTTCTTAAAAGCTAATCTACTAAAAACACCAATTTTCCCTTTTATGTACAATTACTCAATACATAAGAATTCTCTAATAGCTATTTGGTAAGGAAAGAAAATAATGATTTTAATATTTAATAATGGAAGTATTGGCCATGCAATTCTAAGCAGAAACATTGCCCAAAATGCTAGAAATTTTGAAGGAGGTATTATACAAAGAACCAGAACTAATAGTGTACTAATCTGCATATTGGCATTAATGGTTTGTAATGTCACAAAATGTCGGTTCAAACTGACTGCAGCCTAAGTGAACTTAGTGTCCACCACAAAGACTAATATTGAATGCAAGTAAAAATTTCAGGAGAAACTAAACATTTAGCATAGATTAGGTATTATACTATTTTAACTACTGATAGTCATTTTATTTCTTACACTGCTAGTAGAATTTAAAGGACAGGTAAATTTTAATTATGTACCCCTTTCAGTAAATCTATTTATATTTATCCACACCTATTTTTGAAGAGTAATGGTTTTCTAGGCATCCAAATGAAAGTTCCCTAAAGGACTACTATTTAGCAAAGTGGGGACTAATTCTGCCTCTTATCTGCCAAACTGTATTATTTTTGGATTGTGTCTTCATACCTGTGCTGCTTTTTTGTAGGAGTCTCATTCTCTGTCATTTCTGGCATGGTTACAGTGATAGGAACCTACAAGGCATGGAAAGACATGTCAGAAAGTCTAAAGGCATTCTAGTATCTTGGAGAAACTGATTAATAGCAATTTGGTTTGAATACCAAGATGCTGAGAAATAAAAGTGACATCATGAAAAAGCACTGGATTAGGTGTTGTAGATAAGTATAAGAAGATAGGACAAAAATTATTATAACCAGCAGGTGGAGAACATGGTAAATGTCATATGTGAGGTATAGCCAGAAAGTGCTTGAGAAGATTGGAGGAGAGAAAGGTGATTATAGGTCTGGAAATCAAGAAAAGCCTAAAGGGGGTGTAGATTTGAGCAAGACCTGAAAAGACAGGTAAAACACACTTGTTGGGAGAGTATGTTCTTTGTTCATGATACTGTTTGTTCATGACACAAAATTTAAAACAATGGCCCTCCTCTCTGAACGCAGAAAAAACAAAAGTGACAAGTACACAAATATTTAATATTCCATACATGGAAGCAAGCATTCATTCATTTATTCATTCACTCATTTGCCAGGCTTCTTTCATTTCAAACTGCTAGAAGTCTTACACATTACCACTTGAGAATCATTAAAATCTGAGTTTGAGTGTGAAAATCCTATTTATATTTAAAATATCATGATACTAAATAATATATGTACAATATGGAAATATACACCTATGACAAAAAACCCTGAAAGCAAATACATTAAAATATTAATCACAGTTATATAAGGCCAGGAATATTATAGGTGACTTCTTTCTCTTTTCTGATTTTTAAGAATTTTGTAATGACAACTTTAATGCTTTTAAATCCCAGGGATTGACAACTTTTCAAAGGAGGTCTGTCAAGTTGGGATACCTGTTCTGATACACTGGAGGAGGTTGCAAGAGCAGTTTCCTATTTTCTCTTTAAGAAAAAAAGAAGGCAGCAAGTAAGGAACTGAAGTCAGCGTGAGTTTAAAATCTGGTTCTGCCATTTCCTAGCTGTGAGGTCCTGGGCAAGTTATGTAACGTCTTGGAACCTCTCAGATGCTTCATCTCGAAAGTGGATCATAATCACAGTATCTAGATTATTGGGCTGTTTCAAGAAAGGAATGATGAAATAATGCAGGGAGAGGACAACAGCATGGTGCCTAGCTGTAGTAAGAATTTAATCAACATTAGCCATGGATATTAATGAGGTATTTCAGGTTAAGCCTTTAGCTCTAGAAAGGAGGGGGAAGGGTCCTGGGAAAGAAGAAGTAGATGCAGACAAGGTGCTGACAGAAAAGTACTAACTGAAGCAGCCTGAGGAGAAATGTGTGCTCTAGACCCATTTCCAGCAGCTTATTCCACCTTCTCCCTAACATTTATGAAGGTCCAGATCAGCCTAAAAAACAAGTTCACATTAGATAACCAAAGAATGACAATGTGGGACACGTGAGTAAATAAATCAATCCCTGTCACCTTTCTCACCCAAGGGCTTGCAGAATTTCTTCACTTTTGATTCCTGGCTTCCAACGCCTCCCGTTTGTGATCCAAATCTATCATCTTCTGCCAGAAGATGGTCTATAAGTTGTGTTTTCTTCTTACTACACAAGAGAAAAATCAGTGAATGTTTATAGGTTTCCATTAGCAGCGTGGAAAACAAGGACTAGCAACCTAGAGCAGGCAGGCAGATTTTCCATGGCATACAAATGATCCTGAATTCTCCCCACCTCTCAAAAGTTAATAAACCTGGTTGCTTTCAAAAGTCACTTCCCCGTGGGTTATGAGTGCTCCACCCTGCACAAAGATGGTAGCACAGCAGCCATTGGACAGTCTCCAGAAGGTGATTCTCCCCTTTCTCATGCATGCTCAGTTTTCCTTGCCCTCCGCTGTCCTCAATTCTAAAATTATCTTTCCTTCAATCTCCTACTTCCCCATTCTCGTGGGAATGACTGAAAACTTACTCAAGGACCTACCACTAAGGCACCAGGAAGACAGCCCTCAGATCTGCGCATTGTCTGTGCTCTTAAAAAATGCAAATATGGGGGGGGGGGCGGAATTTCCTGGTGATCCAGTGGTTAGGACTCGGCGCTTTCACTGCCAGGGCCTGGGTTCAGTCCCTGGTTGAGGAACGAAGAGCCCACAAGCCTTGCAGCATGGCCAAAAAAAAAAAAAAGCAGATATATGGGGGCTTCATCCCAGACAAATGAGAAGTGCTAGGTAGGGCCCAGGAATCTGTATTTTCAACAAGGTCTCTGGGTGATTTTTTTTTTCTTTTTCTTTTCTTCTTTTTTTTTTGGACAAACTTAGCTCCTCTTTAGGGCAATATTTCCTAAACATTCCTGATAATCTGAAGGTACTAGTTTAAAAATACAGATTCTCAGCCCATCCCAGACCCACTGAATCAGTCTCTAAGGAAGGAATTCAAATCTCTGAGGGAGGGACCTGAAATTTAATGAGTGCCCCCAGGTGGTTCTTATCAGGACAATTTGAAAGCACAGGCAGATATCTTGGTGAAATTTCAGGGACCTGACCAATACTCTACTGTAGGAGAGATTATTTGTGATGTGGTATGAGAGTTGACCTGATAATTTTACCTATAAACCAGTAAGGTCAGATTTGCCTCATACCCACATGAGTCAGCATTTGGTCATTAATATCACAGTTCCAGTTGTTCCCCTGTAGCCCTTTTGCAAGTTTGCAGATTCATGTTACAATTAAGATACATGAAGTAAAAGTTTTAATTTTTTTTAACATCTAGAATCTTAAAGTAAATGACACTAGAGGCTTATCACATAAGTAAACACATTCAATAAACTTCACTGTGGTGAAAGCCAGTAGTTTACTGAAAGAGGAATATAACAGCAAATCAAAATGATCCAGTTTACCAAGTGTCACTATAAATATCCATCTCAAAGCACATTTTAACCAATTCAATTAATCTAATTCAGTGCAAAATTATTTCCATGTCCATTACCTCCTGATATTAAAATTGCATTCCTGACACTAAAAAAGAACATTTACTGGAATGAAGAACTATATAATATTGTCATAAATCCTTGTCCACTTATTAATTAACCTACTAATAAGGAAATGGCACTTTTAATACAATATTTATGTAACTAAATACAAATATACCCTTTAAAATATTTAAGGTGCCATGAATTTTTGAAAATTGTCAGAATGTTACATTAGTAATCTATGGATTACTATTTTTCACGGTAAGAAAGAATTATTTCTGAAATCGGTCAAACCCAGTGGTTCTCAAAGTGTGGCCTTCAGATCACCTGCATCAAAATTACATCTTTTAAAACTTCTTCCCCCTCAGGGTAAAGCTTACATATTAGTCAAATGCACAGCTTTTAGTGTAACATTCAGAGAGTTCTGACAAATGCATACACCTGTGTGACACAACCCCTAGCAAGCTATGGAACATTATTATCATCAGAGAAAGTTCTCTCATGACCCTTCCTACTCAGGGCCTTCCCCCTACTCCCAGAGAGGTGACCAGCCTTCTCATTTTTTTCACCACAGAGCTTTATAATGTATTAACTGAGAATGCTGTTTCAAACTTTTACTCAACATGTTGTTAAAATTCATTTGTAGTTTGTTCCTCTTTACTCCTGAGTACGAATATATAATTGTGTGTGAATTTATAACCCAATTTGTTCATTCATTTTTCTGTTCACGGACACCTGGATTGTTTCCATGTTTTGGCTACTATGAATAAAGCTGCTACCCAAGAACACTGTTGCGTAAGTCTCTTTGTGGATATAGTCTTTCATTTCTCTTGGTAAATACCTACAAGTATAATTGTTTATCACGTCCCCTTAAGTTCCACTCCTAGGTATCTACCCAAGAGATGTCACACTTTCTCCAGAGTGGTAGTACCATTTTACACCGCCCGCGATGTAGAAGAATTGCTGGTTGCTCCACAGCCTCACCAGTACTGGGTTTTGTCAGCCTGTTAATTTTAGCCATGCTGGTGAGTATACAGCGGTATCATGACTAATGATATTGAATGCTTTTTTTTTCTTTCTGCGTCATGCAGCTTGCGGCACCTCAGTTCCCCAACCAGGGATCCAGCCCATGCCCCCTGTAGTGGAAGCGTAGAGT
Source organism: Mesoplodon densirostris (assembly GCF_025265405.1). NCBI lineage: Eukaryota > Metazoa > Chordata > Mammalia > Artiodactyla > Ziphiidae > Mesoplodon > Mesoplodon densirostris. Next base: position 60,701,821 of record NC_082665.1, read on the forward strand.
CTGAACCACTGGACTGCCACGAATTCCCTTGAATGCTTTTTATGTGCCTATTAAGACCATTTGTAGATCTTCTTTTGTCTGTTCATATCTTTAACCAGTTTTTTAATTGGACTGTTTATCTTTTTATTATTGATTTATAGGAAGTCTTTATATATTCTGAGTTATTAACTGACATATCTTCTGGACACCTGTCCTTTGTCTGAAATATATTTTGCAAATACTTTCTCCTATTACATGGCTTGCCTATGCTTTTTCTTATTTTCTTTTTTTCTCTCTTCAAGTTCATTGATTCTCTGATTTGAATTGATTTTTTGGCTCCACCTCAGGGCACATGGGACCTTAGTTTCCCACCCAGGGATGGAACCTGTGCCCCCTGCACAGGAAGCAAGGAGTCTTAACCACTAGACTGCCAGGGAAGTCCCTGCCTATGCATTTTCTTAAATGTGCCTTTTGGTGAGCAAAAGTTCTTGATGAAAATATAACATCACTTTTTCTTGTCAATTTTTTCTTTTATGATTATTTCTTTTTGTATCCTGTCCAAAAAGACTTTACCCATCCCAAAGATATTCTCCTATGGTTGCTTCTAGAAAGTTTATAATTAATTATAAATTAATTACTAATTAATAATAATATTTAGGTCAATGATCCATATTATTTATGGCATGAGGTAGGGGTCAAAGTTCTTTGTTTTTCATACGGATATTTAATTGTTCCAACACCACTGCTTGAAAAGATTTCCTTTCTTCAATGGCATCTTTGTTAAAAGTCAAACGTCTGTAACAGTGCAGTTCCGTTTCTAGGCTCTCTATTCTGTTGCTCTCTATTCTGATCTATCCTTATATTATCACCACACAGTCTTGATTAAGCTTATGTTCAAAATATAGATTCCTACACCCCACCCCAGACCTAATGTATCAGAATCATGGGAGGGAGAGGTCCAGGAATACGCAGTTCTAACAAGCTTCCTAGTTGATTCTTATACACCCCAAAGTTAGAAAGTATTACATTACTTTAACACTCCTTCTTCTAAAACTGATACAAATTGGTGAGCTTACAAATTAGGGTCCACTTGAAAAGACCAGTGAACTTGGATTTAGGAAACCTGAGCTCTGTCTCAGATTTGCTACTCAATAGCTATAGTCCATTTTATTTACCATAACGCAGGGCCTAAGTTTTTTCATGTGTAAAAGAAGAGGGTAGGTCTAGACTCAACTGTTCAAGTATGGATTGAGTACGTACACTGCCTAGCAATTGCAGAAATAAAGATGAATACAGTCTAGATCAGGGCTTTCCAAAAAAGCTTTGTGCAGTGGAAAATCTACTTTCCATATGGTCACCACTAGTCACACGTGGCTATTAAGTGCTTGAAATGGGGCTAGTGAGACCATGGAATTAAATTTTTCATTTTATATATTCTTAAGTAATTTAAATAGCTACTTGTGGCTAGTGGCTACTGTACTGGACAACACAGGGAATGTAAAAAATAAGTTAAAAGGTGAAAGATGAATTAAAAGATAGGTTAATGAATGTCAGCTTCCTGGTTTTGGTATTGTCCTACAGTTATAAAAGATGTCACCTTTGGGTGAAGCGGGGTGAAGAGCACATGGACTCTTTGTACTGTGTTTGTATCTTCCTCTGAGTCTATAATTATTTTAAAAATAAAAAGTTTTTAAAAGCAAATTTAGGGAATTCCCTGGTGGTCCAGTGGTTAGGACCCTGCACATTCACTACTGAGGGCCGGGGGTGTGGAGGGCAGAAAGAGAACCTGGACCAGACTGTAAAGGAATTTTCTATGCCTAATGAATGTGTTCAGGTTTTATCTTAAAATCAGTGGTTCTTGACTAGCAATCCAAGAAACTAGCCTAGCACCACTGGTCTGAAGTAAAATGAAGTCCCCCGGTCTACAGTGAAGTAGAAAAAAGGACAATGCAATTAGGATATTTTTTCTTTTTTACTGGTAATATAACTTACGTACAGTAAGTCACTAACTTAAGTTCACTGCTCCATGCTTTTTTGCAGGCCACGGCAGTGAAAGCCCGTGATCCTAACCACTAGGCCACCAGGGAACTCCTCATGCATTTTTATACATGAATACAATCATGTAACCACCACTCTGATCAATATATAGAACATTACCAGCATCTCAAAAGGCTCTTTTGAGGTCACTGCCACTTAATTCCCTGGAGTTTCTTTTAAAAGTATATATTCAGGGATTTCCCTGGCAGTCCGGTGGTTAAGACTTCGCCTTGCGATGCAGGGGGTGCAGGCTCAATCCCTGGTCGGGGAGCTAAGATCCCACATGCCTGTGGCCAGAAAACCAAAACATAAAAGAGAAGCACTACTGTAACAAATTCAATAAAGACTTGAAAAATGGTCCATATCAAAAAAAAATATATATATATATATATGTATATTCAAAGAAGAATATATATTTCCAAAGAAGACATACAAATGACCAACAGGTATGTGAAAAGATGCTCAACATCTAATCATCAGGTAAATGCAAATCAAAACCACAAAGAGATCTCACTTCACACCTGTTAGAATGGCTATTATCAAAAAGTTGAAAGATAAGTGTCAGGTGAAGGTGTGGAGATAAGGGAACCCTCCTGCACTGTTGGTGGGAACATAAACTGGTACAGCCATTATGGAAAACAGCATGGAGGTTCCTCAAAAAATTAAAAATAGAACTACCATATGTTCCAGCATCACACTTCTGGGTATATATCCAAAGGAAATAAATCACTATCTCAAAGAAATATCTGTACTCCATTCATTGCAGCATCATCCACAGTAGCCAAGATATGGAAACAACCTAAGTGCCCACTGACAGATGAATGGGTTAAGAAAATACTGTACTATATGAATGTATTATTTTGTATATTGTATGTGATATATATATGTGTATGTATATATCATTCGGCCTTAAAAAAAGGGAAATCCTGACACTTGTAACAACATGGATCAGCCTGAAGGACATTATGCTAAATGAAATAAGCCAGACACAGACAAACAAACACTGTATGATCTCACTTATATGTGGAAACTAAAAGAGTCGAACTCACAGTAACAGAGGGTAAAATTGTTGTTACCAGGGGCCAGGGGGTGGAGGAAATGGTCGAAGTGTACAATCAGTTATACATTGAGAAAGTTCTGAAGGCCTAATGTACAGCATGGTGACTATAGTTAATATAAGGTATTGTATATTTGAAATTTGCTGAGAGAAAATCTTAATTGTTCTCACCACAAATGGTAGCTATGTGAGGTGACAGAGGTGTTAATTAGCTTGACTGTGGTAATCATTTCACAATGTATACTTATATCAAAGCATTATGTTATACACCTTAAATATATATAATTTTTATTTGTCAATCATACCTCAATAAAGCTGGAAAAAATATATGTATATATTCAGAAATGTGCTACTACCTCACACATTGCTGGTGGGAATGTGAAATGGTGTGGTCACTTTGGAAAACAGTCTGGCAGTTCCTCAAATAGTTAAACAGAGAGCTGCCATATAATCCAGCAATTCCACCTAGGTATATACCCAAGAGAATTGAAAATACATGCTCACACAAAAACTTGTACATGGATATTTGTAGCAGCAATGTTCATAATAGTTTAAGAGTTGGAACAAGCGAAATGTCCTCAAGTGACAAGTAAATAAAATGTGATATATCCACACAGTGGAATATTATTCAGCAATAAAAAGACATGAAGTACTGATACATGCTACCGCATGGGTGATCCTTTATATTATAAACATTAAATTAAATGAAAGAAGTCTGACACAAAATGTCACATATTGTGACCTTTATATATTCCATTTATAAGAAATGTCCATAACAGGTAAACCCATAGAGAAAGAAAGTGGTTGCCAGGGGTTGAAAAGGATGGGGAGTGAATGCTAATGAGGAAGGGGGGGGTCTTTGGGGGATGATGAAGTGTTCTAAAATTAGATAATGGTGATTGCTGCACAACTCCGTAAACATACTAAAAACCACTGAATTACTCTTTAAATGGTAAACTTCATGGTATGTGAATTAATCTCAATCAAGATCTTAAATTAAAAAAAACTGTTTGATAGAAGTCTCTGGGTAATTTGAAACTCTCCACCCATTCATCTTTTTCGTCACTTTGTACATCTGCTTTCTTTCAGCATATAATTTCAAAATTCTACTTAGTTACCAGTCACCCCCAATTTCCCTAATACAAGGAAAATGTGAAGCCACCAAAAAGTACTGGCATTTATTTAAGAGAAGAGTTAGTTTAACGTTCAGTGGCAAGTTGCATTTTCTTCCCATCGAGAAGCAAATTAGTGGTAAAGGTTAATTGTAATTGTGTCTTTAGATACTATGAAGAGAAAAACCTAATTCTTATAAAAATTCCAAGTTGGAATTAAAGTGTCTTAATTGAAAATATTTTATGGCACATTGCTTAAACATCATTTGTCCATGGGTTGAGAAAGATCTTTCTAATCTCTGTATTTGTCTTGCTGCTCTCTAACGCATTCCTAAGCATTTTACAATTACTTAAAATGTTTTAACAGTGGCTACGTAGATATGCAATTTTAAAATATGTTCCATCTTGAGAACGAAAAACGGAGCTGGAGGAATCAGGCTCCCTGACTTCAGACTATACTACAAAGCTACAGTAATGAAGACAGTATGGTACTGGCACAAAAACAGAAATATAGATCAATGGAACAGGAGAGAAAGCCCAGAGATAAACCCACGCACATATGGTCACCTTATCTTTGATAAAGGAGGCAGGAATGTACAGTGGAGAAAGGACAGCCTCTTCAATAAGTGGTGCTGGGAAAACTGAACAGGTACATGTAAAAGTATGAGATTAGATCACTCCCTAACACCATACACAAAAATAAGCTCAAAATGGATTAAAGACCTAAATGTAAGGCCAGACACTATCAAACTCTTAGAGGAAAACATAGGCAGAACACTCTATGACATAAATCACAGCAAGATCCTTTTTGACCCACCTCCTAGAGAAATGGAAATAAAAACAAAAATAAACAAATGGGACCTAATGAAACGTCAAAGCTTTTGCACAGCAAAGGAAACCATAAAAGAGACCAAAAGACAACCCTCAGAATGGGAAAAAATATTTGCAAATGAAGCAACTGACAAAGGATTAATCTCCAAAATTTACAAGCAGCTCATGCAGCTCAATAACAAAAAAACAAACAACCCAATCCAAAAATGGGCAGAAGACCTAAATAGACATTTCTCCAAAGAAGATATACAGACTGCCAAGAAACACATGAAAGAATGCTCAACATCATTAATCATTAGAGAAATGCAAATCAAAACTACAATGAGATATCATCTCACACCAGTCAGAATGGCCATCATCAAAAAATCTGCAAACAATAAATGCTGGAGAGGGTGTGGAGAAAAGGGAACACTCTTGCACTGCTGGTGGGAATGTGAATTGGTACAGCCACTATGGAGAACAGTATGGAGGTTCCTTAAAAAACTAAAAATAGAACTACCATATGACCCAGCAATCCCATTACTGGGCATATACCCTGAGAAAACCATAATTCAAAAAGAGTCATGTACCAAAATGTTCATTGCAGCTCTATTTACAATAGCCCGGAGATGGAAACAACCTAAGTGTCCATCATCGGATGAATGGATAAAGAAGATGTGGCACATATATACAATGGAATATTACTCAGCCATAAAATGAAACGAAATTGAGCTATTCGTAGTGAGGTGGATGGACCTAGAGTCTGTCATACAGAGTGAAGTAAGTCAGAAAGAGAAAGACAAATACTGTATGCTAACACATATATATGGAATTTAAGAAAAAAAATGTCATGAAGAACCTAGGGGTAAGACAGGAATAAAGACACAGACCTACTAGAGAATGGACTTGAGGATATGGGGAGGGGGAAGAGTAAGCTGTGACAAAGTGAGAGAGTGGCATGGGCATACATACACTACCAAACATAAAATAGATAGCTAGTGGGAAGCAGCCACATAGCACAGGGATATCAGCTTGGTGCTTTGTGACCACCTAGAGGGGTGGGATTGGGAGGGTGGGAGGGAGGGAGACGCAAAAGGGAAGAGATATGGGAACATATGTATATGTATAACTGATTCACTTTGTTATACAGCAGAAACTAACACACCATTGTAAAGCAATTATACTCCAATAAAGATTTAAAAATAAAATAAAATAAAATAATGGAAATCACCCAAACAGAATGCCAAAAAGAAAAACAAATTTTAAAAATGAGAATACTTTAATAGACCTCTAAGATAATATCAAGTATACCAAAATTCACATTATAGGGGTCCTGGAAGGAGAAGAGAGAGAGAAAATGGTTGAAAATGTATTTGATGAAATTATGGCTGAAAACTTCCCAAACCTGAAGAAACATACAACCTCCCAAGACTGAATAAGGAAGAAATAGACAATATGAACAGACTGATTACTAGTAGTGAAACTGAATTTGTTATTAAAAAATTCCCAGCAAACAAAAGTCCAGGACCAGACAGATTCACAGGTGAATTATACCAAAACATAGAGTATTACTTGGCCATAAAAAATGAAATGCTGCCATTTGCAGCAATGTGGATGGACCTAGAGGGTATTATGCTTAGTGAAATAAGTAAGTCAGAGAAAGACAAATACCCTAGGTTAGCACTTATGGTGTTATCTAAAAAATAAAACAAACAAATGTATATAACAAAATAGAAACAGACTCATAGATATAGAGAACAACTAGTGGTTACCAGTGGGGAGAGGGAAGGGGGAGGGACCAGAGAGGGATAGGGGATTAAGAGATACAAACTACTATTTATAGAATAAATAAGCAAAAAGGATATACTTACTGCACAGCAGAGAGAAATATAGCCATTATTTTGTAATAAGCTTAAATGGAGTATAATCTATAAAAATATTGAATCATTACTCTGTACACCTAAAACTAATATTGTAAATCAACTATACTTCAATCAAAATATCTTTATATACACACATGCACGCACACACATGCTTTTAGAAATACATGGTTGAAACAAAAATTATAACCCTACCTGTTTATGTGCCACTCAATGTATATACAGGAAATACTTAAGCCAATTATATTTGACAAGCACAGGAGTAAAGGAACCTATATGGATATAAGAGTTTCTACACTTCACTTGAAATGGTAGAGGTGATATGGGTAGACTGTGATAGGTTATCTCTCATTCTCTCTCTCTCTATCTGTATATATATATGACAAAAAAAATGTTCCATTTCTTTATGAGATCTATAATAAATCCTTAGTCCTCTCCAATCAAAATGATTTACACTACTGAACTAGAATATGATCCATGGAAATTACAACGCAATTAAGCATTAATTCCTGGTCTGGGTCACAGTCATTAAAATGTTAGGCCATAGGCAATGCTATGTTCTGTTTTTTTACTTAAGGTGGGCATTTCTCCATGTCATTCAAAATTGTGATTACAGCATTTATGTTTAGTTTCTTGGATATACGTACGCTATCATCTTATTTAGTGCTGTGAGGCAGCTTTGATCTCTGTATTTTGCTAGATGGGCTACTATTTGCATTTATCTTCTCCAGCATTTTAGGTTAATAACCTCCTACCTGGTCTACGGGGTTCAATTCGTTAAATCTTGAAATCTGGCATATATGTATTAATAGTGGGAATAGCACAGGGGTGCTTTTCATACCCAAAAGAATCCTTCCTCTATGCATGTGGTTTCAGCAGCTGCTTTCCATCTTGGTGGGAACTTGAGGAGCTGTTTATGAGTGTGCTGTGTTGTCTTCTGCTTTCTGTAACTGCTATCAGAAGTTCTAATTTTCTCTGCCGTTAAAGAAATATTACGTCCTTTAACAATGTCTGTTGGCTCCCACAATCATGTTGGGTGCAATTAGTCATGGAGTTTTCATAAATGCCAACCTTGAGATGCTATGACATATATAAGAATATGAAATGAAGTCCTGCTTTTACTGGGCGGTTGAGTGAAACTATATCTCAAGAAAAAGAAATAAGCCAAGGGCATGGTAATTTGCTGAATGCAGTTTTAAATTTTTATTTTTAAGCTACACAAGCAACCTGTTTGTATAAAAAATGTTTTTATTGAGATATAACTGACATATAACATTAGTTTCAGGTATACAACATAATGATTTGATATTTGCATATATTGCAAAATGCTCACCACAATAAGTCTAGTTGACATCCATCACCACACATAGTTACAAAATTTTTTTCTTGTGATGAGAAGTTTTAACATCTACTCTCTTAGCAACTTCCAAATATTCAATACAGTATTATTTTATTTTTAAAATTTATTTATTTATTTATTCTTTTTTTTTTTTTTTTTTTGTGGTAGGTGGGTCTCTCACTGTTGTGGCCTCTCCCGCCGCGGAGCACAGGCTCCGGACGTGCAGGCTCAGCGGCCGTGGCTCATGGGCCCAGCCGCTCCGCGGCATGTGGGATCTTCCCGGACCGGGGCACGAACCCGTATCCCCCGCATCAGCAGACGGACGCTCAACCACTGCGCCACCAGGGAAGCCCCTACAGTATTATTTTAAAAATCATTTTTGAAGAGTCTAGAAATGTATAAAGTTAAATGGAAAAGTTATTTAGCTCTATAACTGCACTCTTCAGGAATAACCACTGTAAACAGTTCGGCATTTTTCAGACCTTTTCCTTGCTCTTGCCCATACAAACTACAAATATTGATACTTCTGGCTCAGAAACTATATCATAATTAAATTCAAAGAGAATTCCATGCTTTAAAGCTTTTTTTTTTTAATTCAGTTGCAAAAATAATCCTTGCTCTTTGTAAAAATTTTAAACAGCACAGATGTATATGAAGTACCAGTGCCCTTCTGCTCTTAACAGTCTGGTGGTATCAATTCCAGGTATTTTTCCTATGTATGTCCAAGCAATTATTTATGTACATATGAGTAACTGTTATAGTGAAAGAGCAGGACACATAAAATGCAAATAGTATAAAATATCTTCCAGTCCCAGTTCAAATCTCCTCTGTTGGGTGATCCTGCTCCTTGGATAAAATTTAGGGCAGATCCCATGACTCTACTGGTCACAATTACATAATAAAAATCCTCTAGTCATTTCTAGTCACAAAATAATCCATTGAGAATGTATCAGTACAGTCCCTTTAATGGAGGTAATGCCTCCCGCCACACAATCTCTTGCACTCTCCCCACCTGCCTTCTGCCTCTGTCCTTACAGCTCCAGTCTCTTTCTGCTGAGGTGCCCTTGCCCCTGTCAGGAAGGCCTGTAGCACAGTGCCCAGACCAGCTCCCTCCTGACATAATGTGGACCCACACCTGGTCCACAGAAACACATACCTCTTTAATGCAACAACTCCTAGAAATTTACCGCAAGTAAGTATGTGGCAGAGACATTTACTCAAGGATATTCAAGTAACAAAAGACACGGAAATGCTCATCAAAAGGAGACTGATTAAATATGTCACAGTATCATGTTGAACCCCTGAAACTGCCCATATGCGATATTTTCTGCCTCTAGAAACTACAATTTCAGACGGATCAACCTAATAGCTCCACCCATACAATGTAGTTATATGTACTGATAATCAATTTTATTTATTTATCTATTTATTTATTTACCTATTTATTTGTTATGGGCTGTATTGTATCTCCCTCAGATTCACATGTTGAAGTCCTAATGCCCAATACTTCAGCATGTGACTGTATTTGAGGATAGGATCTTTAAAGAGGTAATTAAGTTAAAATGGGGTCATTAGGGCAGGCCCTAATCCAAGATGACTGGTGTCCTTATAAGAAAAGGAGACTAGAATGCAGACCACACAGACATAGGGAGGACCACGTGAGGAGAAAGCAACCATCTACAAGCCAAGGAGAGGCTCCAGAAGAAATTAAACCTGCTGACACCTTAATCTTGGATTTTGAGCCTCAAGAACTTTAAGAAAATTGATTTTTCTTGTTTAAGCTATCCAGCCTGTGTATTTTGTTATGGCAGCCCTAGCAAATAAGTAAATAAATAAATAAATAAATAAATATTGATAAATAAATAAATGTTACAAGTAAACTTGTATATAATACCTATCCTTTGGGATGGGGAGGAGAACATATGTTAATAAATGATGCACAGAATTTCTCTGGAAGGACTGCCTTTGAGGAAGGGAAATGGGGGACACAGTACACAGGAGACCTAGTGTATATCTTCAAATGCAATTTTAATTTTTGCCACACGTATGCATTATGAATTAATTTTTTGTCTTTCTAATAAATGCATTTAAGGCTATAATATTTCCTCAAGGTACAACTTTGTCCACAGCCCATAAATTTTGATAGGTAATATTTTCAAGTTATTAATTTCTAAATAGTATACAGTTTCACTTAAATATTATTTTTTAAATGCTATACTGAAAATCAAAAAAATAAACATTACCCCTAACCACATCCCTTTTTTCAAGGAGGAAAATCAAAGTCCCCATTACCACCTATTCATTCTACACTCTCCCAGTTGGTAATCAATTTGACATCAATTTTCTTGATCTTTCTACAGAGTTATTTACATATATGTATTATCACATGCACAACTTTTTTAATAAAAATTAAATCATGCTCTATGTCACTCTGAAATCTGCTTTATTTTTACTTAGAAATACATTATGGACATCTTTCCAGTAAGTACATATCAATTTAACTTACTCTTTTTAATACCTGCATAGCATTGTGTAACATGGATGAGTCATCATTTATTTAGCTGTTACCCATTGATGAATACTCTTTATCCCTCTTTCTTTTTTATTTATTTTATTTTATTTAAAAAAAAATTTTTTTTTTTTTAATTTTTATTGGGGTATAGTTGACTTACAATGTTGTTATCCCTCTTGCTTTTTTACTTCTGGGTTTTGTTTTGTTTTGTTTGCTATTAAAAACAATGCTGACAAAAAACGGGTACAATCAACATCTTTTAAATTTTTCAGTCCAAAGCAACACAAAATATCTTATTATTGCTTAACTTGCATCTCGAGGACTAATGAAGCTGAATACCCTTTCACATATTATAAATCATTTATATTTCTTTTTTCCATGATTTGCTTGTTTTTATTACCTTGACTTTTTCTTCCTTGTAATTTCAACTTTTATATCCTCTTCAAACTTAGGTAAAGTAAACTTTCCAAGAAGTTATATTTCTTCTTTTTTGGTTCCACATTTGTTAAGAGTGTGTGGTGTGTGTGTGTGTTCTCACAGAGAGAGAGAGAGAGAACTATTTCCTTGCATTACAACTGGCAATAAAAAGTTTTCAATTTTCAGAATTTGAGATTTTCTGTGTAGCCCTGTTACATGATATATTTTTGTTAAGTGTTATATGAGTATTTGAGAAGAGTGTGTATTTTTAGCTCCTTAGGTATAAATTTTTATCAACTATTTTAAATTAAATGTTTGTTGCCTGGAATTAAATTTTGATAACAAATTACTATGCATTTACTTCCATTCAACATTTGCCTGGAGTATGTATGTGTGTATTTTATTTTCAACCTTTCTGCATTATTTTGTTTATATTTGTCTAAAATAACACAAATCTGGAGATTTGTTTCTACATAATTTAAGAGCTTTTTAAAAAAATGAGAATGTATTACAGTCACATTTATTGTAACTATTGCTACATTTGGTCATATTTTGCTTTTTTTCTCTTCCCTCCTCCACTAAGTTTTTACTTTTCCTTGGCTGGCTTTTTGTTTATTTTCCTCAATATCTTCTTTCCTTCTATATCTATTCTATTCATAAATATACTTAACAATTTTAAGAAGCATACTGTAGTGGACATTTGTTAGACATTTTCTCCTCTCCACTCCATGAACTTCCCCAATTCTCACTTAGGTATGTACCCATCCCCAGCACAGCCCTTGTGCTTCAGTAGTAGGCCTTGGCAGGTCTTGGCAAATGGTTTTTTTTCTGACAACAGTGACTGGTCTCTGACCTATCCAATCAAAGCAAAGCTCAGAACTTTTCTTTGATGATGTGGGTAGCTGTGCCCTTTCTCTCTCCAATTTAAAGAGAAAGCAGGTAATTCTAAATACTGAACTTGCAGACATCTTGCAAAAGAGGGAAGCCAGTCTGAGGATGAAACTGACACACAAAGAAAAGCAAAGCTGAGAGGATAAAGCTGACAGAAAAGTAATCACATATCAATAACTTAAGATATACTAATATTAAATTTAAACAAATTTTCTTCCTATTAAAAACAGTATCTATGGTCTCCTCTTCTACCACTACAGAAGTTTTAACACACTCTAATTCTTACCCACCAAATGCCCACCATCTCCCCTCTGCCAAAGACTTACTGAAATTGTACAGAATTTTAGTTCTAGAATATTAGTTCTCCTCCTAGATATATATGTCATGTCCAACAGCTCATAGTTTCCTTCTTTGTTCTTTTGTACCACATTTTGGAAGAACTCCTTGGTCTGATCTTCTAGTTCATTAATTCAGTCATCTATTACAACCATACTGCTATTCAGCCTATTAAAGTTTTTATTTCAGAAAACATGTTTTCAATTTCCAAAAACTGTCTTGTTCTTTTTCATAGAACCCCATTGTTATTTTATGGAAATTATATCCCCTAAAACCTTTCAGGATTTTTTTGAATAACAAATATTATCTTTTATCTATTATATTCAATTTGTTTTCTCAAAAATCAATTCCTCTGTTTGTTCAGCTTGGTATCCCTCTTTCACCCTCTTGATTTTCCTTAAATATTTAGTTAGTCTTAGTTAATAGAACTGATAGCTAAAGTTGGTTTCCCCAGCACAGTGGTTCTCAACTCTGGATGCACTGTAGAAATCATCTTTAAAAAAAAAAAAAGAAAGAAAGAAAAGCTCCCTAGGTGCTTTTAATGGGCATGCACCACTAACAACCACTGCTTTAATATATGTGAATATCACTCTTCTCCCCATCATGCAAGTGTATGCTGATTATGAGAGTGCTGGCTCTCCAGAGTATCATGCAGAGATGGAGAGGAGCAGCTAGATGGGTAACTTCTGAAGGAAGGAGCCCTACAGTCACAGGGGCAATTAGAAGTTCTCTGAGGTATAACCCTGATTCTCTCTCTGGCCCTCAAGCCCAAGATGGAGATACACCCAATTTATATAAATAAGTTCTAGTAGCTTAGCCCGAGAGTAAACACTGTAATTAGCTATTCTAATTAGGCCTAGTACAGTTGTTCTAAAATCCAGTAACTAATTACCTTTTGACCATTGTTATCATCTGAATATTTGCATTCCACTCCCCCAAATTCATATGCTGAAATCCTAATCCCTAAGGTGACAGTATTAAGAGGTGGGACCTTTAGGAGATGATTAGGTCATGAGGGCAGAGCCCTCATGAATGGGATTGGTGCCCTTATAAAACAAGGCCCAGAGAAGTCACTTGCCCCTTCCACCTTGTGAGGATGCAGCAAGAAGTAGGCCGTTTTTTATTTAGAAGAAGGCCTAACTCAGAAGAAGGCCTTCACCAGAATCCAACCATGCTGGCACCCTGATCTGGACTCCCAGCCTCCAGAACTGTGAGAAATAAATTTCAGCTGTTTATAAGCCACCCAGTCTATGGTATTTTGTTATAACAACCAAAATGGACTAAGATAACCAACCTCAATTTTTCAAAGTCTCTGAGAATTGGGGTTTTCCACAATTGTGTTGGCAAAACTCACTTTTCTAGTGTTTCTGCTTTAAGCCTGTATCAGGTTGCAGATTTCTCAATGCTATAAGGTTTGTCATCAACCTGCTCCTATATGCTTTTCATTTCTCCTAAAGTCCTCAATGTTTTTCATCTTTAGATGACACCTTTCCCAGCTTTTCAACACTAATAAGGATGTGTCCTTATTCTCCCATTTTCTTATTCTTGTTATTTAACTGGATTTTTTCATTATACAAATAAAACACCCTTATATTAAACTACTCCAATCATTCTGAAGGATTTAAGTTGTAAAAGTAGTAGTCTTCTCCACCAACTGTCCTCCTCAAATTTCCTATTAACACTTGTTAGTACTTTCTCACTTTTTGGCACTGTAAGATGCTCCAGACTCATCTTGTGACATATATCCTATTGTTTCTCTGGAGAAGCCTGACTAATATAGTGGGTAATCAGTAAGGTGCAGGAGCTTTTTAAAGTTCCTCAAGTGACTCTGAGGCACGGCCACTGTAATCAGTAATACAGATTCTCTCAAGTTCCCCATATTCTTCACCTCACATTAATGAATGAATGGTAGAGTGGAATGAGACTAGCCTTTGATATCAGAGGATCAAATCTCAAAGTTGACATTTACTAGCTATTTGGTTTTAAAAGTAAGTATTCCTGGAAGTCTTAGCATCCTCACATTTAAAATTGGGAGATTAGGGCTTCCCTGGTGGCGCGGTGGTTGAGAGTCCGCCTGCCGATGCAAGGGACACGGGTTCGTGTCCCGGTCCGGGAAGATCCCACATGCCGCGGAGCGGCTGGGCCCGTGAGCCATGGCCGCTGAGCCTGCGCGTCCGGAGCCTGTGCTCCGCAACGGGAGAGGCCACAGCAGTGAGAGGCCCGCGTACCAGGGGGGAAAAAAAATTGGGAGATTATCACCAACCCCTCAAAGAACTCTTAGGAGTTTACATGATAATACGTTTAATGGATCAAGCGAAGTGTCTGGTATGTAGCAAGAGCTAAAGACACTTTACTTGCCTTTCTTCCATTTCCCCCCGAATTCACTGGGAAGATGAAGGTCATCTGGTTCACGTTCCTTAACTGGATCCTACATTTATGGTAACAGACCTCTGTCTATACATCTGTCCTTTCAGGCTACCAGAACAACCTAAAGCTAATTCCACCACCTGTGGAGAGAGATTCTATCCTTGATTCTTTCCTCTTTAGTACTATATTCCCTCCTTAACCATTTCTCTCTTGTTTCCAAAATACAGAGTTTCCTCATATTAAACTGGAATTTACTGCCTTTTCTGTCTATCATTCCGTTTCTTTCCTCCTTTTCTACGAAACGTCTCACCTTTCCTTCACTGGCCAGTCTCTTCTAAAAACCCCATGGCAGTACGCCTTCTGATTGCTCCTGCTAGCCAAAACTGCTTCCTTAGAGGTCAGGGACTATTCTTCACCAGGTCAAAGGTCTTCTCGTCTCTGCAGGATTTGAGGCTGCTGATCTCCACCTTTTCTTGAAATTCTCTCTCCCAGGCTGTCTTCCTCTCTCCAATTATGCATCATCTTTCTCTAACATGAATCCTTGTCTTTCTCTCACTTTGACTTCCAAGGCTGAATGCTTTTTTCTATTTGCTTTTTCCCTGCAAAGTTTCAAATTGTTTCTGTGTAAAAGCTGTTATGTTTTCTACAATAAAGCTACATTTCAACACTGATCTTGTTCCAAATCTTTGGTTAGGCAAAGCTCTCTTCAGAGCAATTCATTTCAAAACCAGTAAACAACAGTCTGTTTGCAACATGTCAAATGGCCTTGCCTCTTAAGAGACCTATTTCCAATTTCTCCATTTTATCAACGACACCAAAATTTTAACATGGCTTTAAACTCAAAAGTGACCTTCAGATCTTCTCACCGAATCCTATTAATTTGTTTCACAATGTTCTTCTCATGTTTGTTACTACCACCTTAGATGAGTCCCCATTTTACACAGGTCTGGCTCTTTTTTGCTCCCAGTCTCTTCCCTATTTTTCAATGGTTTTATACTCCAATGTCTCATTCATCTTTCCATTGCACTGTATCCCATCACATGCCTGTCCTGCTCCAGAATCTACAGTACCAGTTTCCAACATCTACTGTATCAAATCCAAACTCTTGGGTCCTACCTTTCATGACTCTACCTCACACTGACTTCTTTATTGCAGGGCTCACTCATCCATTTCTACCTAGTACAACACACAGAGGAGCAGGGTTATATAGCTGATCACATCATCTACTCTTCCCTCCTCCCCAATTCAGACAGATGTTTTCCTGTGCTCCTTATCAGCTAGTTTATTTTTTGCTAAATCTATGCTATTTTCCCACTGACACAACCTTTCCACTTTGCTCTGCTTATCCAAATCCTATTAACTCTTTAAAGCCCAGTGCAAAAAAAAAAAAAAAAAAAAAGCCCAGTGCAAATATGTCCTCTTCTATAAAACCTTCCCTAGGGCCTCCCTGGTGGCGCAAGTGGTTGAGAGTCCGCCTGCCGATGCAGGGGATACGGGTTCGTGCCCCGGTCTGGGAGGATCCCATATGCCGCGGAGCGGCTGGGCCCGTGAGCCATGGCCGCTGAGCCTGCGCGTCCGGAGCCTGCGCGTCCGGAGCCTGTGCTCCGCAACGGGGGAGGCCACAACAGTGAGAGGCCCGCATACCGCAAAAAAAAAAAAAAAAAAAACCTTCCCTAATATTTCCAGCTAACACTAAACCTTCTACCTTTGTTCTGGACTCTCTCACTGCCACTTCTTAGCAATTTTGTTACAAAAATATATCCTTTCTCTCATATATTATTAATCTCTCCTTCCCTATTAGTGCTTATACATCAAAATATATTATTCATTTTTTTCCTATTTAAAAGATTAAAAAATTTTTTTTCCCTTTTCTGAACTTGCCACAGATTCTAGACGTTCCTATTCTCTTCTCCCTTCCCACCATCAGGCTCCCTGAACAAGTAGTTTATACTCACTGTCCTTTCTTCCTCACTTCCCATTCACTCTTCAACTCCCTGTTACATGGCTTTTATTCCTAAAACTGTTTACATCAAGCTCACACATCAAGATCTCCACACTGACAGATCCTATGAACTCTGTAGGAAATATCTTGTTTTTGGCCTTCTGGCAATACCACGTCGCTCTTCCTTTGGACAGCTTCTCTGTCTGATTCCTGAGGTCTGATATGACTATCAAACATGGGCTCACCTCTGGGGTGGGCACAGGGCTGACCAACAAGACTCGGTGCACAAAGAGGAGAACTGGCTGAGGCTGAGTTAGCCCCACAGACCCATGTGATCCTAGAAGCTGCTTTCTCTGGTCTTCCCAAGGCTTCATTGTTCTACATTCCTTCACTTCCATGAACTTACCAGTATCTATCCATAAATCCCCCTTTTTTGCTTAAGTTAGCCAAAGACAATTTCTGCTGCTCTAACCAAAGAGAAATTAATCCTGCAAGTGGAGTAGAGGTAGAAGTGGTACCTCTCATGGTTACACTACAAATTTCTTCTCCCTGTCACCTTCACTATAGGCTTCTGCTGTTTAAGAAATTATAGTAGCTAAGGGGAGACTGCTTTTGCCAAGGGACCCAATAATGGCTTCACTAATTTGGAGGGAAGGCTGTCTGGGGCTCCTCATGCAGCCAGGTAATAGACAAAAGGGAAGTCACAAGGAGCATAGGTGGGAACTGGGAGAACCCTGGGGCACCTCTATTTACTAATACTAGCAGCAAAATTACCATACTGCTGCTACATTACACAGACAAGGTCTGCCAGGGCTCAGACCCCTCACGAATAAAAGTTTGCATGTCTGACTTCACACGTCTGACCCCAACGTCCATGCTCTTTAACATACCACTTTCTACCATGACAATCTACTTGTAGCTCCTTAATCAAGAAATGCCCTCTCTCATTTCCATGCCTCTGCACCTATCACTTTGTTTGGAATGCTCATATCAACTTTCCAACTGGGAACTCCTAATTATTCTCTTTGAAACTTTCTCTGATCCCTAGAGGTTAGTCCCAGACATCCTGACATAATACATACTCCACAGTATCTTAACAGGAAATACACTCTATATGCTTATTGGCCATTCCCACTAGACCGTAAGCTTCTAAATGGTAGACACCACAACTTCCATATTTGTATGGTCAACAAGTAGTATTCAGTATGGGAGTAATAAATGTCTATTGAAGGAATATCTGGTCTTTCTTAATTTTACATGGTATTAATGACTGCATCATCAATTTTGAGTACTTACGTTTAAATTAGCTAATGAATGTTGTGTTCAGTCCCTTATTTGATATGATGCTCTCCAATCCTCCCAATAAGTCTAAAAACTTCTTGAGAGCTCAGTCCACACCATTTACTACTTCTGTATTCTCTTTAGCACCTAAGAGTATTGGACACATGGTAAGCACTCAATAAATACTTGACGAACTGAATTAAAAACAGGATATTAGCACATTAATAGGAGCAACTTATTATGCCCTACTGATCTAATTAAAAGATCTGGACTTCTGAAGTAGTGCAATTGTACCCATATGGAAAATTTAATGAGAAAAAGAAAAATTATCTAATTGGACAGTTAACAGCTTTTCTCTTAGAGTTCCACAAATATTTTACAGATAACAAGAGTCGACTTCCAGAGCTCAGAATAAAAGACTCAAGGCATATATTTCCATACATATTGGAAGGATGATTACATGTTTAAGCGATCTATCATAACCATAATTACTTAAATTCCACTAATCCTTAATAAATCCATAATAGGAGTCTAGGACATAAAAATATTTAATAGTGAAATCAGTTAATGCCAAATCAACCTATGCTAAAGATGTATATGGTTATCTTTGCATAATACATAACACAACAGTCATTTACTCATTTCACAAACATTCTTTGAGTGCCTACTAATAAGTGCTATTTTAGGTCCCAGAAGTACAAAGATGAAGAGAACACAGTTGCTATGTTCACAGGGTTCTAGCTCCACAGGCTGCAATGGTATTTAAGAATATGAATCGTACCTCCTGGAGCTCTCAATGTGGATGCTCTAGGGGTAGCAAGCTCATGGAGAAGGTGGATAAACACATACTCAACGGCAATGTGATTAGTGTTAACACAGAAATAAGTACAAGCTGTTATGGGGCCACAGAAAATAATCAACCTACTGAAGAAGTCAGGAAAATACATGGAAGAAACTGACATCCATATATGAATTCAATGTGAGTTAAGGTGTGAGGAAGCTACGACGACAGAAACATCTGGGATGGAATCAAACCTGAAATTATGGTTGCAGGCAGAGTGGGGAGGTTTCAAAGCAAATCAATCCAACTCACAGCAAACTGTTGTAGAAGAGCGAAAAATAAAATACTCCTTGCTGTTAAGTTTGAGAATAATGAAACACATATACAAAAGAAGTTATAAATAAATTTATTAAAGAAAAAGAAAGTTAAGCCACCACATGATGTAACCACAAAGGGAGTCTTTTAAACAATATGTGGATTAAAAGTTCAAAGGGAGCCAGTCACTAAAGAGAAAGGGCTGTCCAGGAAAACCTTCATTAAAGTTTAGGGTTAGAACTGTTGTCACTGGGGAGAGGGCGCACAGGGAGGGGCATCCATATGCTAAGAAAGACCAATGTCATTAACAAAAGCAGGGATCTGAACTGCATATCTGTGGGACCACAAGGCGGCTCATGTTGGGAAGTAGTGGGGGGAAAGCTGGACACATGAGTGAAGGCCTAATTTAGAAGAGCCTAGAAGGCAAGCCTAGTAGATTGGACACTGTTCTAGACACATAGTAGTTCTCAACCCTGACTGCTGAATAGAAACACCTGGGGAGCTTTAAAAACTACACCTACAGCTGAGGTTAACCCCACATCAAAAGTAAGAGACTCTCTGGAGCTAGCAGTCTGGGCATTAAAATGTAAAAGTACATAAGATGATTCTACTGTATAGTCCAGACTGAGAACAACTGGGTTAGAGGATGAAAAGGTAAGACATGAAAGATATGGTTAAGACCCAAGCTTGATTCAGTCTCTGTTTATAAGCAACAATTTTGAGCTGATTGCCTGTTGAAGCCTATCTCCTAACTTGAGTTAAACATTCTCAGTTTTCTTATGTTTCTTTTCCCTTGTTGACAATGCTAAGGTCTGAAAATAGGAAAACAGCAGATCAATTTCTCTTACCTGCCTATTTCACTGACTGCACAGTCTGCAACTTTAGAATTTTATTTCCATGAAATTTTATTTAAAATTTAAAATTTAAAATTCTATGGAATTTTATTTATAGCATTTCAATCCTATGCTCCCCTGAAGCCCTGCAATGAGGTGCTTTTATTCCAAAGAATGTTCTAGGCTGCATGCATGTCTGGATTTTATAAAACTTCTTTTTTAAATATAGAGAGAATGTAATACCTATGTATAAAAAAGTCATACTGCTTAGATTAGAGCAAAACGTGAGATTAAGTTCTTCTTTACACTGTTCCTGAGACAGGATACTGTTCCTGGTTTCATTAGTGCAATGATTACAAAGTATTTTGCTTATTTTGTAACAATTACTTTTAAAGTACTTCACAAATAAAGGGAAACACCAAATGTATCCCATACAGCAACTCTGTACTACATTAAACACGCGTCCTGTGTAGGAGGAAAAAGTCATCAAAGTGATTAGAGTGCATGACAGCCTGTTGATCCTTCAAAAAGCAGGTTTGCTTGTTTGCTTGATTGCTTTTTAAGAAAAAGCAAAGGTACAAATATGCTTCAGAATCTATGTTACTTGCGGAAGGGTTTATTCAAGAAATCTGTACTTTGATAAGTAAGCAACTGTCTTTTTTCCGCAAACTTAAGTTAGCCACAACTGTCTAGTTTTGTGTGATGTTAGGTCAATATATCTACTTAATAGTAAAAACAGCATGAGAACGTAAGCTGGAAGTCATTATCTGGGATCCCACATATAGGTTTATGCATTCTCTTATCTCCAGATAAAGTTAATAAATTAGAAGGACCGTATCCCACTGTAACCGCAGTGGGGGGAGGGGGAAGGGGACAGCGGGTATGGGAGAATCGTTCCTATTCAGAAAGGAAATGAAAGGCTTCTAAAAAGAAGACGCAAGCCTAACTCTCCGACACAGGTGTCAGAGTTAAAAAGCAAGTCACAGGAGTCTGACCAGTGGGTCCGAAGGAAACTCGGAGGGCAAGGAAAGAAGAGGGAATGAAGGAAACAGGAAAAGGTGAAGGAGGCGGGCAAAGGCCATCCGGTATGAACCTGAATGCCCAGCTCTTTATGCACCCGGGGCAGCGTGGAGCCCTTCTCGCCCCGCGCGCATGTCGGGGGTCGGGACGCAGCGCGAGCCCCCCACGGGCCTGGCACCAGGGGACGCGGGGTGCCGGGAGGTCGGGGAGAAGAGGGGTGCGCGCACCTTCGGCGCTCGTGCCCCACTAGGCTCCGCACGCAGGGGTCCCCAGGAAGAAGACACACTTTGAGCAGCCCTTGCCTCCGGGAGCGGGGAAGGGGTGGGTGGAGCAGAGCCCGGAGCCGCCCCCCGGAGCCGCCCCCGCAGCCCCGGCCCCCGCCCCCCGCCCCGGCTGTCAGCGGCCCCCTCCAGCAGTCACTCACCCCGGGGCTGCGTGGGCTCGGCCGCGGCGGCGGCGGCGACCCCAGCCTGGGTCATGATCCCAAGCGGGTTCCACAGGGTTGTCCGACCACCCGGGCGAATCTCTCAGTCTGCGGCCGCCGCTTGCTCCTCTGGGGCTGGGGGAGCGCGGGCCCAGGCCCTCCTCTCCCCCCGCCCCCGCCGCCTCTTCCTGCGGCCACTGCCGCAGCTGCGAGCCCGAGCCTTCAAGGCCGGAGACCCGGCGGCAGCACGGCCTCAACTTTCCCAGCCCCCCTCCCCCCGCCCCTTCCCACCCCTCCTCCCGCCCCTCCCGCGGCCGCCGCTCGGCTCGCGAACAGCCTATCCTGGGTGCACCGCGGTCCCGCCTCTGCCACTCACGGCACCAATCCGACCCCGGGGAGACTGCAGTGGTAGCCGATCAGAACCCGAGACGCCGTTGCGCTCTGCTAGAGGGCGGGAGGAGGTGGAGGGAAAAGTGAAGAGTGAACGGGCCTCTGGCGGCCCAATGAGGAGGGCCGGGGGGCGGAGGTGTGCAAGTTGGGTTGAAGGAACAGGAAATATTCTTAAAGGTAGAGTGATGGGCAGGACGGAAAGCCAGTAGGTGAATGGGAAAGAGGTGGGCCTGGTTCCTTAAAGGGGACGCCTTGAGAACCTAGAAAAGGAGGTGTTTTAAGAAACTTCTTTGTATCATGGTCTCTGTTCTGCTTTACACGTCTTCGGTAGGAGTTTGGAAGTGGAAAAACTGGAAAGGAGGAGGGCACGGAAGGCTCTCAGAAACGATTAGAGAGATCCTCTTAGCCTAGAGGGCAGGAAGGCGGGATAATGCCTCTGTAACACAGGAGGTGGGGAAGAAAAAAGAGAATGCAGACGTCTCCGGCTGCCATTTCACTGGAAGATCGTTGCCGACCTGACGCTGCTCAAATTTGTTGGCTGTGGTCATCTGTCATTTTTCATTAGCCACAAAGGCGGATTCCTGCGAACTGGAGATGACAAGTGTTCAGAAATGTCCTGGGGGCCTCCTAGCTGGGGGAAGCGAATATGTGACATTCGGGGATGGGATGTGGAACTTCAAGCTTGGGTTCTTATAGACCTAGATCTGGGAGGTACAGAGCCGCGGGTGATGGCATGGAGACCTGAGGGTCCACTAATTCCAAGATGGATTTGGGGCCCTGGAACCGTGGTCACAACTCCCTTCTCCTGGTTTTACTTCCTATTTCATAACCCCTCCTCCCCTGAAACAGGTGTCCTCCACCTAGTGGTGGTGAAAGATTTCCAAGCGCTTCCACCACCAAGTTCGGAAATGTCCCAGACCTTACATGTCCAGGGGCTAAACCAGGCAACTTCCAGAAGGTGCACACAGGACATGGCATAGTGGGAATTACTTGAGCCTGTGTACAGAGGAAGCTGACCTCGTATTGGGAAAAGGTGTACAGTTAAACAGTAACCACACCTTATGTTTGTACAGCAGTTTAAAAGCTATGATGAAACAGAAGGCCTTTAGTGTTACTTGTAAACTATGGCATGATAAACAGCCTGGAAATATTCTTTAACTCTTGCATCTCAGCATATAAAGTTCTAGCCTCTGAATTCATTTAGCATACCCAAATCAAAGCTGCAGATAAGAAAGACCCTAGGATTCAGAGCCTAATAGTAATGCTAATATAGCGCCTGAAATTGTATAGTATTAGTTAGTATGTCCAGCTGTAGGAAGTAATTTCCATTGTGACCAGAATATAAGGTATTCTTGTTAAAGATTATTCTGGTTAATAAACATCGTATCTCGGGTATGTATGATTTTCTAAGCAAGTGCAATGCATCAAGCCTAAAGTAAAATAACACAAATAGTTCTGACAGTTCAGAAAACAGTTGTTAAGAGTTTCTTTGGACCACCATTGAAAACATACATGAATACCCGAGAAATGTTAAATTTCTATTTGGTAAAAGGTGGGGGTGGTAAATTGGGAATTTGGGATTAACAGATACAAACTATATAAAAAACAACGAGGACCTACTGTATACTACAGGGAACCATATTCAATATCTTGTAATAACCTATAATGGAAAAGGATCTTAATCACTTTGCTGTACCCCTGAAACATAAATCAGCCATACTTCAATAAAAAATTAAAAACAACAACAACAACAGAAAGGTCTGAATGTTCGCTTTTTAATTTAATCCTCATTCCTGACTGAAGCCCAAGTCCCAATCATAGATCTCTTCGTTGACTTTGCCTATTCAACGTTGGTTTACGGCTCTAGATGAGAGGATGACATCAGAATATCGCACCAGTCCAATTCCCGGCTGACATGTGCTTTTAGTGCCTACACTGATAATAAAATATGGTGGCCAAGTGAAACTGGTCTCCCTGCCTCTAGGCCAAATCCATTTTTCACACCGCTGGAGTAAATCTGATTTTCACCCACGTACTTAAGATACTTCAGTGGCTCTAAAAGACTCTCTGCATGACTTACAAGCCCCTTGCTTGCCTCCCCAGTTTCATTTCCTGACACCTCTTTTTTCCTGTTCCTGGGGATGAAAGACTAGGGGACGGAGGGGCTCTCTGGGCTCTGCTCTACCCAACACCTCCCTGCTCCCAGAGGAGGGGGCCGCGCAGAGTGTGCCTCCTCGCGGGGGACCCCTGCGTGCGGAACCAGGTGGGACACGAGAATGGGGGTGCGCGCGCCCTTCTTCTACCCAACCCCCGGGCGCCCCGCGTCGCAGGATGCCAGGCCCGCGGGGGCTCACGCTGGGCCCCTATCCCCAGATGCGTGGAGGGCTAGAGAGGCTCCAAGCTTGCGTGTTCTTTTTAGAAGCTTTCGGAGATGAATGGCAGCGGTACAAGCGAATGGTCAATTGTTTGCCCGGATGGTTGTAGTATTTCGCATTGTCAACAGCAATATATGCGGATTCCAGGTACTCCACATCGCCAGCCCTTGATATGGTCAGTCCTTTTCATTGTAGCCCTATGGTGAGTGTGAAGTGGTCTCTCGTGATTTTAATTTGCACTTCACTAATTACTACTGATGTTGAGCATATGTTCCATGTTTATTGGACAGATACACATCTTCTTTGGTAAAGTGTTCAAATCTTCAGCCCATTTTAAAAGCAGGATGCTTGTCTAGTTATTGAGTTGTAAAAGCTCTTTGTACCCTCTGGATAAAAGTTCTTTCTCAGATATACGTTGTGCAAATATTTTCACCTAGTCTGTATCCTGGGGGGGAGGGGGACAAAACCAAGATCACTTTCTTAAGGAATCTTCAATAAACTGAACATATTTAAAATGTACAACATGGCAGGTTTTGAAGTTTGTAAGCACCTGTGAAACCATCTCCACAATAAAAAATGAACATATCTAGCCTGCCCTCAGTTGTCCTCATCCTCCTTATTCACTCCTTCCTCTTGCCCTCATCCTGTTCTCCGGGCAACCACTGCTTTCTGTCACTATACATTCGTTTCATTTTCTAGAATTGTATATAAATGGAATCTTTGTTTATACTTTTTTTTTTTTTTTGTCTATCTTCTTTCATTCAGCATGGGGGGGGAGAGGTTCATCCACTTTGTTGTGTGTATCAATAATTCATTAGCTTTCGTTGCTAAGTAGTATTCCATCATATGGATATATCATATATATTCACGTTGGTGGACAGTTAGATTGTTTGCAATTTTTGACTATTACAAATAAAGATGCTAGAACATTTGTGTATAAATTTTTGCACGGACATTTGCTTTCATTTTCCTTGGGTAACAATTTGGTAAATATCCAGTGGAATGGCTGAGTCAGATGCTAAGTGTACCTTTTTAAAAAAACTGCCATATTGTTTCCCAAAGTTGTTATACTATTTTATATTCTCACTAGTAGACTCTGAGGATCTGAATTGTACCATAGCCTTATCAACACTTAATATGGTCAATCTTTTAAAATTTTAGTCATTCTAATAGGTGTAGAGGTATTTCCTTGTGACCTTAATTTGCATTTCCATAATGACTAGTGATACTGAGCATTTTTCATGTACTTATTAGCCATTTGTATATCTTTTATGAAGTTCTGTTTAAAGCTTTTGCCCATTTTTATTGGGTCATTTGTTATTTATGGAGTTTTAAGAGTCCTTTATGGATTTTGGCTACATAGCCGTTATCAGATGTGTGATATACAATATATTCTCCCAGTTCTGGGTTGTCTTTTCATTCTCCTGTGTTTTTCAAATAGTTGTTCTTAATTTTAAGTCCAATTTATTCAATTATGGCTTTTATGAATTATGCTTATGGGGTGATATCTAAGAAATCTTTGACTAACACAAAGTCACACAGATTTTTCTATTTTTCTTCTAGAAGTATTATAGTTTCATGTCATATTTAGATCCACGGTGCATTTCAAATTAATTGCTGTATATCACAGAACTATGGATGAAAAATTCTTTTGTATTGGGAAGTCCAGTTTTTCAAGCACCAATTGTGGTTTTTTTGTTTGTTTGTTTTTCTTTCTGGCTGCACAGCACAGCATGTGGAACTTCCCCAACCAGGTATTGAACACAACCCATGCCCCCTGCAATGGAAACATGGAGTCCTAACCACTGGACCACCAGGTAAGTACTCAAGCACCAACTGTAAAGACCATCCTTCTTCCACTGAGATGTATTTGTACCTTGGGCAAAAATCAGTTGACCATATATGTGTGGTTGTTATTTCTGGACTCTATTCTGTTCCATTGATTTATTTGTTGATCTTGACACCAATACCACACTGTTTTAATCACTGCAGCTTTTTTTTTTTTTTAATTCACTGCAGCTTTATAAGTCTTGAAGTCAGGTAGTGTATGTAAGTCCTCCAATTTTCTTGTTCTTTAAAAAATTGTCTTAACTATTCTAGGTCTTTCGCATTTCCATATAGACCTAAGCTTGTGAAGTTAAGAAGAAGAAAAAAAAAAGCCTGCTAAAATTTTGAGTGGGATTTATAATTCAATTTGGGAAGATATTACAACTTAATATTGAGCCTTTGGATTCATGAATGTGTTCTCTCTCTCCATTTATTTGGGTCTTTTAAATTTTCCTCTGAGGAGTATTTTATAGCTTTATGTATACAGGTCTTGCATATATTTTGCTAAATTTATCTCTAAATATCACGTTTATGCTATTGTAAATGTTATTAAATTTCTAATTTTAATAGCTGGATATACGATTGATATTTGTATATTGTGGACTTGTTACATTCATGTATTAGTCCTAGTTGTTTTTTTTTTAAAGTTATCTTAGCATTTTCTACTACATCATATTATCTGCAAATAAAGACAATTTTCTTTCTTTCTATCCAATCTACCTACAGGCTTATTATTTATTTTTCTTGTCTTACTGGACTGGCTAGGGCTTCCAGGGCAATATTGTATAGAAGTGGTGGGAGCAGTCATCCTTGCCTTTTTCACAATCTTACATATAAAGCATCCAGTTTTTCACTATTAAGTATGATGGCAGCTGTACGGTTTTTACAGATACCCTTTCCAAGTTAATTTTCTTTTTATTCCTTTGTCATTGAAAGTTTTTATCATGAATGAGTACTGAATTTTTCTGCATCTACTGAGATAATCATTAGGGATATTGGTCTACTGTTTTCTTGTAATGTCTTTGTCTGGTTTTGGTACTTGTAGAATGCTGTTCTCATAACATGAGTTAGGCAATATTCTTTTTTCTACTATTTCTGAAAGAATGTATAATTGGTATTATTTCTTCCTTAAATATTTTTTAGAATTCACAAGGGAAGCCATTTAGGCCTGAAAATTTCTTTGCAGGAAGAATTTTGACTACAAATTCAATTTCTTTCATACATATAAGGCTATTCAAGTTACCTATTCTTTATTTTTTTCTAATATTTGACTTTTTTCTTTTGGTATCAGCTTTATTGAGATATAATTCACATACGTTACAATTCACCCATTATGGTTCAATAATATTCCATTATACACATATGAAACATTTTATTTATCCATTCATCAGTTAATGAACATTTGGGTTGCATCAACTCTTTGGCTAACGATGAATAACACTGCTATGAACACTCATGTACAAGTTTTTGCGTGGACGTTTTAATTTCTCTTGCAATTATATACTTACATACCTAAGAGTGTGCTGAGTCATATGTTCAACCTTTTGAAGAACTGCCAAACTCTATTTCTTTTTGGGTGACCTGAGTGACTTGTGTCTTTCAAAAAATTTGTCCATGTTATTTGTTGAATTTGTTGAATAAAGTGGTTTGCAATATTCCTTATCTTTTTATTGTAAGTTCTATAGTGATGTCCTCTCTTTCTTTGCTGATGTTGGTAATCTGTGTCTTCTGTGTAGGGGGTTGGGGGGAGTCGTCAGTCTGGCTAGAGGAGAGGTCTATCAATTTTAGTTTTTCGAAGAAGTAGCTTTTAGTTTCATTTAATTTTCCTACTCTTACTGTTTTCAATTTGATGGCTTTCTGCTCTTTATTATTTCCTTCCTTCAGCCTACTTTAGGTTTAATTGGCTCTTTTTCTAGTTTCTTAAGGTAAAATCTTAGATCTTTGATTCAAGATTTCATATACAAGCAACAAAGATTTACCGTACAGCACAGGTAACTAGATTCAATATCTTGTAATAAACTATAATAGAAAATAATCTGAAATAAATAACTGAATTACTTTGCTGTGCACCTAAAACACAATATTCTAAATCAACTATACTTCAAGGAAGAAAAAAAGATCTCATATACACATTTAATGCTATAAATTCTTTTAAGCATTTAACCCTACAGCTTTGACATATTTTCAGTTTCCTTCTATTCAATTTTTTTCTAACTTGCAATTTCTTTTTAGACACATGAGTATTTAGAAGAATGTTGTTTAATTTCCAAATATTTGGGGGATTTTCCAGATTTACTGATTTCTTGTTTAGTTCTGGTGTGGTTAAAGGATGTGGTTTGCATAGTATCAGTCCTCTTTAATATATTGTGACATACTTACCAAGAGTTCAAAATCTCTATAACAGATTTGTCTATTTCTCTTGTCAGTTTTCTCTTATTATCAGGTTCATATTCATTTAAGATTATATTCTCTTGGTGGATTCCTTTATCGTAAATATCCCTCTTTTATCCCTGGAAATATATTTTGTTCCAAAATCTACTGTGGTATTAATTTAGCCACACCAACTTCCCTTTCATTTGTGTTTACATGGTGTATCTTTTCCACCCCTCTTCTGGTTCACTTGTATTTAAAGTGGGTTTCTTATAGGTAGCATGTTGTTTGGTTTAATTCAGTATGAAAAATCTCCACCTTTTAATTGGTGTGTTTAGACTATTTACATTCAATGTTAGGATCAATATGGTTGTATTCGAAGTTTCCATCTTGCCATTTGTTTTCTATTTGTCTCATCTATTCTTTGTTGTGTACATTTTATACCTTGCCTTCTTCCACTTTAATCATATTGTTAGTTTTTAAAAGCTGGGTAATACTGAGATATCATATTTTATCATGTTTATTGTGAGATTATACAGCTCAGCCCCTTAACTGTGACCTTGAGAAAGTTACCTTCTCTAAGCCTGTTTCTGAAACGGTAAAATGGAGCTAATGAAAGTTCTTACCACAAAAGACTGTTGTGTGAATTCAGTGAGAGCATCAATCAAAGTGCTTGCCACATGGTAATCTTTCAGTGTTATAGTAATGAATGAATTCAGTGCCAGACAGTGGGGTTAGGCCGTGAGGATGCACGTATTTTCAAATTCTCATCATTTAGGCAAAAATAAGGCCATACTTTTGTAAGCTGCCTTATTAGTTTCCTTTTCCATTAATTGTATTTCCTTTGTGAATTATGTCCTTTCACCATCAAAAGATCTCAATGTTTTTCTTAGGTATGAGCTCTTTAGACAGAAAAACTGTGTTAATGCAAAATTTTGCAGTCCCCTTTCTAATACACTTATTTGTAACTGTTAAATCTGACCATATTTTTAAAACTTTATGGTTTTTGTAACTTCCCTGGAGGATATGCCTATTAGAATTTTTTAAAACTTCACTCTTTCAGACATTTTTACAGGCATTTTATATTCTTCACATCCACGAATGTGGTATATCACCACTTTATCTCTTCCATTAATTCATTCAGTTTCAAAGGAACTTCATATTTTGTATAAACTATAGCTTTTACTAAGTTAATCTCTCTCCTCTGTGATCACTGTGAATGGGTTAGTTTCCCATTATCTAGCTGGTGAGTGCTGACAGTATGCTCCTGATACTTGTGTCTAGCTTTTATTAAACTTAGTTGGTTCTGTATTGAAATGTTGAGATAACTTGGGCTTTTCAATTCCAAAGTTTTACAATGATCATTCATCTCTCTTTTTCCCCCCACTCTTAGGTATAAAAACATTAACAATTATTCATTTTGTATTGAGAACCAAAGTAAAAATTGACTGAAATGTTTTCTCCAAAATTCTGTAAAATGTATTACACCTACCACTCCAACACAGTACCTCATGGCAATTGAAATAATGTAATGTTTGTTCCCTGTTAAGATCACCAGGGCTGGTCTATGCCTATCTTTTTCACTGTTGTATCATCAGTGCCTGAACCATTGTGGGTACGTTCTTTGACCTTATCTCTGTACTAAGTCCCACAAGTTACAAGAACATTTTTAAAAAAAAATAACTTTAAGGACTGGCAATAATCCAGGAACCATGCTCTAAATTTGTCCCAGGTTACATATTACTAGCTGGATTTCAATTTGGAGTGAAGAGACACTAGACAATTTTATGTAGGAAAAGAGGGTTTTGCAAGAGAAGGGGAAGCTTTTAGTATATGGTAGTTGCAGTTAAAATTGTAGGAGTGGGCTTCCCTGGTGGCTCAGTGGTTAACAATCCACCTGCCAATGCAGGGGACACGGGTTCGAGCCCTGGTCTGGGAAGATCCTACATACCACGGAGCAACTAAGCCCGTGCGCCACAACTACTGAGCCTGCGAGCCACAACTGAGCCCACGCGCCAAGAGCCAGGGCTCCGAAACAAGAGAAGCCACTGCAATGAGAAGCCCGCACAATGCAACGACGAGTAGCCCCCGCTCGCTGAAACTAGAGACAGCCTGCATACAGCAACGAAGACCCAACGCAGACAAAAAAGAAACTAAAAAAAATTGCAAGAGTTATCAGTGTCTCAACTATAACCAACTAATTAAGATGTCTGATGAAACCTGCACAGTATGAACAAAGGTCATATAGATTTACTTATATGTAAAACAAATGAATCAAGTCCCTAATAGGTGGTCTTTCCTAGTGTCTGTCATCAGAAGAAATGTTAGAGAAGAGAAACCAATGACGAAGGAAGACATAGGGAGGTAGAAGTTTTCTTTGGATTTTGAGGCAAAAGGTCAAATTTTGTAGAAGGTCACTTTTTTTTTTTTTTTTTTTTTGCGGTACGCGGGCCTCTCACTGTTGTGGCCTCTCCCGCCGCAGAGCACAGGCTCCGGACGCGCAGGCTCAGCGGCCATGGCTCACGGGCCCAGCCGCTCTGCGGCATGTGGGATCCTCCCGGACCGAGGCACAAACCCGCGTCCCCTGCCTCGGCAGGCAGACTCTCAACCACTGCGCCACCAGGGAAGCCCAAAGGTCATTCTTAATTTGGCTAATAGTATAATCTCCAGCTAATATGCCAGTTGAGCTAGTCTGCTGTTCCTAAATTGTAGCTTCCTCAAGGCAGTTTAGAATGGGATAGGCTGAGAACTGGAGGACAAGCAGAAACTCTACAAAATGTAACTTAGATGGTTTCTGTTGTATAAATTCTGAATTTGTATCCCTTTTGCACTCCCTTTCATATTTTTAGTCTCAGCTCTTCTATGGGAATTAGGCTTTTTGTTTCTACTCAAACCAATGTTAAAGAAAGCAAGTCAGCATAAGGAATATTCCTCTCCACCAAGTTCCTTCCAAAGTTAAGGTAAAGTCAAGGTCCTTGGAGGCTCTGGTTGTTTTAGTAAAGAAGCTGGCCTCTACTTAGACATGAATTCTATGTAAATTAATTAGAATTTTACTTCCCTTTAAAGAGACTATGATTTTTATCTGCCTAGTTCATTGACATATCCCTAAAGCTTACAATAGTAGGTGTTCAATAAATTCGCAAAAACAATTTTCAGCATTTATACCACGAAAGGCAGATAACTTTCTCACATTGGAAGATGGTAAGGATAAAGTCATTAAACTGCTTTTAGACTGCTATAAGAAAGCCTTCATCTTACCAGATTTTACTGCTCTATATACTAATTATTTCAAGTTGTATATTCAAATTTCACCTGAATAAGCAGTTATACTTGTGGTACCTGTTTTTAGTATACAGTTTTCACTTTAGTATAGAGATTACTAGTGACAGATAGGATTTAAGATTGTTCAAATCTTTATAGAGAACTTTTGATATTGCCAGTACGGTTTCTAAAAGATGAACTAAGTTTGGTCAAAGAAACAAAGGAAAACATTATAATCAGTTATCTTCTTGAGGGTACAGCCATTTAACGTGATTTAATTTATACTATTTAGATTCCTTTATATAGGATGTCTTGAGGGTTTTTAAAAATATTTGGTTGCACCAGGTCTTAGTAGCGGCAGGTGGGCAGGCTCCTTAGTTGCAGCATGCGAACTCTTAGTTGCAGCATGCGTATGGGATCTACTTCCCTGACCAGGGAACGCACCTGGGCCCCCTGCATTGGGAGCGGAGAGTCTTACCCACTGCGCCACCAGGGAAGTCCCAAGGATGTCTTGAGTTCTTGAAGACAGTAAATAAATAAGAGTAAAAATCGGGACGAAGAAGCTCCCCTCAGCTATGTGGCAGATTAGTTTCAGTATATCAGGAATAACTAATTCCAAGTTCACTCACTCCAAATATCCCTGCACAAGACTATTCTCCCAAATGTTGGATTTAAGCTTCCATCACAAATTAATATAAAAACAGGCTATAAGTCTTTGAGAATTAAATTCCAGCCTGTTTAAACGGTGACTGTTTCATATTAGCTTTATGCTCCCAGTTATTCTTGAAGTAGGCTTTGATTCTAGATACTTTTTACCGAATTGTTTTAGAGAATTGAAAAGGTTGAGAACTTCTGCCCCAGTAACAGATTACGTATTCTCTTTACATTCCTCAACGTTCTATCAAGATAGCTATACCTATCGATACATTTAAAAATCTGACTCAAGCTTTTCCATATGGCTATGCTACTTGGCTGTATCTTAAACTAGGACTAAATTCCTGTAGTACAGCACTGTAAAGAAGTCCAATTCAGGACCCTCTGTCATATGGTTTATTCCCTGAAAAATTCTCAAAGGCTCATCACTCCTACTCATGCCCATAGTACTCAACTTCCCAGGAATGTTCAGCTCACACAACTAGAAAAGCACCAACCTGGGAGACAGATTAGTGAGCCCATGCAGTTGAAAACCCAACCGTAAGAGCAGAACTTTTAGGTCCACTTCCTATTTCTTTAACATTCTTTTTTTCCCAAAATTAATTAATTTGGCTGCGCCGAGTCTTAGTTGTGGCACGCGGGATCTAGTTCCCTGACCAGGGATCGAACCTGGGCCCCCTGCACTGGGAGCACAGAATCTTAGCCACTGGACCACCAGGGAAGTCCCTTCTTTAACATTCTGAATAACGGTAAAGTGCAATGTTTTCTAACCCTCATTTAGGAAATTAAGCCCTTCAAAGAGTAAGATTAACAGAACCTTTCCAACTTCCCTGTGTTGGCTGTCAGTAAAGCCTGACATTTCCTCCAAACATGACATGGTAGCCAGGTCCACTGATTCCCACCTCCTGGTATTAATATCCTTGTGTATTCCCCTCCCATACTACCAGGCTAGTACAATGGCTGGTCTGTGACCAATGCAATATGGCAGAAGTAATAGGTATGTCACTCTGAAGGTAGGTCATACAAGAGTATGGCTTCTGCTTACTCTCTTGGATCACTCACTCTGGGGCAAGTCAGCTGCCAGCTGTCACTCAGGCAGCCCTGTAGAGACACCCACATAGTGAGGAACTGAATCCCTCCAACAACCAAGTGAGTCAGTCATCTCAGAAGTGGCTTCTCCAGCCCTGGCTGACAGTCCTGTAACCCGATGAGACCTTAAGCCAGAACCATGTAACTAAGCTGCCCTTGGATTCCTGACTCAGAAACTGGGTGATGATGCATGTTCATTGTTTTAAGCTGTTAAATTTGGGGATGATATGATTAAGACACATTGGGCAAAGATCACCCATTGTTTCTTGAATGGAATAAGCAAAATCCTAACACTTTTGACTAAGATATTGAGTTAATTTTGTTAAAGACAAAATTCTAAATTCATATATTTTTGGTACTCAGAAAAAACTTAAAGAGCAATTCCCAACTCACTCAACTAAACTCCTTCCTCACTGTTAACAGAAAGAAAAAATTCTTTATATTCTCTCTAGTCAATGCACACTGCTAATTAGCTTACAGCCTGAAGTGTCAGGTGCTTTTAACAATTGCATTCAAAATATAGTAACAGTAAGACAGCTCTTCAGATCTTATTTTTTCTCTCATTGGGACTGAACTGCAGATACCAGGCAGTGTTTCTAGCAAGTTCCAAAAGGTCTGAATTAGGAGGCCTTGATTACACTTGGCCTATTTTAATTAGTTTTAAGTTAGGTCTTAAAGAAAAGTGAAAAGTACATAAACCAGTATGGGCAACAGTAAACAATAACTACATATAGCTGCTGATCTCAGAATTCAACACAATGCATTTACATTTCTTTGACATTTACCAGACATCACAGATTACTACCAGAACATCATGTAAGTTTATTTCAGATGTAACAGCAATGTTAAAATCAACAAATTTAAATCTTAACTGCACCAAGTAAACTCAGCTATTTAAGTATTTTTAAAGTTATTCCCTCCAAAAAACTGAGGGAGCTTTTCTTTTCCACCCCATATGTCATGGTTTCCCAATAATTCTATTTTAGGAGGACTTTCAATTGATGAGTAAGCCGCTTTGGGGATATCTCAGAACTTCTTTCCCCAAATGAAAACTAATCTGGACAAATTATATATTGCATAGATTTCTCTGCAGATTCTTTTCTTTAGAACCTAAATGCAATTACCATACAATATAATGTTTATCTATTTGCCCTACAGAAAAAAACTATCTGCCCTGAAAAATATGATGGATATATCCTGTGATCTTCCAGTTAATAGAATTGTTTTACCTCAACAATAATTTTTATCAAAATAACTAACTGAACATGGGACATTATTTCAGTCTTTACTGACTCATAGGCACACGAACTAGTGCCCAGCTTCTACCTCTTCTACATCCTCCTCCTCCTCCATAAGTGGATGGAATTATTTCATGTAAGTTTGATGTAGGACAATTCACCCTTTACAAACACTTACAATTTAGGTTAAAGTCAGTGACTAGTGTGGAAAAAGAAACACTAAAATGATAGGGAGCCTACATACTCAATTCAAAATTTAATATTTTTTCCTCCATAAATAATATGTACTTAATTGTCATGAGGCAGCTATTCGGTTTTCATTAACCACATTCAGGGATACATTCATAGGACTGATTAGATAGTCCAGGTGAAATGGTTATAGAAATAGAGGCAGTGTCATCTCACAAAACTCATTTATATATCAAAATCTATTCTGATATGTGAAGTTTACAAAAAGGCTGAATCTTCAAACTAATTATGCCTTCTGTAACTCAAGCACTCTTCTCTTGGCAAGAGCAAGCTGAAGCTTATCCATGAAGGTAAAGGTGCTTAATGCTAAACTTCTTCTAAGCTTAGTTTGGACTGCTTAAGAAACTGATACCCAAGAAACCAGCATGGTCTTTCTACATTTTTACTATCTTAAGATTATAACCCTATAAACTCATTTATCAACTATCTTCCTTTTCTATATTATTCTTGGCACTCAACTAAGACTGCTGAAGTCTACTGTACCTTGTATTTTTACATTCTCAAATAAGAACTTAAGATTATAAAATGTGCATAAACATTGTGTAAAATAATTGTGTCATTCAACATATTTGAAGAGATGAAAATTTTATGCCGGAATTTACATAAGAGAATATTGTGAATCAATCTTCCTTTTAAAGTCAAATGACAGAAAATTCAAGCTCTGTGCATTGTTTTAAAGTCTAATGAAAACATTTCTTGGGCCACCAGTATTGGCAATGTAGAAAAGTTTAAATATTGGAGATGGGATTATGGAGGAAAACATGAAAATTTCAGATGTCTTCTATCTTACAAAAAGTTATCGACCCGTCAAAGCCACTCCCTATGTGCCAGGAAACGATCTGGCATAAACCAGTCCTGTCGGTAGAGGAGGTCACAGTGACATTTGCGTTATTAACACTTCTAGACTTCTACTTTTTCCAAGAATAGAAGCAATATGTTTAATAACTCCCCCACCCCCAAATCCTTAAACTCAATATCACAGGCACAGAATGTAAGCAAATCTGGGATGTTCTCCAACAGATAAGCAATTAGCACAGCTATGTTATTCTCAAAAATACTGTCTAGATATTCCTTCCTCTAAAATCAAATGCTCAGTGGCCACACTTCTAACCGTCTGCATTAGCTGACATTAAATGCATTTATTGTGCCACAAGTCCATCTAAGCTTCCTTTTAGGTATTTCTTAATATGTCCAAGAGACAACACCTGCTTCAGTTTTATTTAGGGGCGTTGACCTATAAGGACATCAACTCCATTTTTAAGGTCTGACTAACTATTGTGGATTTACTGAAGAAAAAGGACAGGAGAAAAAAAAGCAAATCACAACAAACCTCTTTAGGTCAGTTAAAGGCCATTATCTCTAGCTGGGATATTAAAAAAAAATTAATCTCACCAGCCCACACTCCTAAAGTTAATGCCACTTCTAACAATCAACAGCAGGAAAAATAAACCTGCTAACAACCAGCCCACTCGTTAGCAAAAAGCAGTTTAACTCAAATGCTGAGACCAAAGTATAATACTACCTACTCAGACTGTCCCAACCACCATCAGCCACCAGCGAGGAAGGAAGAAATAACTGCTTAACAGAACAAAATAAACTTAGTATTTCTTACAAGGATAACAATGGTCCAACTCCTGAGATAATACTCAGAAGGACAAAAGGTGGAGTGAAGGCAATGTATAGGGATTAGTATCCCACAAAATCTTGAAAACCCCAAAGTACCACAAACACACTAAACTTGTCTATGAGTCAGAGAACAAGATATTGCTGCTGCTGCTTCTTGTCCTTTGAAATATACAATATTTTGTAGGCTCTGCCCTTCAATGTGAAAGCAGGACATTAAAAAAAAAAATGAAATTGACACTCAAGTTTTTTGGGACCATATATCTTAACTGTGAAACTAAACAGATCTATACCTTCTCCTTCCTACAATCAAACCACCTCACAAAAATAAGAAAACTAAAACAATCCAAACATGATTAATAAGTCCTTAAAAGTTTAAAACTTTTAGAGGAAAGGGAAGGAAGTTTTGAAAGGAGGAAACACAAGAACAAGGAAGGGGGAAAGGTTTAAAAGAAAAGGGGGGGGAATCAATGGGCCTCTCTTTTATTTGGCGACAAGCAAGTGCAAGAAAGTTCATCTGTAATTTGTTCAGTTGTCTGTCTTTTGCACATCTGCGTTCTGGCCAGAAGGGACTTTGAGGTTTTTCTGCAGCACATGAGCATCAGCGGGCTCTATCCTCTTATAGTAGTTCTTCTTTGTCTCAATAATCTCAAAGCCAAACTTTCTGTAGAAGTCAATTGCAGACTCATTGCTGATCTGGACATGCCTGAGATACAAGAGGGTATCGGAAAAAAAAAAATTAAGATTCCATCAGCTTTTATGTGTCCTCCACAGATAGCTATTGGTTGGAGCTGGAATACTGCAGACATTTGTTAGACTCTCTTTACAATTACTAGTTATCAACAAAGATTAGGTATTCATTTCAGAGAAACTTTTGATGACAAATTTATACTTCTAAACTAACTCTCTTTTTTTTTTTTTTTGCGGTACGCGGGCCTCTCGCTGTTGTGGCCTCTCCCATTGTGGAGCACAGGCTCCAGACGCACAGGCTCAGTGGCCATGGCTCACGGGCCCAGCCGCTCCGTGGCATGTGGGATCTTCCCGGACCGGGGCACGAACCCGTGTCCCCTGCATCAGCAGGCGGACTCTCAACCACTGCGCCACCAGGGAAGCCCTCTAACCTAACTCTTAATCTAACATTTGGAAGACAGCTAGCTGAGATTAGGAGATGTAGGAACAGCGTTTATTCTTAAAATCAACAAAGGTTAAAGTATCATAACATTTTTTATTTCAAGAGGAGAAAAGCTTCCTGTAATTAAAAGTGCATAAGTAACTATAGGGATGATTCAAAGACCATAGTAACACATTAAAAAATAAACAAACAAAACCTAGGGTCTCAAATGCCTGAATATATCTTTCTGACTGATAAAAAGCATGTTAGCTTTTGAAAATAATTTGTGCTTTCTCAATTACTCCTCAAAACAGCATTATATAATTTAATCTCTCCCAATGCCAAAGTGAAAATGAGAATAATCTCAATATCTGTATTATAAATAATCCACATAAGGAACTATATTCAATCTCCTGGGATAAACTATAATGGAAAAGAATATTTTAAAAGAACGTATGGGGGCTTCCCTGGTGGCGCAGTGGTAGAGAGTCCACCTGCTGATGCAGGGGACACGGGTTCGTGCCCCGGTCCGGGAGGATCCCGCATGCCGTGGGGTGGCTGGGCCCGTGAGCCATGGCCGCTGAGCCTGCGCGTCTGGAGCCTGTGCTCTGCAACGGGAGAGGCCACAACCGTGAGAGGCCTGCGTACCGCAAAAAAAAAAAAAAAAAAAAAAAGAATGTATGTATGTGTATAAGTCACTTTGCTGTACAGCAGAGATTGGTTGGCACAGCATTGTAAATCAACTATACTTCAATGAAAAAAAAAAAAAAGAAAAAGAATCCATAGTTGCCACCTTAGCTTTACTCTTAAGATTCAAGTATAAATCAGCTAGGTACTCTCTGATTTAGATGATTATATTCTACTACTAATGAGCATGTCACTGACAGCCTTGAACAAAACTCAGAGTGCAAACAGATGGCATGATAAAAGTACTATTAAGGGCCTCCCTGGTGGCGCAAGTGGTTAAGAGTCCGCCTGCCGATGCAGGGGATACGGGTTCGTGCCCCGGTCTGGGAGGATCCCATATGCCGCGGAGCGACTGGGCCCGTGAGCCATGGCCACTGGGCCTGCGCATCCGGAGCCTGTGCTCCGCAACGGGAGAGGCCACAACAGTGAGAGGCCCACATACCGCAAAAAGAAAAAAAAAAAAAAAAAAGTACTATTAATGGTATTTAATTTCTTAAATTCTGAAGATTTGAGTTTTAATCTTGGTTTCACATATGTGACTTTGGAGCTCCCACCCCAATGTAATAAAGCAAAACAAGAATGTTTTATCACAGGTTCCTTATCTATTATTAAAACAAACTTCATAACTACCACTTCCATGGTATTTCCCAAAGACAATAAGTGACCAGATTTTAAATTTTCTAGTAAAGATTTCTATTGCCAATTTATTAAATTCTTTACATAAGATCATTAAATATGACTTTACTTACAGATAGATGTTGTCAAAAGTGCCATCTTTTTCACAGATGTTTAAGACATGATTTAACATTTTAGTTCCTATTAACAAGACAAACAACAAATAAGTAATCTCATAAAAATCAATCTTTAAACTAAACATCTTACTGAGTCCTAACAGAATTTGAGGTAAACACCAGACATCCTGATTTTCCACAATTTTTTTCTCTCTACACTACCTACTGTGTTTAAAACTGCTAGCAGACAAGCAATCTTTATATACAGCCCTTCCAGGAAGAAGGAAAACAGAAAAAGCAAAAGGGGTATCAGTCACAAATCTATTTATATATAGGGCTTTCAACTGAATTATGTTCAATTGACATATAAAATAGTTCTTTTCCACCTTACTTTATATAATTCAGTAACCCTTTCCCAGTATTCCTAGAAGAAATATTGCCTTAGTGGGGTCAGGAACAGTACCAATGTATTTATGCTTCTTTAAAGAAAAAAACAAAACCAAAAACCACAAATAATTTTACCTATTCCTAGCCTTCGGTATGGTGCCAGACATCCTAGTGTCATGATGTAAAGTCTCTTCTGATTCTGTGAATGATCCACCCTACAGCATACTGCACCTACTGCAATATCATTGAAATAGGCTGCCACGGAAAATATAAAGATACAAAGTTTAGCAGACAGAATAACACATTTTACTGAATCTTTCCCTCCCCTTGTACAACGACTAAATTGTTATTAGCATTAATTAAATTTTATCAGGTACTCTGAGTATCAATAGCCTCAAAAATATCCTATACCTTAAGAATTTAAGACCCCTCTTAAATATGTGAAAACACAGACACAGCCTAAATAAGAAAAGATATTTAGCATTTCCTTTTGAAATTCAAGTATTTTATTTTATCTTGATTTTTCTCAGAACCTGGATCACCCCCATTTCCTCACTTGTAAAACAAGGAGATTAAATCAGTCAAACTCTTTTTTTGCCCTGATATTAAAAACTAGAGGTCAAGAACATGAATAAACAAATGAAGGGAAGAAGAAAAACCATATCATACCAAGTTTTGCTAGCTCGCCAACCTCCAGCACATCTTTATAGAACTTGTCATTGTAGCTGACTGGAAAGATCACCTGGTTTAATCTCTTCAACTGCTTAATATTGTGTGGTGTCACATCTCCCAGTTCGATCCGGCTACTGGAACAAACCAAAATGTACTCAATAAAATATAATTAGCTTCATTTGTTAAGATGGACATATTAAAAGGGTACCAAGTCTTTTTTACATGACTGATAAATCCAACCCTTTCACAGTAACCTTACACTCCTACGAAGATCACCATTTATAAGCAGATTTTGCCAGTCATTCCATCCAGGTTCCAACTCCTAGCTTTCATACAATTGTATACATTTAGAGACAAATACAGTAAACAATAATAATAATAATCTACATATAAATGTTGAAATTTTCAGAAAAATTTAAAGACATCTATTACTGATCAAAAAGACTGATGATACCTAATTGGCAAAGGGGTGGCAAGTAAGATATTTATACTCTGCTGGCAGGGATGTAAATAGATACAATATCTCTGGAAGACAGTCTACAACTATGTACTAAAAAGCCTAAGAAGTACACCTCCTTTGTCAAAGTATCCCCACTCTAGGAATTTATTCTAAGAAAATAATCAAAATATGCAAGAATCACGTGTATTCTGGTCACTGGATACAGGAACCACATACACCAGAGTCACAGAGGGTGGCAACCAAATCGAGATTCCTGGACGCCCCACCCCCACCCCCTTCAGAAGCAGAGTCTCTGGAAATGGAACATGGGAATCTACATTTCAGAAACAAAACAAAACCAAACAAACAAACAAAACAAACCCCAGCTTGAAAACTACTTATCAAGAACACAACATTAGCATTGCTGAGTAACCATACTTAACTAAAACAATCAGTTCCACCGGAAAAGGAATAACCACTAAAAAGTTTCACTCATGGTAATGAAGTTGATTTGCCTACAGAGCTGTCAACAAAATTTTAAGCACTCAAATCAATCTCACCACCACATGCTAAAGATTGATCAAAAGTGACAAGACAAACCTGAAAAATAGCATCTATACAATTTTTCTTCCTATTATCACCAGCACTATCATTTGTAGAGTTGCTTATATACACTATTTGCCTTCTTAAAAACCTTAACACACCTGAAACTAACACAACATTGTTAATCAACTAAACTCCAATATAAAATAAAAAGTTTAAAAAAATTTAAAAAAAATCTCTTAACAGTGGGTCATAAAAATATTTAAAGAAAACAATGTCATCCGCCTGCCACTGCAGGGGACACAGGTTCAATCCCTGGTCCGGGAAGATCCCACCAGGCGCCCCAATTATTGAGCCCACGCGCCACAGCTACTGAAGCCCGCGTACCTAGAACCTGTGCTCCGCAACAAGAGAAGCCAGCACAATAAGAAGCCCGCACATTGCAACGAACAGAAGTCCCCGCTAGCCGCAACTAGAGAAAACCTGGGCGCAGCAACAAAGACCCAACGCAGCCAAAATATAAATTAAAAAAATAGTATCTTATAAAAAAATTGTCAAATCAAACTAAAAATGAGTTCAAAAATAAAACAATCTGATGCCAACCAAGCAGCTAGAAAATGACATATGTCCTACCACTAGGTGCTAGTTCCACATCACAACTGCATTAGTCAATAGCAGGAAAATACAAACAATGCACCCTAATTAACCATTTACATCATATGCACAGAGGTTTTGAAAGCTCTCTGTTACAGAAATGACTAAACAAGAAAGCTAATCATCACTTTTATAATGGTTAAAAAAAAAGGAAAAGAAAAAAAATCTGAGTGTCCACCATTAGGGGACTGGTTAATTAAATAAAGCATGATACATTTATATTAGAAAGACATTGATATATTGTTTCCTGGGGATATATATATGTATCTCCAACTTTTGTTAACATACAGAAAAATGTTTAAAAGCACATTCAAACAATGTGTGGTTTGTGGATAATTTTTATAACAATATTCTCTGAAATGTTAATAAGATAATCAGAAACCTCCAGAATGTATTACAGTTCTTAAAGAACAAAAAAACCTGATTACAGACCATTATATTCATTTGGAACTTTAGCCTTCCTGTCTCAATTATTTCATTTGTATGCTACTGTTTTTCATTATTCATTATTGTGATCGACCACCCTTGTGTATATCTTGCATGTTTTCTTAAAATGTAAGCACACTGAGTTTCTTAGCAGCCACACAAAATTTTAAGATGCAGGCATCTTAGTAAAAAATATATAGATTTGTTATATTCTCTTTCAATTTCTAGCCACATGAGTAAATATGAAGTAAATATGGCCTTCTTCCCAAGTATTTGACTAAAATGAATTCCCTTCATGACTCATGTCTCTCTTTTAAAAAAATTTATTTATTTAA
Organism: Mesoplodon densirostris; assembly: GCF_025265405.1. Taxonomy (NCBI): domain Eukaryota; kingdom Metazoa; phylum Chordata; class Mammalia; order Artiodactyla; family Ziphiidae; genus Mesoplodon; species Mesoplodon densirostris. The sequence goes on from NC_082665.1 coordinate 60,744,215, forward strand.
TTTGTATTTATCTTTGGCTGCATTGGCTCTTGGTTGCTGCGCGTGGGCTTTCTCTAGTTGCCACGAGCGGGGGCTACTCTTTGTTGCTGTGCACAGGCTTCGCAGTGTGCAGCTTTCTCATTGCGGTGGCTTCTCTTGTTGAGGTGCACAGGCTCAAGGCGCGAGGGCTTCTGTAATGGTGGCACGTGGGCTCAGTAGTTGCGGTGCATGGGCTTAGTTACTCCATGGCATGTGGGATCTTCCTGGACCAGGGATCAAACCCGTGTCCCCTGCATCAGCAGACGGATTCTTAACCACTGCGCCACCAGGGAAGTACTGAGTCATGTCTTCTTTACTAGGTTACATCTCATTCACAGAAAAACTTCCCTTTTCATTAAAGCACACCCTGGCTTTCTCTTCTTTAAGGCTGAGGTAAATGACATTTCACCTTAAAATACAGGGATCACATCTTACCTGCACAGTCTCTTCTTCTTTTTTTGTAAAAAGGATTCCTCCCACTTAATCAATACATCTATCACCTACCTTTTTTTTTTTTTTTTTTGGTAAGAACATTTAAGTTCTACTCTCTTAGCAAATTTAAATTATACGATACGGTGTTATCAAATATGTTATACTTTAGATTCTCCGAACTTATTCACCTTATAGCTGAAAGTTTGTACCCTTTAACCAACCTTTCCCTATCTTCCCCACCTGGAAACCACTTTTCTACTCTCTGTTTCTATGAGCTTAACTTTTTTTTTTTTTTTTTTTAAGATTCCACATACAAGTAATACTGTGCAGTATTTGTCTTCCTCTATCTGGCTTATTTCACTCAGCCTAATGCTACTCTTTAGTATTGTACCACAGATTGGGTGCTGTAATTTATTTTAAATATAAGATAGCTTATTATATTGATTATATTTAGAACACACCATTTAAAAATTAATCCAGGGGAATTCCCTGGCGGTCCAGTGGTTAGGACTCCTTGCTTCCACTGTAGGGGGCACAGGATTGATCCCTGGTTGGGGAACTAAGATCCCACATGCCACATGGAAAAAAAAAAAATTACTCCACTGCACTTAAAATCCAGTCTCTGTATTTTAATAGTGATTGAAAAATTACATTATGAAATCTAATAGTAAACAACAATAAAGAAAAACTTCAGAATTTAGGAAGTTAAGCTTCTAGATAATAAGTGAAATAACTTGAGTTTTTAAGAGTTTAAGAATAATTTCTAGGTAATTACCATGCTTCAAGTATATGTATAAGTTTTAAAAGGATAATAACCAGGTATTTCATGACTTCATACAGAAGGAAAAGGTGGTCATGGTGCAGTGTGGTAGACTGAAACTAATAAAAGGTAACTACTAAAAAAAATTCCATTAGGGTGGGCAGATCAAGACTAAATACAGAATATAATATTGAATCATTAGGGAATAAGCAGCTTAATCTTTCCATGCCTAATTTAAAAAAACGTGTCTTGATTAAAAACAAAACAAAAACAAACCCAACACCACAGAAACGAGTTAGACATATACAGTCTTCCAATATTCTTCTATGCACATATATACTGACAAGTTTTAAAACTGAATTAGAATACTGTGAGTATGGTTCGGTAGCTGTTTAAGAAAGAAATTAATCAAGTTTGATTTTTTAAATTGAAGTACAGTTGATTTACAATATTGTGCCAATCTCTGCTGTACAGCAAAGTGACTCCGTTTTATACATATATATGCATTCTTTGTTTAATATTCTTTTCCATTATGGTTTATCCCAGGAGACTGCATATAGTTCCCTGTGCTATACAGTAGGACCTTGCTGTTTATAATCAATTTTTATTATTACCAGACTGTCAGCATATGCTAAAAACAGAATTTTTAAATGTCTATTAAATAAACTTTGTCAGCAAAATTCACCTTCAGATACAGTTTAACTCTCCTGAACATGATATGTCTGATTGAAATGGAACACTTCTGCAATCCTGATCACTTAGCTCCAAATTATTCTAAGATGTGGATATTCTAAATATATCAGAGTAATATCATCAACTTGTAAATATAATTCAGTAAAGAACGTGTAGTACCAAAGGCATAAACATAGAGAGTTATGTAGAAATATCAAGTAAATTAGAACATCATTTGACTGTAAACAACCAAAAAGCTTTTAGAAGTTAAAAGAACTTGATTAGAAAATTAAATATTTTAAGAATTCCATCGTGAATCTAAAATTTTCTATAGTTCTTATGAACATAATAGTTGCCTATTCAAGGCATAAATCAGTTCTATTTCAATAAATATTTCAACACCTATGTGCTAACACCTGGAATGCAAAGGAGTTTACATTCATGTATTTCCCAAACCACAGGCAGTTTGCTATGGTAAAACAAAGTATGCTTTGTGTAAATGTGGAAGCCAGGGTTGGAGAGGAGGGCCTTGCACATCAAGATGGTACTTCATTGTCTTCTCTTCATTCTCTAGGTGACCTCAATCTATATATAATCTTATGGATTTAATGCTGCCAACTCCCAAATTTCTGTCTCTAGCCTAGAAATCACTCCTAAATGCCAAAGCATCTCTAGTAGACAGCTCAAATTAAACATATCCAAAACTAGCTATCTGATCTTCCCCACAAAATGTGCTTCACCTGTAGCTTTCCCTATCTCAGTTGGTGGCCTTTCCATTCTTGGCTGCAAGTGTACTCTCACCTCCTTTAGGTGAGTTCAAACGATATGTCAGGAAGTCTTACTCTGACACACCATTTTTTTCCCTTATAATATTCTTGATAGGTTTTCTTATCAATAAGGTTTGTTGGCCTCAAAGAAAGTTTGGAAGTGTTTCTTCTTGCTCTTCAGTTCTGTCAATGCTTGCTTCTGTATTTTCAAGTTATGTTATTAACAGCATAAATATTTGGGACTGTTATGAGTTGATGAATTGATCCTTTTATCATTTTGAAATGTCCCTCTTTGCTGTAATATTCCTTGCCTTAAAATCTACTTTATCAATATAGACACACTGTTTTCTTCTAATCAATGTTGCATAGTGTATCTTCTACCACCCTTTACTTTGAACTTCTGTGGCCTTATATTTAAAGTGTCTTTTTATAAACAGCAAATGCATAAGAGTCTTGTTCCTTTAATTTGGTAATCAGAGTATTTAGTCTGTTCAGATTTAATATAATCATTGTCATAGTGTATTCAAGTCCACCAGCTTGCAATTTTCTAGTTTGTATCAACTATTAGTTGCTCCTTTATTTTCCAGCCATTTTGGGGGGTCAATTTACTTTCTTAGGGAAAAAAAAATTTCTTAGCTAAAACAAAACAAAAAAAACTTAAAAGTTCACATAAACTTTTTTTTAATTCCTTTTTTTTTTTTTTTTTTTTTGGCTGCATGGCTTGTGGGATCTTAGTTCCCTACTCAGGGATCGAACCCAGGCCCACAGCAGCGAAAGCACCAACTCCTAACCACTGGACCGCCAAGGAATTCCCTATATAAAACTAACTTCAGGTATATAGTTCTGAGTTTTGACAAATACGTATAGTCACCTAACGACCACAATTATCAAGAAACACAATGGTTCTATCACCCCAAAAGTCTCCCACATGACCCTTTGTAGTTCAGCTCTACCACCACTCCCAGGGAACCATTAATGTTTTCTGTTTCCCATAGTTTTGCCTTTTCAAGAATACCACATAAATGGAATCACACAATACATTCCCATTTTCTTGGCTTCTTTCATTCAGCACAATGCCTGTGAGATTCACCACACTACTGTATCAACTTCATTCCTTGCTATTGCTGAGTAGTACTCCATTGTATGGATGTACCATGGTTTATACTTTTGTTGAAGGGCATTTGGGTGTTTCCAGTTTTTGGAGATTATGAATAAAGCTGCCACAAACAATTTCTGTACAGGTTCTTGTGTGAACATAAGTTTTTCTTTCCCTTGAATAAATACGTAGGAGAGGGGATACTGGATCATTAGTTAAGTGTACAAGAGTTTCAGGTGTTCTGCATCCAAACCAGTGTTTGGCACTATCAACTTTTAAAATTTATGCCATTCTAATAGATGTGTACTGACACTGCACTGCAGTTCTAATTTACATATCCCTAAATAATGGTGAACATCTTTTCATGTACTTCTTTGCTACCCATATTATCTTTGTTGGTAAAGGTGCTGTTGAAATCTTTTGCTCTTAAAAAAATCCTGGGTTCCAATTATTGAGATTTAAGTTACTATGAATACATGTCCTTTGCGAGTTATGTATGTTGCAGAGGATTTCTCCCAGTCTGTGGCTTTTTTCATTTTCTTAACAGTGTTTTTCACACAGCAGAAGTTATACATTTTGATGAATTTCTTTTGTGGATCATGCTTTTCAGGGTAATATCTAACAAATCTTTGCCTAACCCAAGGCCACTAACATTTAGATTTTTGTTTTCTTCTAGAAGTTTTATTACATTTGGGTGTATGAGCCTCATCCCCTTACATCCCTCTCATTTATTTTTATCTTAAACAGCCCTCTTGAGGTATTATTTACATACTATAAAATTCACCTATTTTAAGTGTACAACTCAATGGTTTTAAACTATTTATAGGGTTGTGAAATCATCACCTCAATTCAGCTTTAGAGTACTCACATCACACCCCCAAAATCCCTTGTGCACAGCTGACATAAATCCCCTTACCTACTCCAAGCCAGCCACTAAATCTACCTTCTTTCTAAAGACTTGCCATTTCTCTACATTTCATACCATAAATGTGATCTTTTGGACTAGACTTCCTTCACACAGCATAATTTTTTTTTGTTTTGTTTTTTGTTTTTTTTGCGGTACACGGGCCTCTCACTGTTAACAGTGGCCTCTCCCGCTGCGGAGCACAGGCTCCGGACGCGCAGGCTCAGCGGCCATGGCTCACGGGCCCAGCCGCTCCGCGGCACGTGGGATCTTCCCGGACCGGGGCACAAACCCGTGTCCCCTGCACCGGCAGGCGGACTCTCAACCACTGCGCCACCAGGGAAGTCCCAGCATAATGTTTTTGAGGTTCATCCATATTGCAATTTGTGTCAGTAGTGGAACAGTACTCCATTGTATGAATATACCACATTTTGTTTATCCATCTACCACTTGATGGGCATTTTAACTGTATTTACTTCCTGGTTATTATAAACAATGCTGCTATGATTACTGCATACAAGTATGTGTGCAGACATAGGCTTTAGTTTTTTTCTGGTAGATACCTAGAAGTGGGACTGCTTGGTCGTATGGCAAATATGTTTCACTTTCATCTCACCCTCCTCTCCCCTGCCCCATGTCCACATGTCTGTCCTCTATGTCTACGTCTCTATTCCTGCCCTGTATAATAGGTTCATCTGCACCATTTTTCTAGATTCCACATATATGTGTTAATATATGATATTTTTCTTTTTCTGGCTTACTTCACTCTGTATGACAGACTCTAGGTCCATCCACATCCCTAGAAATGACCCCATTTCATTCCTTTTTATGGCTGAGTAATATTCCATTGTATATATGTACCACATCTTCTTTTCCATTCATTGGTCATTGGACATTTAAGTTGTTTCCATGTCCTGGCTATTATAAATAGTGCTGCAATGAACACTGGGGTACATGTTTTACTTTTTAAAGAAACTGCCTGTGGTAGGCAGAATAATGGCCCCCAGAGGCTGTCCATGTTCTAATCTCAGGAATCTTTAATATGTTATTTTACATGAAAAAAGGACTTTGCAGATGTAAGAACCTGAGATGGGAAAATTAACCAGGATTATCTGGGTGGGCCCCCTGTAATCACACAGGTCCTTACGAGTCAGAGAAGTTGTGATTAAGAGCACAGACACGAGAGACTTAAAGATGCTATGCTGCTGGCTTTGAAGATGAAGGCTCATGAACCAAGGAATGCAAGTGGTCTTAGAAGCTGAAAAGGCAAGGAAACATATTATCATCTTGAGCCTCTAGAAGAAACACAGTCCTGTTGTATCAGTTTCCCAGAGCTGCCTTAACAAATTACCACAAACTCAGTGGCTTAAAACAACAGAAATGTATTCTCTCGAAGTACTGGAGGCTGGAAGTCCAAAATCAGAATGTCGGCAGGGCCATGCCTTCTAGGCTCTGGAGCAGAATCTTTCCTTGCCTTTGCCAGCTTCTGGTGGCCTCAGGTGTTTCTTGGCTTGTGGCAGCATAACTCTAATGTCTGCCTCTATCTTCACATGGTCTTCTGTGTGTATGTATGCTCTCTTCTTTTATAAGGACATTAGTCATTTAGGGTCCACCCCAATTGAGTATGACCTCATCTTAATTACATTTGCAAAGACCCTATTTCTAAATAAGGTCACATGCTAAAATTTCAGGTAGACAGGAGTCACTATACCTACCATCATCTTGATTTTAACAGAGTGAAACCCCTTTCAGACTTTCGGTCTCAAGAACAAAGATGATACGTTTGTGTTGTTTAAGCCACTAAATTTGTAGTAATTTGTTACAGTAGTAGGGGAAAACTAACATGTTGCTCAACTGTTTCCCTAAGTGGCCAGACCATTTACATTTCCATTAGCTATGTTTTAGGGTTCCAGTTTCTCTACATCCTCACCAATACTTTTTACTGCCTTTCTGTTTATAGCTATTCTAGTGGTGTGAAGTGATAATCTCATTTCAGAAGTAAAAGAGTAGGAGCCCATAAAGATATCTGAGAAACAATGTTCAAGAGAGTAGGGATAAATCTGGAGAAGCAGTGTCGTAAAATCCAAGATTGGGTTCCAAACCTGGCTATACACCAGAATCATTCTGCCGGTTACAAATTCAAATTCCCACATCCTACCTTGGAATCTTTACTTCTGTAACAAAGCTTGTTCTTTTTTTTTTTTTTTTTTTTTGCTGTACGCGGGCCTCTCACTGCTGTGGCCTCTCCCGTTGCGGAGCACAGGCTCCGGACACACAGGCTCCGCGGCCATGGCTCGCGGGCCCAGCCGCTCCGCGGCATGTGGGATCTTCCGGGATCGGGGCACGAACCCGTGTCCCCTGCATCGGCAGGCGGACTCTCAACCACTGCGCCACCAGGGAAGCCCCAAAGCTTGTTCTTTTAACCATACAAATTAAACACCCACTTTAATCAAGAAACTTCCTACTGCATGTGTGTAAATTTCTAAATCCAAGGAGTCTGGCAAGGGAAATAGAGACTAAAGACAGGCACAGGGAAGTGGAATAGACCACTGCAAAAAAATACACTATATGATCAGAGTGGGTTTCCATAAAATGTTAATCATTTCCCCATAAAATGTCAATCATTTCCCTTATGCAAGCAGTACAGTATGTTACACTACAGCTTTAATGTATGTGACATAACTGTTATTGAGGAACTGTGACTCAAACTCAAATCAGCCTAACTCTGAAAGCTGGGTTTTTAAAATCACTACACTGACTGCTTACTTCAGGTAAGATTTCAATATAATTTAACAATATAGACTATTTTTAATTTATTGGTTCAAGACCTCTGTTCTGTAGATAAGCCCCAAATTCCTGGCCTGAAAGTCAAATCAGCCATGTGGCCACATCTACTTGACTCAACAATTTTTTGTTTTTCCAAATTAACTTGGTTGCTAACACTTAAATCAGAAGATTTTACATAAAGCCTACGTTTCTTGTTTTACTCATTTACCTTATCTGTTTGGTCCAGGTCCTAGGTTCCTGTTGGCACTAGAGTTCACAACGCTAACTAAAAAACTGAAGACAGTAGTTATTAAAGTAACTAAATTATTCTCTTAGCTCAAGTAAATTCACGACATGTTATTTTTTCTTGTTTTTCAAATCCATAACAAACTCTAATGCATCTTCATACCAAAGTTTTGAGACTAAGATCTAAGAGGGGGGGACAGACTCATACAGCACAAGCATCCACAGAAATGTGAACCAAGTCCTTAGATCTGGAAAACACATCTACTTGCCTCCTACTTTTAGAGAGTAGCACCACAAGATTAGCCTGTTACTCAGTCAAATCTCAGATAATCTTTGCACTTAGAATATGGTAGTAGGAAACCTTTACCCTTGGCTTAAAAAACAAGTGGTATGATAAAATGGGAAAACTATTTAGTACAGCAACATCAGATAATAAGCATTCAAATGTTTCTGGCTTTTAAGGGTAATGTCAATCATGGCCATAATTACAAAAACAAAATTTAGTGGCAATATTCTGAAAGGCCACAAGATGGAGATACGACTACACAAAAGTGGGTCTTTCTTGTGCAAAGTCTGACTGCTAAAGTTGCGTAGCAAAAAGAGGAAATGATGTACAGAGAAAGCTTAAAGCCTTTATACTTTAGATGGGTATTTAAGTGCACCCTGGCACAAAATTTTAACTGTCTGGTCACTTCTTATGAAGAGTGTTTGATCTGGAAGGGACCTTAGAACCACTGGCTCTCTTCCCCTTCATTTTGCAGATAGAACTGAAGCCCAGAGACAGATGTGCCTGTAGTATACAGTCAATTATCAATAAAGCCAGAATCAGGCTTATGTCTACGAATTCCATTATAGTGCAAGATTAGCCACACCATATGACTTCCCTCAAAGGAGTCATCTTTACTTCTCAAGGTTAAGAGAGAGAGAGAAATACCCAACATTTATCTAAGGTGTACTGATAAAGGACTTTTGTATAAAATTTAAGTCTTTTAGCAAGGATCAAAGTATGCCCATGGTCCTTTGATTAAAAATTTCAAGGGGCTTAAGCGAGATAAGTTTTTCTTAGCTAGCAGCAATCTGGTTCTAAACTCTTGCCTTCAAGTAAATTACATGAAAGAGTGATTCCTCTAAAGTATAAATTCTTTCAACCTAAAAGTAAGCCCATTCAGCATTTATCAAAGCACAGCTTAAATACTAACTGCTCATGAGGCCTTAACCTGTCATCCTGCTGAGATTTCCACCTCATTTGAACTATATTAGTTGTACTCTTCCAAGGCACAGAACTTCTGCACTGCTATAAGCGTCTGTTTTCGAACCTTACCTCTTCTACTGAACTACAAGACTTAGGGCAGAACCTCAACTATTTCAATGATTGCTAAATTACTTTTAGTAAATCTAAGAATCTCTAGGACCTTAGTAAAACGGATGAGCTCTCTTTCATCTCATCTAGATTTTAGAGCAGTTTCTCAATCTTGGTACTACTGATATTTAGGGCTTGATAATTTTTTTGTGAGGGGTTTCCCAGAGCACCTTGGGATGTTTTAGCAGCATTGCTAGCCTTACCCACTAGATGTCAGTAACCATCCCACCCCACTGTGACAACTAAAAATGTCTCCAGACATTATCAGATGTCCGGAGTGGGGTGGGAGGTGTACCGCTGGTTCAGAGTCACTGTTCTAGAGGTTTAGTAGTATCAAAAAAGCAGTGGTGGGTGAATCAGTCCTCCAAGCTGTGTGACTGCAAGTATCAGGTGTGTAAAAATCTCAGTAATTATTTGGTTGGGTACTAGAAATGCTAAACACACACAGGGACACAATATACTCAAGGTTATAACCTAAAAAAGAATAAAATCATCCTTTGAAAAATTTTTCCATCGTTATACGTTCAATTAGGAGAGCCCCTTCCCAGCTACGGCTCTTCCCCTACTACTACCTAAACACTGATGTTTTTACTTACAAATCTCTGAATTCAAGCACATATTTCCAACGGCTTACTGGCTATCTCTACAGGAATCACAAATTCAACACATCAAAAACTGAACTCATCGTTCTCCATAGGAAATCTGTTCTCTACCTTTACGAACAGCTCCATCATTCATCCAATACAGACACTGAGCTTTAGATGTACTCTAACATCCCATTTTAATCCCTGGTAATTCTGCCTCCCAACTAACTTTATAACCTGTTCCTATACCCTTTCTCTGAGCAGCATGGTTCAGGCCATCATTTCAACCCCTCATTTCAACACATATTTTAATAGCCTAATAAAGGGGAATAAGACTAGAGCCAAGGAGACAAAGCCATCACAATGCAGTCAGAATAATCCTTCTAAAACACAAATCTGACCACTTTACTTCTCTTCATAAAATCTTTCAAAAAAGTTGTGCATAATCTACCAAATAAAATTCAAGTAGCCCTTCATCACCTAGCTGTGGCCACTGGCCTAGCCTTCTCCCCAACAACCCCCCATTGTTTTTTGCCCATATAAAACTACTCAAAAACCCCACCACCCAACAAGCTTTCTTCCCTTCTTGGCCCACCTCTATATTTGTTTTATACCATATTTATAGATACATTAGTAGACTATGGATACTATCTTAGAGCTACTGTGAGGATTAAATGAGACTATTGCCTGGCACATTGCCTTAACAGTGCCTCCTCCGTAAAAGGTAGTAGTGGTATGGGGAAAGGATGGGAGAGCAGGTCCCAAAAAGCAGACACAAGAGCAAAATGAAGAGTGCAGCTTAAAAGAGAACAATTCAAATATGATTCCAAAGTTTTGTTTCTTGGTATCATAGAAAGCTAGAGCTGACAGAGACCAGGAATGGCAAACATGCAACACACGTGCCATTAATAATCAATGACATCACTTGTTTTCCTCATAGTCTGAGAACTCATCAAAGCTATCAACAGACTAAATATAATACTGATAAGATACTATCAACAGATTAGAACTGGCACAAGAACTCAAACCTTTGGCCTTTCCTATTCAGGTTCAAGCTGTTCTCTTTAAAGACAAAGAAATGAGGGAATTCCTGGTGGTCCAGTGGTTAGGACTCAGTGATTTCACTGCTGGGGCCTGGGTTCAATCCCTGGTTGGGGAACTAAAGATCCCACAAGCTGCAAAAGAGACAAAGAAATGAGGGCCCAGAAGCCAAGAAACTTATTAGTCAGTGTCCCTACTACTGCTAACTATTATTGGTGGCACACTGAACTATAAAATGTGGTTGCTTTTTGTCCAAATGCCTTTTGCATTATAGTAAGCTTCCTTTTTGAAGATAAATTATGCTACAAATAACAAACTCTACATTCTGGGGGTTGGGGGGCATCCAAATATTTCCTTAAATATATCTTAGTTTTCTGGAAGGAGAAATAAGAAATATTTAAAATGCATACAAATGGCCAGTAAAAGTGGGAAATGTCCAACTCCACACCAAGTAATCAACAAGAAAGGAAGAAAGAAAGGCCATTTATCACCTAATCAGCAAAGTAAAATTAGAATTAAGGGTATATGTGTATATGTCCTCAAAACCAACTTGTCAAGAAACTATTAGTTATTTCTATCATTTTAGAAATGCTCAATGTATGCCACTCATCGCAGACAAAGGTAATTTACACCACCCATCACTGAAATGGCAGCCACAATGTCTTCCTCCATTTTCCTTTAAGTTTCTGCAAGTGCTCCTCCCTTTCTCCACCAGCCCTTGAAGAAGAGAAGGGCATTCTCATACACTGCTGGCAGTATAAATTGTTACTATCTTTCTGGAGGTCAGTTGGCAACAAATATCGGAGCTTTAAAAATGGCAGTACTTTCTGATCCAAAAAATTCTCCTCTAGTGAATTATCCAAAAGAAATAATTAAGGATGTGTGTCCAGTAGTTATACAAGCAAGCATTCTGCTCTACCGAAGACTGAGAGGAGAAGTCTGAACTTGGGAAACAAGGTTTTCCCTTAAGAACAGCTTCAGCAATGACAGAGGTAGAATACAGGTTGTACTAGCTCAGGCAAGGCAAATACACACTTCCAATTACCCCTTCATTTACCCAGAGGATATGACTGGATTATAATATCTTAATTGAAAACCAGGAGTGGTTACCACAGAGGTATAAACAGCCACACACTATGTGTTGTCCCACATTTGAAACATTTACCATCCAGGAACTAGATCCTAAGGGAAGAGATCATATTTTAGACAATTTTGTTTTTTTCAGGGTCTAGCACAGCACAGTCCAACAGAAATATAATTCGAGTCACATATGTAATTTAAAAATTTCTAGGTCCAGGGTTCAAATCCCTGTTTTAAAAAAAACACTTTTTCCCCCTAATATCTACACTAACAAGCCAAAAAGAAACAGCTGAAATAATTGCAACATGTAATCAAAATAAAATTAATGACCTTTTAAAAAAATCTTTTTTTCATACTAAGTCTTTAAATCCACTGCACATTACACTTACGGCACGTCTCAATTCAGATGGTAATTTTCCTTGGAAATGTTTTATCTGTACTTATATTTCATAAAATTTACAGTGGATTCACATACCCAAGTTGTTCGAAACATAAGAATTGTCCAACAACTGACATTTTAATTCAGCTCCTCAGTAACACAAGACACATTTCAACTGCTCCACAGCCAACCATAGCTAGTCACTACTGTACTAGACAAGACAGGACTAACGTTCTGCTAATAAGTCAGGCACTGAATGAATGTAAACAGCAGATGATGGAAGAGAACAGCTCAAGAGAAAGGAGTGTTCTGTGATAGCACAATTATACAATTTTGTAGTTATTAAACTATAATCATACAATTCTCATTTCTATGATGCGAAGGATGTTTCTATTGATTAGTACTGGTATTCTAACGGTCTCTGTAGGCTGCACTTTTAAAAAAAGAAAAAAGGACAGCCATTTAAATAATTGAGAAGGTGTATCTTTCCAGATGGCACAAAGCTGGAAGCCATAGCTAATACCTAGAAGAGAAAATCAGGAGTCAAAAGAATTTCTACAGACCAAAAGAGAGGATTTAGCAAAGTGAAATTTAATATAGATATTAGTTTGGTCTGGCAAAAGCACTGGCTTTGAAAGATAATGCTTTATGAGTGCCTTTTAAAAATCTTTTCCAACCCACAGTTCTTGATTATTGTGCATTTTGTTCAGAACTTTACCAACAGCTGTCCACAATTTGGGGAAGAAATCACAACACTGATGGCAACACAGCGTTACTCACCAATGCACACATCTGTACTGGTAGCAGATATACTTTTTAAATTATACAGTTGATTATATTTACAGATAGATGCAAACACCTGATCTTATGATTTATGGTGTTATTGTACCTGCTCATCTGCATATTGAAATAGATATCTTACTGCAGTTTACTTTCCTTTTATTCTCCTTTATATTAGTTAGGATATTGATTTTTTAAAATTATGGTACAGACAGGTTATATTTTATATGAATTCATCTGAACAAAGCAAGGGAACGTTACAAAGTATTTGTTAAAATCCAGTAACTTAATCAACATCCCACAAATCACTGGCTTCACAGAAGCAAGGAGTATGAATTGCAGTTTTACAAAAGTTCCCGAATTCTATATACTTCAGCCTTACTGGTTTTCTTTTTTTGTTTTTGTTTTTCCCTGCAATAAAACCTTAAAAAGAAAAACTTTTATTGACGTGTAAGATACACTCGGTAAAGAGCACAAATCTTGTTACAGCTCAATGATTTTATACATATGTATACACCTCTGCAACCAATACCCAAGGTAAAGATACAGAATGTCTCTAGCACCTCAGTAAAGTTATCTGTGCCCTTTCCCAGTCCATGAACTGTCAGAGGTAACAATTATTTTCTGAGTTCTTCAACATAGACTCATTTCTACTTGCAGAATCTTATATTTTAACACTTCAATTAGGAAACTACACTGTTCTATATACTATATTATTGCTGTCATCTTTACTTTGTTCACATCTAGTTAAAGACATCTTTATTAGAATTTACACCTCTTTGCTACAATTGAAGGGCAAATGGATTCAGTTTTACTTTCTATTATATCGACTAATTACACTGCCGTCTCATTTCAGTCACGGCTGTGTATAGCATACCTTCTTGCTTGAATATCGCCCTCCCTAGAGGGGAACAGATAAAAATAATCAGCTTATCATCCACAAATTCAACCTATAATGTCCCTGGTTCATAAAAGCAAGCAACCTCAGTACAAGGGAAGTAACACCTCATAATATACTTCAAATTTCTAAACCATGCATATAAATGCACGCAGTAATTAACAACTGGAAGTTTATCTACTATGGAGGAAAGGCAAATACATGCCAATACCACGGAATGTCCTACTGCTACTAATAAAAAACTAAGTAAAAATATGAAGAAAAAGCCAGGTAAAATAGTTAAGTTTTAAAAGTTTCAAAATGATAGACAATATAGGCAACGATGTAAAATATTGAAACAGTAGACTGATTCAGAGTGAGGAGTTCTGCATGTTTTCAATTTTAGATATTTGTATTCAACTTACAGTTCAATTAGCTCAATATACAATAAAACACTTAGCAAATAAAATTTCGTACAAAAACCACATAATCAGGACCACTGTTTCATTTTCACGGGCCTTCATAAACCAAGAGTCAGGACTATAACACTGACTACATTGTACACGGTGATACAAATCTTTGAACTCAAGAACCTTAAAATCTTTTAAATAATATCCACTGTCTTCATTTGTTCAGTGCCTTAAGGGCAAGACTAACAAATGAAAAAAATTTTACAGTCCCATCTTACCTGGGAGTTAGTTCACCTTAGAAGTTCCTCTGAAATCATCTTAAAAGTTTACCATTAAGAACATGATCTTAAGCTCCCAATAGTAAGTAAGAGGTGATAGGAACTAGACTTAAGGACTCTACATTTTAGGCATAGTTGCTGGCATAAGGTACAGGTTCAATAACTATAATTTCCTCTAAATTTGACCAGTTACTCATTTCTGGAGATTGGCCTCCATCAGTTTGTTACATATAAAATAACCATTTTAAATAAAAAGATAATTGCCTCATGAGTAGGTTAACTGAAGGTAGATTACTTCTATTGCCAAGTTAGTATCAGGAAGAGCATTACATCCTAGGCAGACTGAGCTAGACCAACACATTTTGGATCTAAACATCCAGAATAATTCCTTGGAGGCACTCCTTTATAAATCCATGCACAATCTCAAAACCAAGAACTCTTCAGCCTCATTTTTATTACTTTAACAAAGACAAATAAGCACTGAGTGCCAATGAGAACACAAAAACAAGTAAGAGACAGCATCCATACTCAAGGAAAAGAGAGAAATCTCGCCAAGTTATATTGGATCATATACAAAACAGCCAAACTTCCTAGATCATGATTCAAGTGCAGCACATACTTCAAATACCCCTTAATTAGTATCCTGATTGGAACTCTTTAGAACTTGATGTGAATTAATGCAGGTACTGTGAAAATTTCTTCATGACTTCTAAACTTGATACAAAACACGCAATTCGACATTACAGTGGATTCTCAATATTTAAAGCAAAATCAGAGTAAAGAATCACGCTACAGACCTTCAAATTAAACTTTCTTGGACCTCTTCTGCGACCTCAAACACATATACACACCGAAGTAATATACAGACCCTTGTTTTAGGCAGTATGAGATTACTTCGAACACTGACTTCTACATCTTCAAAAGGGCTGCTAAACAGTCTGAAAGGCTTCGCTAACTCAAAACAGTTACAATTCTTTAATTGACTTGCTATCGTAGAAAACACTCAGCACCTCAGAAAGCTTTTAACACTGATTAAGATTCCATTTCGTTCTTTAAGGAGGGTAAAGGCAAGCTTCAAAACGGCTCACTCCGTCAATATGTTAAAACACCGTGTTAGGTAATTAATACTTTAACAGTATGCAATTTAATAGTAAGATGACATCTTATCCAAATGGAAATAGTCGAACCAAAATAATCCCTAACTTTGTCCAAGAGGGAACCTGTGAAAGAATATTCACTTTGCCAAACCCCTGAAGAAAGCTTCACTAGGAACCCAGACCCCCTCGTGGCACAAGGGCAACAGTGAACGGCTGGAGCAATAGCTCCACCTACTGATCAGCAATACTTCCTTAAACATTTTGGCACCCCAAGTCTTCAGTGCTCACGCTCTCTCCCCCTCCTCCACTCGCTCTGACCCAACCCAAATCCAGTTGAGTCACTAGCTCTTAATACTCCTCTCCGTGCTCTTTATTCCAATTCCTGCTCCCTCCAGAAGGTTCTGCACCGTTTCCAAGTGTGAATAAGCCCGAAAGGTGTCAAAGACCACAGTTCTCAGTGTCGAGCCGGTATCTGAAGAGGACAACCAGACCGCTTCACTCGGAGGGGCGGGCCGGGGGTGGCTCCGCCGTCCGCTCCCGGGCAGGAGGCCCCAGGCGCCTCACGACAGCTTTTCCCCGCCGCCCCACTCAGCAGCTGGTGTGCACTAAACCCGCACTCGTCCTCCAGGCCCAAACCCTAGGTTCCCCGGGTCTCGCCCGCCAACAGCCGGAGCCGAGCCTCCGCCCCCTCCATGAGCAGAGAAGCCCAGAAACCTCCCTCCGCCGGGTCTTCGCCCGGAGTCTCTCTCTTCCTTCGCAGCCCCTCTCCCCCTCCGGTCGGGCCCTGCCCGGCTGCCCTTCCTCACCCTTTCATCTTCCCCGCCTGCTGAGGCCGTTGTTACCACCGATATCAACGCCGTTGTCGTCGCCGCCCTGAGCTCTCCGCGCCCTCAGCTTGGGCCACTCCACCCCGCAAGCCGGCCTCCTCGCTTACGGCAGGGAGGTGAGGGGGTGACGGAGGCCGCGAGAGTCGAGCGCGGCCCTGCGTCTCCAGAGGGGGCGGGGGTGCCTCCCGCCGCCGCGCTGGTGCCGCCGCTTCTCCACACGTGCACACGGGGCACTCGCCTCCCGCCCTCCGCCACCGCAGCCGCCAGCCAGACCCGCCGCCGCGCTGTGACCTTTCACCCCGCCCCCTCTGCGCGCCGGCGCGTCGGCAGCCCGGCGCGCAGCCGCACTGCAGGCCTCCGAGTACCCTTCCCCCTCCACTTGAGGACCTCCATCTTTCTACTGGGCTCTGCCTTCTGGCGTCATCTTCCTCCTCCCATATCTTACGACGCAATTTGTGGGGCTTGCAGGGTAGGCCTTGGCGGTAAAAGCCAGATTTTTCCACCCCTCCCTCACGTCTCCCACTTCAACAAGATCAGTCTTCCCCGGCCCTGGTCCTCCCAGCTGGTAGTGTCCAGTATGACCTTTAAACGCTCCTGTCTCCTAATAAGATTTTATAAAGCTGGTTCCTCTAAATGTAAAGAAGCCTGTGGGATACTTAAGTAAATTAGTGCTTTTAAGACAACTAGGTGTAATTAACAATTGGCCGGATAACTTGGCTTCCGTCCAGCACCTTTCGGTTTCGATATCACGTGATGGCCCCAAACCCGTAAGCCTGGGATTTTTGCCGGCGGGCCCCAGGGGGGCGGAACTCCATCTCCATTTCCGGCCCCTAGACCACGGCGTGAACGTCACTTCCTTAGCAATGCACTTTAGCCCGTTCCACCCACGCCTTCTACGTTGCACTTTACAACATAATCTTTGCGGACATTTTTGTTTTGTTTTTGTTCTCCTAAAATCTAATCGCAAGAAAATTAATGTTCAAACGATCCGCAAAAATACAGGCGCTGGAGATGCAGCAAGCCCGGTTGGGGAGAACAGGGCGGAGCCCGGGGTCACGTGACTGTCTAGACCCGCCCCCTCTGCAGCTGAAGACTTCCCCTCCCACAGTGACAGAGCCTCTGGGTAGGTGATCGGCAGAGTTTCTGGACCTCGCGCCCCGGCAGGTGAGTGGCGACCGGTAACCGGAGGCTGGCTGGGATAGAAGAGAAGAGGTGGGAGGAGGAAGAGAAGAGAGAGTGTGAATGGTGGCCTCTGCTGTCCCGGGCTTCCCCTCGCTGTCATCCTGCACCGGCGATCTAATTTCTCCATTTATCTTGACACCCGCTCCCCCACTGTGGTCGCCCCTGCAACCTAGGAGTTCACATGTCCAACTTTCCCGGGGCTGGGGGTGAGTGCCGCCATTATGGTTCCCCTTTCGAGTCTTTGGGGCTTCGGGTAGTGGTTGGTTCAGGCATTCTTCGGGGTCTGCAGTAGCCTCCAGGTCTCAATCCCCTGTTCTTTGGCAGAGGCCTTGTAAGGTCTTTACCTTCAGCCTCGGGCTGGGGAGCAGGGAGATAGGAAAAACCCCGGAGGCAGAGGCGTCTCCTGTGAGACAGGCTTAGGAGAGAATGTCACCGATGTGGCCCTCACTGCGGAGTCACTGTAAAGCTTGCTTCCGAATGTGCATTCTCAGTTAATTCTTAGTTTTTATCTGACATCCCTGCGAGAGGCGTTTTATAGATGTCCACAAGCTTTGAATGGATCTGGAAGAGTAAAAGGTGGCCGTTTACCTTTCTCTTCTCTGACTTAATGGTGCAGAAAAGGAGAGGACAGTTGAAAGAATAAATATATGCTACTTTCAAAACAGGAGGTGTTGGTAATGCGACAGTCTAGATTGAATGGGGAGGCGTTGAAAGATGGTGTTGCGATGTCATGATCTGCAGGAGACCCAGGCTAGCTTATGGAAAAGTGACCTCCCTGAAAGGGAAGTAATTCTTCAGAAACTAATTGGGCTGGAAAGATAATTAAACTAATGTGTTTGACCATAAACTTAAAGGTAAGGAGGTTAAGTCGAGATGTTGCTGACTTCATATTTTCTGCCTTTGACATCCTCTTGCCATTTCTCCCTAAAATCCTACTTAATTGCCGCTCCCAGTCAATTCCTTGACTAGTGGTAAATTTATGTTAAGTAGCATTTGTATCCCTCCTTAGCTTTCCCCATTTGTAAAGCTCCAGGTGACCTCTTCAGATTTTGATGAACAGTATTTTCTGAAAGTGCAGAAAGGATTGTTTAGGTTTTTGCCCAACCCAGTGTACTCCCTTTTCACATGTAATATAGTAACCAATGTTTTGACCCCAAACAATGTGCCTTAGGGAAGAGTGTTTTTCTGTTTGGGGTTAAACTCTTGTTTATACTGCAAACTCAGAAAGTTCCTTGGTTCTTTTAAATTGAAAGGCCTTACAGAAATTACAAATTTGATTTTTAAAATTTAAATTACTTTTTCTTAATCTGAAAAAATTATATTCTTAGTTAAGCCTTAGAGTTTTCTAACCCATGTCATTGAAGAATCCATTAAAAAGACAGCTGAAAAATGAGGAAGATGGAATCATTATCTTTGAGTGGTGGGTATGACTGGCTTATTTTTGTTTTTCTGGTATCTTCCAAATTCTCTGCAATAAACTGGTCTTATTTTGTTAAGGGGGAAGTTAAAATTCTAGAGTAATATCAGTTTAACAAAATGTTTTATAGTAAGTTCAAAATAGAGAAACTTGCTTATTGATGCTCATTACTAGAAAACATAACCTTAAAGATCTTTCTTGCTTTCTCTGAGTAATGACGAAGGCCACTGTTATGATTTACAGTTTTAGCATTTTGTGCATATAACCTATATTGGACAAAAGCACTAATTTGTTTATGTTTATGTATCGGTATGCTTGCTACCGATATAAATATAGTTTTATCCATTAGTTTGCTCCAGAGTGAGGTTCCCTGATCACTAGAGGAGAGAAAAATGTAAGCAGTGTTGCTTCATTGCCCAGGTAACATTCCACCAAATAAGAGGAATTCTTGAAGTCCAAACCAGTCCTGTCTGGGTGAGACCAAAATGGAATAGAGAAAACAGGCTAAAAAGGATTGAGTACTAGAGGAGAAAATGTCAATGTGAAAGGTTGAATGAGTTTGCAATTTTACTTCACAATTCCTCTGATTTTAGGGAACTTGCAAAAGCAATAATTTGACCACTAATGAAATCTGGAAGATTGGCAGCAGGAATTAGTGACTAAATTGCTACTAAAGTTGAATTTGAAAAAGAGCTTTGACGTTATACACGATTTACACACACAAACAAGTGATGTGAAGTGTGGAAACCATTTCTGAGACGAGCTTTTTATCCATCTATGAGTATTATATGCAGAAATCTTTTTTTTTTTTTTTTTTTTGGCCATGCCACGTGGCTCATGGGATCTTAGTTCTTAGTTCACTGACCACTGACCAGGAACTGAACCGGCACCCCCCTTCCCCACCCCCGCCCCCGGCAGTGAAAGTGCGAAGTCCCAACCACTGGGCCACCAGGGAATTCCCTATATGTAGAAATCTTAACATTCATTAGAGAATTATGCTGTAGTCCAACATTAAAGGGCACACGGGGGTTTTTGTGTTCAGGTCCCTGACACGTCTTATGTGCTTACTCTGAGGTCTTTCTTATATGTCACTGCCTTTGTAGAGTATGGCCACCACCAAGATCCTTTCTTCCTCTGTGGGCAGAACTAGGCACTCACTTCTATAGACTACTACACAGTATTTTCTATTCTTCTATTTTCATTTCTAGCACGTTGTATTTAATTACTGTTTGCTGGGCTGTTCCTTAGTAAACTGTAAAGCTCCTAGGAATTCAAGGACAGTGTCTCTACAGTTGTGTCTTTAGCACCAGGATGCAGAAGTACTTGATAGGCATTCAATAAATTGTTTATTGAATGAGTGTTTAACAGTTGGACAGGGAGATTAAACTACTTTTAAAGTTCTTGCAGATCATAGCTCCTACTGAGTTTATGCACTAGGTACTAGCTTTCAAATATAAATTGTTAATAGTAACCATCCAAATCATGGTCAATAGAATAGATATAAACCTCAGATGGACTTTATTAATGTAGTGATCAACTTATTTTCACAACGTATGTGTTTGCATGATAGGGAAGGGAAGAGGAGTGAGTTGTGCTTATTGAAGAAAGAGGCACTGTACAGGCTACACGTGATATAGCACTAGACTAAAAGTCAGAAAATCATTAAGTACTGCCACTTTAGCTATATGCTTTTAAGTAAAGTTGGGGATGGGGGCTTATGGTTTGATACTTAGGAACCTTTCTATCAAGGGTATTATGATTTCAAGTGAGATAAACCCTAGGTAATCTATGTGAAAGTATTTTTTAAACTAAGTGGTATTTCCTGATCTATAGACCTGGGTTCAAGTCTGGCCTTACCACTTATTTAAGCTGTGTGACCTTGGACAATTTACTTAATCTAAGCTTAAATTTCCTCATGTTTAAATCTATGCCACAGATACTATTAAATTAGATCATGATGCAGAGGACCTAGTACATACTTTGTACATTTAAAAAATTAACTTTGCTGATATCTAGTTTGATCTTATATACCTAATTTCTAAAGGAGACTTTTAGATATCCTATAAAATTGAGCACCAAGTTTGGGGTATGGAGTAAGGAGTAGAATTTGAAATGAGGCTTATTACCAAAAAATATCAAGAAAAATGTACTTCTAGCAAAGATTCTAAAATATATTTATTAATAGGAGCTAAGAAATATCAACATAAAGTCTATTATTTTGGCAACTGCAGTGACTTAATATTTTCTATATAAAGACTTTCCAGAGCTCGTGATCATTCATATGTGGAATCAATTTAAGGAAGTATTGTATTTCTAAATTATTATCCCTACAATGGATTATAGAAATATATTAAAATTATACCACCCTATAGAGGTGGAACTTTTGAGTTTAGCTTATATTTAAAATTTCTGGCTTTTATTCTAAATGTTTTTATGCCTTATTTTTATCCTCATTTGAAGTAGACATAAGAATATAGAGAACACAATGGAGACGTGAACTAGAGTAAAATTTTTCCCTTCCTAGGTTGATGATTCACAAGGTTTAGTGGTTTTGTATTGGAAAATATCAGTAAATAACTCATTTGTTCTAAGGAAAGATTTTATTGAGATTATTGAATATTCTCTTTATTGTCTTTAATGTCAAGTTTTCTGTTATAGTGAAATAAATTATGATCAATAACCATATTTTCCATTTAATTTTTCTGTAGAGACTTTAAAAGTTTACTATTTTCTTTGTTTCCTGTTGTGAACTGAAAGTGACTTCGGTTTATATAAGTGTATTATTTTATATATATATAGTATATACATATTATATGTATAGTAAATAATATACATTGTGTGTGTTTATAAAGATAGCTGAAATAGATGTATATTTTCATAGTAATAAATCTTTATTTTTACCTGTAACTATTAAAGTCATCTTTAGAATTAGTTATTGCTGTGAATAAAATTATTTAATGATTAATTTTTTTGAAACGCCCCTTTATATTTGTTCGTAGTTCGCTCTGTTTAATAAATTTCACAACTGCACTTAGCCTTCAAAATTGGTGGTATTTCATAGATATTTTGAGATTTAATCTATGTTTTTTTTGTTGCTATTTTTTTGGTGTCAATACTATGACTAGCTACTACAATAAAATTTTCAGTGTTTTTCTGAATCTTAATGCTATCTGTAGAAACGGTTGTTCTTCCGTTGACAAACCTTTTAAAAAATTATATCAACAACATGCCATGTTTTATTTCTTTTCTGAAAAATAGTTAAGCTTATTTCATTGAAAATAAAGTGGGTAATGCATGATATAATGCAGAAGAGCTCCTCATGTGTTTGAGCAATGAAAAACAACCAGACTTTGTTTTGTTTTAGTTATTTCTTAGTTTAATTCTTTTAAGTGTTTATTTAAAAATAAAATAGAGAAGACTAAATTAGAAAACACTTATAAAATTGAAGAAAGGGCATGATATAGAAACTGTATGTGTGGTAATGATTGTGTATACATATTGAAAAAGATGGACAGAAATGCATCAAAATAAGTCATCTTAGATTAGGAGATTTAAGAAAGTTTTAAAATTTATATTTGAGTTCCTACAAAAACTATTTATTGCTTTGGGCAATAATTTTTTAATTTGGTATGGAGAATTCGGCATTTAAATGATGATTTCTTCTTAATTACTTGGATATCCTAAGTGAAAATGTTTTGACTTATCCAGATAACTGAATACGTTATTTAAGTTTATAGGTGCAGGTATGTTTTTAGGCCTCTGTAAGCTCAGCAGAATTTTAAAAAGCAGAAGTAAATCCCAGCATATAAAAGAATTTAATACATGGTGAAGTGATATTTGAATCCAGTGGGAAAAACGGGGACATATATAGTAAATGTAACTGACACAGCTTGTCTGTCTGGAAGAAATTAACTTGAGCCAGTACTTTGCAGCATATGCACCAACTAGTTTCAAGATGGATTAAAAACTTAAATATTTAAAATAAAATATTAAAAATATTAATTCCTAAAATTTTTTATATATACAATCTAGATGTAGTGATGACCTTTTAAACCAAGATAGGAAATCTGAAAGTCATAAAAGTAAACATAGGTGTATGAGAACACATAGAAATGAAGAATTTTTCAATGGCAAAAATAGAGGGCAAAAATCAGATTGAAAAAAAATTGAAATATGTATAACAGATAGAGTTAACACTTGTCAGAACTTTTACATATTAAGAAAAAGTCCACACAGTAGAAACATTGGTAAAGCATATGACCAGAACTTCAAGAGAAATCCAAACATTCAACAAACTTACGAAAAGATGTATAACTTCACTAGTAATCAATATACTAACAATGAAATTTTTTTCTGATTAGCAGAAATTAAGTGGTAAACCTACCGCTAGCAGGGATGTGTGGTAAAGGATTTTCTCATAAAATGCTAGTGGAGATGTAAATTGTTAGTTTTTTTCGTAAACAATCAGGCAATATCTGTTAATATTAAAAATACATATTCTTCCATCCAACATTCCCACCGTATGGACTCTTCCTTAGAATAAAAACACCAGTAAGTAGCAAGTGTTCACATGAATGTCGATTAAAGCAGTGTTTGAACTAGCAAAAACCTGGGAACAAAGGGAATGCCTGCCAGTAGGGGTATTGATATATAACTTATAGATTTTATGTTTTTAAAGTCCATTAAAAGTAGGAGTTAAAAAAAAAAAGTAGGAGTTAAATCCATACTGGTGAATCGAAAGGATTTCCAAATACATCCTAAAAGGATCCATCATGTATCTTAAGTGAGAAAGGCAAAGTTTAGAGAAATATATGTAACGAGATCCCATTTTTGTTAAACAGCTGAAAAACACCGTGAGTTTTGTATATGCCTATATGATTGTCAACACTGGAAGGAGGAAGTAAGCAAAAGAAAACAGACAAAGGAAAAAAGGCAGGGTATTCACAATAACACATGCATAAAACTACATGTTTGTGCATATGTGTACAAGTTGAATTGCAGAAAGGATAGTCACCAAAGTGTAGGTTTAGTGGTTACCTCACTACATGGATGGGCATTTTAGGTGGTTTTTATTTTCTTACCCTTTTCTGTATTATGTGTTTTTATTTTTACAACGAACATGTAGTGTTTCTGTAATTGGAAAAAACTACCTTTTTTAAAAAGAAGGGACTTCCTTGGTGGCACAGTGGTTAAGAATCCACCTGCCAATGCAGGGGACACGGGTTCGAGCCCTGGTCCGGGAAGATCCCACATGCCACGAAGCAACTAAGCCCGTGTGCCAAAACTACTGAGCCTGCATTCTGGAACCGGCGAGCCACCACTACTGAGCCCACACGCCTGGAGCCTGTGCTCTGCAGCAGAAGCCTGCGCACCGCGAGGAAGAGAAGCCCCCCACTCGCCGCAACTAGAGAAAGCCCGCGCACAGCAATGAAGACCCAACACAGCCAGAAATTAATGAATTAATAAGTTAATTAATTAATTAAAAGTAAAAGATCTCTTAGGGCAAAGAAGGAATTAACAAAAGGAAGGATTCCATTTGAAATGGCCAGAAATGGCAATTGTCTGAAAATTTTTTTGTCTTAATCACTTAGGTATCTGAAGGGAAAGTGTGTAAATTACCCTGCTAATTCCATAAATTCTCCTTAATTTTTTTGTGTATGTGATAACCCATGGGCATCCAATAAGAAGTTGTCATTAAAAATGTACAGAAAAGTGATAGGCATTACCAGATAGGGTTACAAATTTTATTTTTGGTATGGATATTAAGTCCTCCAGAAATGTTTTCTGCCTTGGAGATAATAGAGCATATTGTACAATTATGGAGTCTATTGCCTGACATAATCGTTTGACGGTCAGCATAAGGGAAAGTCCACATTTGGGTTTTGATGAATAAAAAAACTAGATACAACGTTAACTCTCCGTAGAAAGCTTCAAATAAGAATGCCTGTAAAGAAGCAAAATTAAGTTATTTAGTACTTGATTTCAGTCCTTTTAAGAATCTAAAATTAATATATCATTCAAAGCCGTAATAGAAAATAACAGATGCTTTAGAGCAGCGGTCCCCAACCTTTTTGGCATCCCGCACTGGTTTCATGGAAGACAGTTTTTCCGAAGATGGGGTGGGTGGCGGCAGGTGTTGCGGGGGAGGGTTCAGGCGGTAATGGGGAGTGGCAGATGAAGCTTCGCTCGCTTGCCTGTTGCCACTCACCTCCTGCTGTGCGGCCGGGTTCTTAGGGGTTAGGGACCCCTGCTTTAGAGTGAAATTTGTTGCATGCTTAAAGAATTTGTATTTGTTTCTCATGTTGATATTTTTTGTTTCCCCCCTTTTCCTTATCAGTTTTACTAACTTAATTATGTATATGTTCTTTATTGTAAACTGTACACGTTTTTCTCCTCCAGTTTTATTGAGATATAATTGACATACAGCACTGTATAAGTTTAAGGTGTACAGCATAATGACTTGACTTACATACATCATGAAATGATGACCACAGTAAGTTTAGTAAACATCCATCATCTCATATAGATACAAAATTAAGGAAAGTTAAACAAATTTTTTTTTCTTGTGATGAAGACTCTTAGGATTTACTCTCAACAACTTTCATATTTAACATTCAGTAATGTAATTATATATCATGTTATACAGTACATCCCTAGCACTTATTTGTAACTGGAAGTTTGTACCTTTTGACCACCTTCATCCGGTTACCCCTTCCCCTGCTCCCTTATTTCTAGTAACCACAAATCTGATCTCTTTTTCTATGAATTTGTTTGTTTTCGAAGTATAATTGACTTAAAGCAAATACTATGTTAGTTCCTGCTATACAACATAGTGATTCGATATTTCTATACATTTTAAAATAATCACAATAAGTCTAGTTACGACATGTCACCATACAAAGATATTACATACTTATTGACTATATTCCCCGCACTATACATTTCATACCTGTGACTCATTTATTTTGCAACTGGAAGTTTGTACCTCTTAATCTCCCTCACATGTTTCTTTCCTCCCTCAGTCCCCTTCCCTCTGGCAACCACCTGTTTGTTCTCTGTATCTATGACTTTGTTTCTGTTTTGTTTGTTCATTTGTTTTTTAAATTCCACATATAACTGAAATCACACAGTATTTGTCTTTCTCTGACTTATTTCACTAAAACCCTGTAGGTCCATCTCTGTTGTTGCAAATGGAAAGATTTCATTCTTTTTTACAGCTAATGTTCCATTGTATGCACACACCGCATCATCTTTATCCATTTTTCTGCTGATGGACACTTAGGTTGCTTCCATATCTGGGCTATTGTCAATAATACTGCAGTGAACTTAGTGGGGTACATATATCTTTTCTAGTTAGTGTTTTTGTTTCCTTTAAATAAATACCCAGGAGTGGAATTGCTGGATCATATGGGAGTTCTGTTTTTCATTATTTGAGGAATGTACAAATTCCTTTTGAAAAGAGTTGGGATATATGTAAATAAAAAGTAATTTTAGAGTAGTATTGAGAGGCAGCATAGCAAGCAAGGAGGTTAGGGGTGTAGGTACTGGAGCCAGACTGGCTCAAACCCTGGCTCTGTTACTTCTTAGCAGTGTGACTTTGGGGAAGTTTCTTTTGTTTCTGTATTGCATTTTTCTCAGCTTTAAAATAAGGATATTAAGAGTATATTTATTTCATTAAGTGTTGTGAGGATTAAATGAAAAATATAAGAAAAGTAATTAGAACAACGACTGTTACATAATAAGAGCCATGTACATATTTGCCATTATTATTTAGTTACTATGCTCTTTGCTCAGTTAATTAGTTATATATAGTAATTTTATCACTTGGCTTAATTGCTTTAGCACTCATCGAATCACTCAATATTTTTAACTAAGTTGAACGGATAATACATGTACAAATACAGTAAAATTTTTATATTCATACATGTGTGCGTTTTCTCCCCCTCTCTCCATCCTTACTCTTTTTTCTCATGTATTTGTTCACAAAGGTAGCATCTTGTCATGTTATTCTCAGGCCTTACATTTTTCATTTAATAATGTTACCTTGGAGATTTTTCCACATTGATACAGTTAAAGATGCCACATTCTTTTAAATAATAGTCTAGTATTCAGTTGTACTAATGTACCATCATCATCCTACACAACAATTTTTTGAGAGTTTACTCCTGTATCAGGCACTTTTCTTGAATTAAGTCATGCAAGGCTCTCAACAACCTTATGAAATAGGTCTTATTTTTATCCCCATTTAACAGATGAGGCAGTTTAGGCTTTGAGTGGTTAAATGCCCACCAATGTCACACAGTTCATAAGTAATAGGACACTGGAGTTGAACCCAGAGAGTCTTTTTCCAGAGATTACTATCTTAACACCACAGCTCTCAGACTACCAAAAGTTATTTAACTGCGTAGTCTCCATATTATTGGACATTCCAGTCTTTTGCTGTAAGAAACAGTGCTGTAATAGATTATTTTGTTAATAGCACATTTTGTACACATAAAGTAAATTCCTAAAAATGGAAGAAGTGGATCAAAGGATTTTGAATTTTGGTGGGCATTGCCAAATTATTTTCCAATTTAGGGACGCACTGACGGTCAGGTTTGTCCTCAGTATTTTGCCAAAATCTGCCCATTTAGCTTGAGTCTTTGGGAAGCTGAATAGCTGAATGCCTTTAACATTTCTAGCATCCCTGAATTACGTGTGATCTACCATCATGTGATAGCATAGGTTACCCCATATCTAATCAGTATATAATAGTGTCAGTATGAGGACAAGGTCTGACAAATGTCATGACTTTTTGTTACTTTAAAATAATAATAAACATTCTAGATATAACTTGAAGTGCTGTTTATGTGACTCATACACTGAAATTCTGTCAATTGAAGTTTGAATGTAAATTATTAAAAGTAAAATATTACAGTTGTTAATACTTGTGAAAGTTGCTGATTTTATGTACCAAAACAATTATGTTAGAGCTCTCAAATAATACATAGGGAATCAGATTGCCAATTAATACGAACATTGAGAGTGTGATAGCTAGCTAAATGTAAGAATAACTGTATCTTGTGAAAAATGGGTTGTCACTCTATAAGTCCTAGTCTTAGGTAATGCAGAATCAGACAGTGAGGGACTTTATTAAGATGAGTTACAATATCCACAAATTATTTTGAATATAACATACTTCTGTTCTGTCCTCAGTATTTTGCCAAAATACTTGTTTCAAGAAAGAAAAGTATCTCTTATTAATCCAAAGAATAGGCTAAGTGACACCCAAACTCTTCAGTGTGATCCAAAGCAGACACTTAAAATACAGAATGCTCAGGTCCCAACTTGGTACACCTGCAGTGCTTGAATGTAGATTTATAGTACCTGCTATTGTTCAGTGGTGTGTGTGTGTTTTAAATATGATCTCATCCTCACCCAAAGATGCTGTTGGATAAGGAGGGTGGGGGAAGTACCTAAAAATAGGCAATGATAAAGACTATTAATTCTTTATTGTAAACTATTTCTACCTCAGAGAAGAATAAAACAACAGACAGTAACTCCCTCTACCTTCACCCTCCAAATGAATCATTGCACCATAGCAACTTTGATACCTAAAATATTAGAGCTGAGCCTGAATCTTGGAGGACAAACCCTTCTATGCCTCATGCCTCATGGCTCAACAGTTCAGGATAATATTCCTAAATCCTCACACAAGATATTGCCATTAAGCCCTGTTCTGAAACAAAGATGAGTAAGTACTTTAGAGGCATTTCTGAGTAATATACTCCTGAGCTGTTAAGGGACTGTGGAAATTCTCAGGATTTGCCAAACTTGACTGGACAAGTGGGTGCCCATACAGCCTTATCAAGAGCCACATTAGTTCATTCTAAACAGACAAAAGCCTGTGTGGTGGTTTTCAGCTGTTCCCCCTACAATATTCCTAGGGTTAAGGTTCTCTTATTAGCATCATAGGCATACATAGCATCATGTAGTCTTCTGTAACTGTTAGATGACCAGTAAAAATAAAAGTGAATATGATGTATTCTGTGTAAGCATTATGCCCTTACAGGAGTCATATTGTCAATACTTTGTACTTTTTAAAAAAAGTTTTGAGGTATAATTGACATAATTGCAAACATTTCAAGTGTACTGTTCAACATTTTGATATATGTATACACCCATGAAACCATCACTACAGTCAATATAGTGAACATATCCGTCACCCTCAAAAGAAATTTCCCCATGCCTCTTTGTAATCCCTTCCTTCTATACCTCCCCACTGCCCATCCCCAAGGAACCACTGATCTCTTCTATCACTATAGGTTAGTTTGTATTTTCTAGAGTTTTATATAAATGGAACCCTTTCCCCGGGGCGGGGGGACATACCTCTTACTTTTACATGTTTCTATGATGCATTTCTTTTTATTGCCGAGTATTCACTGTATACCACAAATGCCACAATTTGTCTATCCCTTCACTTGTTGATAGATATTTGGGTTGTATTTCTGCTTTTTGGCTGTTACGAATAAAGCTGCTATGAACATCCATGTAAAAGTCTTGGTTTGGACATAAGCTTTCATTTCTCATGGGTAAATACCAAGGAGTAGAATGACTGGGTCATATGACAGGTGTATGCTTAACTCTCTAAGAAACTGCCAGTGAGAGTTCTAGTTCTACATCCTTACCAACACTTCCTGTGGTCAGTCTTTTAAAATTTTAGCCCCGCTAGTCATGGAGTGGCATTTCATTGTGGTTTTCCTTTGCATTTTCCTAATATTAAGCATATTTTCATGTATTTATTTGCCATTCATGGGTCTTCTTTGTGCAGTATATCTTCAGATCTCTTGCCCATCATTTTAATTGTGTAAAAGTCTCCATTTTAGTCAGTTGTCCATTTCTGTGTGTGGTTGTATAGCCTTTTTTAAAAAAAATAAATTTATTTTTATATTTTTGGCTGCACTGGGTCTTCGTTGCTGCGCATGGGCTTTCTCTGGTTGTGGCGAGTGGGGGCTACCCTTCGTTGCAGTGTGCAGGCCTCATTGTGGTGGCTTCTCTTGTTGCGGAGCACGGGCTCTAGGCACGTGGGCTTCAGTAGTTGTGGCTCGTGGGCTCAGCAGTTGGGGTACTCAGGCTCTAGAGTGCAGGCTCAGTAGTTGTGGTACACAGGCTCTGTTGCTCTGCGGCATGTGGGATCTTCCTGGACCAGGGCTCAAACCCGTGTCCCCTGCACTGGCAGGCAGATCCTTAACCACCACACCACCAGGGAAGTCCCTGTATAGCCTTTTTGAGCTAATATTTGTTTGTAAAATTTTAAATAATAATACCAGGCAGAATAATGGAGATAAGATTTTATCTATTCTTTGTATAATTATTTGGTGTTCTAGCATTGATAACATCAAACAAAATAACCACTAAGGGCTTCCCTGGTGGCGCAGTGGTTGACAGTCCGCCTGCCGATGCAGGGGACACGGGTTTGTGCCCTTGTCCGGGAAGATCCCACATGCCGCGGAGCGGCTGGGCCCGTGAGCCATGGCCGCTGAGCCTGCACATCCGGAGCCTGTGCTCCGCAACGGGAGAGGCCACAGCAGTGAGAGGCCCGCGTACTGCAAATAAATAAATAAATAAATAAATAAAATAACCACTAAAACTTTAACATTTTAAACTTTTAACAAACATTTTTATTCTTTCAAATCAAAAGGTCATTCTATGATGGTAATATTTGGCTTCAGCTTTGGCCTCAGGTAAATACTGATTTTTAAAACCTTGGCTGTTGGGCATTAGGCCAGAATGTGTATTCAGTGCACTTCAAAGGGGTTGTATCAGTTTTCAGTCAGTGAAGGCGTATGCCTATTTCCCACACACCTTTGCCAGACTGTCTCTGAGCAATATTTAGTAATTGCCTACTATGTGTCAAGACGCTTTACTATCTAATTGGGGTACTCATTGAAGAAAGCAGGTGTGGTCCCTGTTTTCCTCACACTTAAAGTCTGGCAGTAGAAACAGACACTGAAAAATTCTGTTCTCAGATTTTTAATTACAGCAGTGGTAAATGCTACAGTAGAACAATATTGAAGGCTGTGAGCACATACCAGGGGGAACTGGAAGTTAATTCCTTAGCAAACCATACTATTGAAAACCTCCATCTGTGATTAAGTCCTTCTCTCCCCACAGCCAATTTAGTTAAATAAACCGTGGTCGTTATTAATCATAGAATACTAGGCAGACTGTTAGAAACGCAAACTTCTTGCCCTCTGAATTCAGTCTGTGGACTTTGACTGAAGTCATATCTTTAAATCCAGATTGTGAGGTGTTTTTTCACCTATATATATTAAGCAGGGTTCTTTTCCTCTTTTGTCTCCAGTTTATGCTTTACGTCATATTTTTATTTTATGGCAGAGATTTTATGAATTCCTTAGTTGGAGGTAAACCTAGTTAGGGTGATGGTTCCTTTTAAACACTGAGTTAATAAGCCTTCATACAGTTTGTGAATCTTCTTTCTTTTCTTTCCCATCCATGAAATAAATGACAGGACAGATCCATTTGAATATGTAAGCATGATTTTATAACACAAGGTGTAGTAGCATTTTTACTGCAACACTGCTGATGCTGACTCTTCTGTGTATATCATTCTCAAATACATGCTTGTGTTTGGCCTGCTCATGATGTATTTTCTTGGCAAAGCAATCAAGGAAATTTCTCATTAATTAACATTCAAAAGAGTGGTATGGTAATTGTAGGCAGTTTTCAAGAGAAGTTTCTAGGTATTTTGAGCAATAGTTTCTTTTTTAAGTAGCTGTAAAATTTCTGGGTTGACTGCTTTTGAAAGGGATAGTTGTCATACAAGACTGTTGGCATTTAAAAAAAATAATTAAAGGCAACTCATAGTTTATCTGAGAAAACCTGTCCAAAAGCCGAAGAGCCATTGCAATGCTCAGAGCCCATGAAGAGTAAGGATCCTCTCAGAAGAAAATTTGTTAAGGACAGTCCTCGGCACTGTGAACCTGGAGTTATAGACTGTTTAACCCAAGAAATTTCATTATTATTATTGTTATTGTTATTATTAAATACTTTTTGGGGGGAAGACTGTAGGATTTGAAATAAACTAATACTTCATTCTTTATCATTATTGGATTTTAAAGATATTTCTAGTTTTTCACTATTGTAATGTTAAAATAAACACATAGGGAATTCCCTGGCAGTCCAGTGGTTAGGACTCCATGCTCTCACTGCTGAGGGCTCGGGTTCAATCCCTGGTTGGGGAACTAAGATCCCACAAGCCATGCAGTGCAGGCAGGCAGGCAGGCAGGCAGGCAGGCAGAAATAAATAAATAAATAAATAAATAAATAAATAACACATATATAAATAAATCCTTATCCACATGTCAGATATATTCCAGAAGTACAATTTACAAATCAAAAGGTTTGAATATTTTTAAAGGCCTTGTGTATTGCCAAATTGCTTCCCACATTTCTTACAAAATAATAAACCCAAATTGACCTTTCTTTGATGCTTATAGGTCATTCTCATGGCCATTTATCAATTCATAAAATATTTCCTTGTCTCTTCTATTTATTCTTTGAGTGTAGCTCTTTAATGATTTGTTACTTTAAATCTGCAGTGGTCTAAAATATTAGGTAATAATTTTTAATTGTGCATAAATTGAGTCAATAAGACTATACAAAGTTCTCTTGCAATGTGCAGAAGCTTTAAGACTGTCATGCTAGCAGTTCAGAGATCTTGTTTTTCTGTTTCTTAGGTCTTTATTCCAATAAAGGTTGGCAAGTCTGACCACTTTATATATAAACGTTATTGTGTTGTATTTAGTTCTTATACCATATATTATCGTTTCTAGGATATACTTTTTTTCCCCCATATCTCATACCTTTGAAATTAATGTCTGTCCTGCAGTTTCTGGACTGTCTTAGTTTAATATGTTGGTTTTCCTCTTAGTAGTACATCAAATAAAGGAATATGTTATAAGTGATGGTATCTTAGATTAGATGAAATACGGTAGTACTTCTAGGTAGGAGAGTGTGTGTAAGAATTGCTCTTGTGAGACAGCAGCGTAAGAGGATTCATATGGATCCTTAGTTGGTTGCCTTACCTTGGCTTCACCTAGTCAGTAAGTTAAAGTGAATGAAAGTATACTAGCAAAACATAGAAAATAAAAATAGCAAAAAATGGGAAGCCGTAAAAAATATAAATAACAAAAAGTGGGGTACTGTAAAGAGAATTATTACATAAACTATGGTATCCATTTAATGGAATATCATACTGTTTAAGATGATACTTATTGGGCTTCCCTGGTGGCGCAGTGGTTGAGAGTCCACCTGCTGATGCAGGGGACACGGGTTCGTGCCCCGTCCGCGGAGCGGCTGGGCCCGTGAGCCATGGCGGCTGAGCCTGTGCGTCCAGAGCCTGTGCTCTGCAACGGGAGAGGCCTCAACAGTGAGGGGCCCACGTACCGCAAAAAAAAAAGATGATACTTATTAAAAATATGTAAAGTTGTATTGTAGTATTGATTACAATTGTATAAAAAATTGTGAGGAAATAACATCAAAGTCAACAGTATTCAAGTTGTGAGACTTTCCTTTGGGTATTTTTAAAATTATAAGCATATTGCTTCTGAAAGTAAATTTTAAGCAGAAGTATGTAACAAATGCTTATTTTCTTTACTGTTTGTATCATTTAGCTATCTTTTTGGCTGTTTACATTCTTGGTAAGTTAAAATATAAAATCAGGGACTCGTTTTTTTCTTTGTAACCTGAAATCAAGAAATATTCTAAAAATTCACATAGAAGTCTTATGGGATATTAATGTTAGCTTCACTATAACTTTTAACTCTTTAATAAGTTTTGTCTTAGAGATAAGAAAAATAAGAGGAATTTCTCAGATAGTGTTTCAGGTAAATTTATTATTCCAAATTTATGACAGTCTATTAACCAGAAATTTTCTACTACTATTCCCTGTAGCAAAATTGTATTGGGTCTGTTTTCATTAATATTCTTATTAGTTCCAAATATGCCCATTTACTTCACAGTTAAATTTATTTTTACTATTATTATCAATTATTTATTGTGTTATAAAGCTAGGCATTAATAAAACACAGCATTGTGTGTTGTTCTTTAAAAATCTTAGTTCTTTAGGAGATGGATATTCTAGGAACAGTCAATTCTTGGTTGTTATACTACTTGCTCTTTAGTTTGTGAATGACCTGTTCTGTCATCTCTTTTTCATCTTCTCCCTTTTGCCTGCATATTATTCTTTGCCATTCTAACATAGAGTCAGTTAATAATGGAAAAGAGGCATCCTGGGCTTTTTTTTTTTTTTTTAAAGTTAATAGAGGTTAAAGCTACTGGCTAAATAAGGTCTTTTGAGTTATTTGTTATTATTATAAATGCTTAGATGTTAAAATCAGACTAAATTTGGGCTTCTCCACTCCATAGCTCTAATCTTGAGTGGGTTGCTTAAAGTCTCAAAACCTATTTCGTAATCAAACAATACCTGCCTCCTAGGACTGTTGTTAAGGGTTAAATGGGATGTGTTTATTTTTTTAACATAATGCCTGGAGTGTGATATGTGCTTAACAAGTAGTAGTTTATCTGTTTTTAATATCAGAACATTTTATTGAGTTACTGCTGTGCAAGGCTCCATGCTATGTGGAGGGAAGAGAGTAAGAAAATGATAAATTTATGCCCCTTGAAGGCAGGGATACATGAGTCTGTTCATATGACAGTTCTACCATTGGTCATAGACTTCTAGCCTATAAATTTCAAACCATAGAACTTATACACTAAATACAGTATTTTGTTATTCTGGTTAATACTTTGGATTATCACCTCAGTATAACCCAATTTTATTTATAAAATTTTGAAGTGAAAGGAATCTGTGATTGTTTATTTCTAGAAATGCTATCAATATTGTTTATGGATAAGCTTGTCATCAAAGCATAAGAATATGTAGCCAATAAGATTTGAATTCTATTCCCAGCTTAATTGTCCACCCTAGCTTTTTATCTTTACTATCTCTTTTACAGGATTAGTTGTATTTTAATAAGTGAAGGGGTGTTATCTGTGTGTGCCCTCAAAAAATTTTATTGTAGTAGGAATAAATTTTTTCTGATTCTGTTAGTCCAGTTTGCCATCTGTGATCTTTCTATACTTCTCTACTCTGATTCCCACTTTTGTCTGCATATTTCCTTGTAGTTCATCTCAAGTAATTTTTTGTGAACTATTTAAGTAATGACCTTAGAGATGCCTTTATTCTTAACCTTTTGACCTGTCCTTTAAAAAAATAACACTATGAAATATGTATACCATATAAAAATATTTATTCTTGAAATCCTCTCCTTTCTGTTTTGTTATAAAGGCAACAGGGACTCAGATGCTTTCTGTCTTTCAGTTTTGCTGTCCTTAGCAAGATGGCCTGTCTGCTTAGATTTGCTTCTTTAAAGGTCCCAAGATGGCTGCATGTCCCACGCAGATGACCAGATCCCAAGGGAAAAGGTGTTTTTCATGGCCTGTATATTTTATTTTATTTTATTTTTATTTTTTATTTTTTTTATTTTTTTTTTTTGCGGTACGTGGGCCTCCCACTGCCGTGGCCTCTCCCATTGCGGAGCACAGGCTCCAGACGTGCAGGCTCAGCGGCCATGGCTCACGGGCCCAGCCGCTCCACGGCATGTGGGGTCCTCCCGGACCGGGGCACAAACCCGCATCCCCTGCATCGGTAGGCAGACTCCCAACCACTGCGCCACCGGGGAAGCCCCGGCCTGTATATTTTAAAAGAGCAAAGAAATCATTCCCAGAAGCTTCCCAGTAGACTTTGCCTTACCTCTTATTGGTCAGAACATCATAACATGCTCATTTCCAAACCAGTCATTGACAGGGGACCTGGAATTACCTTGATGTGTCTACCAAAATTTGAACCAATTTAGGGTTTTGCTAACAAGATAAAAAGGGGGAACTAGTTATGCTAATCTGCCACATAAGCCTTTCTAATGGTGTTGCTAGGGAGGTAGGTTAAATAAAACGAATAGAAAAGTACCTCACAAAATGATTGTGTACTATACTCTATGAATATAAGGTAGTGCTATTAGCTGGAATTCTACCAATTCTATAACTTTGGTTATAATTTATAGCAAGCATAAAAATATTAGACAGATTCTTGATGCCTTTCTCCAAGAAGGTAAACTGTGTATGAAAATAAGTATTTGCTTTTAATCAACTAGATTGTTCTTCATCTTAAAAAAAAAAATCTATTATTTCCAAAGATAGTCTTCAGTCAGTTGGATAGGATGTATATTTCCAAGTGTTATGTTAACTATCAATGAAGTGCCCCAGTATCAATTAAGGATTTTGAATGTAAATAAATCTTGTCTTAGAACCTTGGCATTTAGCTTTTACATAACACCTACCCTTGCCTCCAACAATTGTATCATCCAAGACTGGTAGTGAAAACATTTCTCGAGTAATGAAATTACTAGGTAATTTCATTAACCAATAGCAATTTGTAAGGGATCTTGTAAAATAGAAGGAACAAAAGTGGGCCTCTGGTGTTGTAATTTGCCTCTGCAGTCTTCTGCAGTGTTTGGGGGAGAGACTGGTGACTCATTAGATCTGATGGTTGCCTGTGCTATCGGGATTTTCCCCCTTCTACAGCAGGGTTTTTTGTTTCTTGGGTTTTTCTTAATTTCACAAATATGGGGGGTGGTTACAGTTTGTGACTATTAGAATTTTGGAATTTTTTTGTTTTTTGGGTTTTTTTTGGCTGCATTGGGTCTTCATTGCTATGTGTGTGGGCTTTTCTCTAGTTGCAGTGAGTGGGGGCTATTCGTCTTTGCAGTTTGCATGCTTCTCATTGCAGTGGCTTCTTGTTGTGGAGAGCGGGCTTCAGTAGTTGCGGCGAGTGGGTTTCAGTAGTTGTGGTTTGCAGGCTTTAGAGCGCAGCCTCAGTAGTTGTGGCGCACAGGTTTAGTTGCTCGGTGGCATGTGGGATCTTCCTAGACCAGGGATCAAACCTGTGTCCCCTGCATTGGCAGGCAGATTCTTAACCACTGTGCCACCAGGGAAGTCCCCAGAAGCTTGGTTTTAATTGCATTTACTTTTTATCCTTAAAAGAGGAGTCCAACAGCTAAAGCCAATTTAAAAAATATAATCGAGTTGATTTTTCTATAAGCGCAGGTACATATAACACATTGTTTTAGCGAAAGCAACTGTTTTTAAAGTAAATATCATGCTTTTATTTTTTAAACGATTGAAAGCAACAATAATAGCTGCATATCGTATTAGAAAGGAGTTATTACATAACACATAAAACTTCATGTAGGATTAAATCATATCATGATAGTTTGGATCTTATGGAGATTTGGCATGAGATTAACTTTCCGTATAATCTGACCTGCAGTATCATTTGCTTATAGCAAGTTAAACTGTTTTGGGAGGTTGTTGTCTTAACATTTTTGAAAGCCTACGTTGGGAATTCCTTGGCAGTCCAGTGGCTAGAACTCCACGATTTCACTGCCGAGGGCATGGGTTGAGTCCCTGGTTGGGGAACTGAGATCCCGCAAGCTGCTCGCGCGGCCAAAAAAAAAAAAAAAAGCCTATACTCTTTCACATAGATACATAAGCATTCAGTAGTGAAGCAGAAGATTCTAGTGGGGTATTTTTATTTTCACTCTTTTCATAGATAACAATGAAGGGTGGTTAATGGATACAAATTAGTATGTTGTATGACCATGTCTATCAAACTGCTATATGCTTTGCCCTATTCAGTGGTTGTCAATATAATATGTCTACCTAATTTAATCATTTTTATTTTATTTGTGGGGAGGAAACACTTCCATATTTTTCTTGTAAAACACATTGTGTATGATGATGTAGAGGGCAAAACTTGTTTGGATTAAGAGGGTATACAAGAGCAGACAAAGAAACTTGGCTGCTTACAGTAGACTGCTGTAACATCCTGTTGTCTGTCAAAGATTCTGGGGAAGTGGTGGGGAGGTATTTATTACTTTAGTGCTTACTTGTTCTTCTGCAATTGGGGTGCTTTGATGAAAAAGCTTTAGAAGTATATTATCTATATGTGTGTGTGTGTGTGTGTGTGTGTGTGTGTGTGTGTGTGTGTCCTTATATCAGTGCTGTGGGAATTGCAAATTTTAATGTTCAAGAAAGCCTAGTACCTTGGACTGATGCTTGGAAGTTTCTCAAAGTGTTTACCTGTTAAGAGATTGGAGCCTCAAACTTATGGACCAGGAAAACATATTTTCCAATATCAGAAAATAGTACTTTAGACTTCTTTTCCTGTGACTGGTGGTGATGGGCTGTATCTAAGGTTTATGCTGAAGGAGGAGGAACAAGTTCCTTTCAGAAACTAAGGCTTTCGTTGTATGGGAACCTTAGCCGGAGAATTGCCTATTGGGCCGTGCTTTCTAAACCCACTTTTGTATTGTTTTTTCCATTTCACAAAGTAACCAATTACAAGATTACTAAGACAGAAAACAGGCCCAAAATTGTAGTGCTTCAAGTGTGAGTCTAAGTTTCAGTTATCCAGGAAGTAATTATTCAGTTTGTTCATTGTAAGTATTTTAGGTTCTCCGGAATCAGATGTCTAAAAAAGGAGTCTGGTGTATAAGATTTTCTTAAGGATCAACACATGTGAAAGGAAGGGGACGGAAACAGAGTTGGTCTGGGGAAGAAGTGCAAATGCAATGCAAGCCCGACAAAGCCTCAGCTGACCAGGTGGGATGATCTGGAGTGAGCATTTATTGCTTGTGACGTCCCACATTGGGCTGATAGGGCTGGGCCTTTCTTTATACCTCCACTTTGCTCAGTCACTCGGTGCAGGTTGCTCTGTGAAGGGTGTGAATGTGGGCAAGGCAGCTCTCTGCACCTGAGGCCGACCCTGAAGGGCTGACAGCTGTTGGCTATCCACTTCCTTGAAGTGGAATCTGAATGTTGCAGCTCTGTGTCTAATAAGATAAAACATATAGTCTTGAGGTAGAGACTATTGTCCTCTGTACCACGTAGGATTGTTTAGATGTATACAGTAGAAATCAGCCTAGTTAACTGAGGAGGCAGAGTGCAGTGCTTAAAGAGCATAGGCTTTGGAGTCAGACTGCCTCGGTTCATAATCCCACCTTTACTGTTTGCTGGTTTTGTGATCTTGGGCAAAGTTACTTACATCTCCATCCTTTAGTTTCCACATTTGTAAAATGGAGATGGTATTAGGGGGTATGAAGGTATTCAGTAACTCTTCACTGAGTGCTTATTTTCTTTGCCCAGGCACTGTTTTCTTTACCCTCATGAAACTAAGTATTCTAGGGAGTGATACAGATGCTTATACTAACCACAGTAAACAAGTAAATTAAAAAGAAAAAATATTCTTTCAGGTAGTTAAAAGTTCTATGAAGAAAAGCCGGGTAAGAGCATCGAGGATGACAATGGGAAGAAAGGGACTATTTCATGAGAGTGAGGAAAAGACATTCTAGGCAGGGCACAGCAAATATAAAGGTCTGAGTTGAAGCCGAGATTAAAATTTAACATGTTGAAGCATCAAAAATGGACAAAAGTGCTTGGAATTCCTACACTTTATACTTTAAAAACTGTTGTTTTCATAATTTCCTTATTTTATCATGAAAGATGTGTTAAGAGCTGGTTTTTTAATGTATTTGTTACCACTTCTCTGCATATCATACAGTGGTGTACAAAAAGCTAAATTACTTGTGACCATCATCATGTTTTTCTCCTCTTAACATTGACTTTTTTTTTCCTTCCAGTTTTATACTTATTGACTGTATTCCCCGCACTGTACATTCATGCCTGTGACTCATTCATTTTGCAACTGGAAGTTTGTACCTCTTAATCTCGCATTTCTTTCCTTCCCCCACCTCTTTCCCCTCTGGCAACCACCTGTTTGTTCTCTGTACCCATGACTCTGTTTGTGTTTTGTTATGTTTCTTCATTTGTTTTGTTTTTCTTTTGGCTGCGCATTGCATCAGGCGGGATCTTAGTTCCCCGACCAGGAATGGAACCTGTGCACCGTTGCAGTGGAAGTGCAGAGTCTTAACCACTGGGCCACCAGGGAAGTCCTGTTTTGTTTTTTAGATTACACATTTAAGTGAACTCATGCAGTATTTGTCCTTTTCTGTCTGATTTATTTCACTAAGCATGATACCCTCTAGGTTCATGTTGTTGAAAATGGCAAGATTTCATTCTTTTTTACAACTGGGAAATATTCCATTATATTTGTATACCACATCTTCTTTACCTAGTCATCTATTGATGGGTATTTAGGTTGCTTCCATGTCTTGGCTGTTGTAAACACTGACTTTTTAAAAAGTAGAATCATCTTGATTTGTTATAAGAATATTAATCAGATGAATGGAAATTTGTGGATCTGGTGAAAAGCATATTTAAGTGAATTTATAGAATTATCACTTAGGCTCTTGGTTCACTTATTAGTTTGATATCACTGTTCCTAATGCCTGCTGCCTTTGGTATAAATTAAACAATATATGCCTAAAAATAAAGTTTAAAACTGTAGAATCATCAGTTTCCTATGGTGGCTAGGACTATCCAGCTGAGTGATAAATCCACAAGGCAGCTGAATCATGAACAAACTCATTTGATTTCCACTAATTATTGCTCATACATTTGGAGGCTCTTATTGTTGTTTAAAAGGGAAAGTATGTAAACACCTGTTTAAAAATCAGAACAGATACTATTATTGCCTCATGAACATTCTAGAACACCTTCATGAACCCTAGGAGATTTAAAGCATCTGTAAGAAAGTTCTACTGTATACTCTAATGCCTCCTCATCTTTCAAGTTTCAGCTTAGCCTCCTCTAAGTCACTCTTGTCCTGCCCAAGTCAAGGTTAGGTGCCTCTTCTAAATCACTCTGCACTGCTCTATGAGAGCACATTTGTTACCCTATTATAACTATTCTTACTCCACTGTATTTTCAATCTATGATACAGCACCTGGCATATCATTGATGCTTAAAATAAAATCTACTTAGTTTTAGAAAATAAAGTTATGGTAAAATACACATAATAGCTAAGAAAAAAACTAGCCACTTGACTAGATTTGGTTCATATAACAAGAAGATAAGAATATGTTAGGTTCTTTTTAGAAATATAGGCAATATTAGCTTGTACTAACAGAAGAAAGTTAGTAATCGTCAGTAATACTTTTCTGTTAGGCTTACTGTTAGGTGCTTCACAACAATCCCAGTAGATTTTACAGATGAAATGAGTCTCAAAGGTTAAAAGAATTTGATTTGCTCAAGGGCACAATTTATAATTTCAGACTCCATTTGTCTGACTCAAAGCCTTGGTCTCTATTTCTCAATAAAAAGAAAGCAGCCAGAACAGATAGATGAAAGTGGTACTCTTCAGAACTTACTCATATGACATTTAGAATACAGTTTTTAATTTTGTTTGCTCTGTTTTAAAAGAAACATTGACATTGTGATATACTTCCGGAAGAGGGTAGCCTCAGGGTGAAAGATCTGGAAAAGGCCATCCTTTGAGGGACAGTTGACACCAAAGAGAATTCCTCAGGGAGGGAAGATACTCTGTGTGGCTACAGTAGTTGGAAGAAGCAGCCAGAGGGTAGAAGTTGGGGAAGTAGATTTAGGTTGGATACAAAACAACTCTCTAAGAGGCGATTTCTAAAAATAGAATGGCTTTTTCAAAACTGAAGCCCTGTTTAAATGGTAGGTATTACAGATGAATTTTTTGTGAGCATTTTACATCTCACAAGGAACATTTTGACAAACTGTAATTTAATCATAGCCCCAGGGTAGGTGGTACTTGCGTTTTTCAAATGAAGATATTAAGAGATTTTGATTCGTCCAAGATCTCCTGCAGAGTGTCACTTGTAGAATCAGGATATTTCCTAAGCCTGCTGACTCAATATTTCATGATATTTCCACTTTAATAGGCAGATGATCATGTATCATAGGAAATACCCATATTTGGGGAAGAAGTTAGACTGTATTATTAAAAAGTTCTCTTCTGACTTTGAAAATCTTTGATTTTCTGGAGATTAAAATTTGACCTCCTTTGCTTGTTTAGTACTTCTTTGAAGACTTTGCCCAACCCATTTCCCAAATAAATGCTTATCTTTAAACTTTGTTTTTTCCCTTGTTATCTAAGTAGTTTCTAGAAAAACTTTTTATATTCTAATCTTTTGCAGTCCCACTCCTACTTACTCAACAATTCCCTCCTGCATCTTTAGGAGGCTGGAAAATCCTAATAAACCAGTTTCCCCTTTTCTTTACTTCCTCCCTCAACTGCCCTTCCTCCAATTTTCCTACTGACACCAAAATCCTTGCCTCCTTTACATTGACATTTGTGACTGTAATATCAGATTTATTATTATTTTTCCATGATTTCTAAGGACTTATACACTAACTTCATCTTTATCAATAAATGACCAAAGTGATGATAGTCTCTACCTTATCACTGATACCATCTTTAAGGTATTGGTACTTTTCTTGCCCCTTTGATCATATTCTTCTCACTTGGAAAGTCTCCCATATCGCCATGTGGTGTTTTTGGGGTTTTTTTGTTTTTTAACATCTTTATTGGAGTATAATTGCTTTACAATGTTGTGTTAGTTTCTGCTGTATAACAAAGTGAATCGCCATATGGTTTTGATCTTTAATTGTTTTTACTCTTGCTTGTTTCTTTAATCACTCTTTAATTCTTCCCTGTTATCCCTGTACACTGTCCCCCTTCTGAAGGCACTAAGTGTATCAAACCAGAAATCCACTGTTAATGACTTTATTGTTACACACCCCTCCCGAATTCTTTGATACCTTGGTTAATGGATTACAAATTGTATTCCAAGGAGTGTAGGGTTCTGTAGCCATCCTTCAATGACTCCAGAAAGACTGAAAAACACCACTCTACCCTGCCTGAATTAATACCTAAGCCTCAGGGTTTGATTTTCCTCCCTTTCTGTATTCTTTCTATCTGGACTCAACTCAGCTTTGAACCTTACTTTCCAGTTCTTATCTGTTCCCCAACTCATCCCCATTGGTTTACACTTTTCCCACATCTGAATCAATTTCTCCTTTGCTCCCAATGTGTTGTCATTTTGAACACTTAAGTAATTTTGTTTTATGGTACAGTTGTTTAAAACCAGTGAAATCTCCTTCTATTCATAGTTTTTATTCCCTAAGTTTAACACAGTACCTTTTCCTTGGTAGGAGCTCAGTAAACATTTAATAAATTGAGTCCATTTGTTACCAGTTAAGTTGTGTGGACCCCTGCTCGGGCCCTAGCCCACTGAGACCCTCTGCCTCCACAGAGAAGGTTTTTTCCATTCGGGTTCCAGCAGCCAAAAAATGAAACCAAAGCAGAAATTGAAGGAACAGAAGCTTTATTCAATGGCCACAGAATGGATAAGTGGGAACTTAGTTCACAAATCAAGTTCTTGCCTTAATGGCAAGTCGGATTTGCTTTTAAGGAATAAGGACAATAGGGGGAAGGAGTGAGACTGATGATGGGGATGCATATGCATTAGTTTTCTGGGAAAGAGGCAGGTTTTCTGGAAATGGGATGCCACCACTTTTCTGTCCTTTTCTGGTCAGTGACTTCCAGTCACAGCCGCCAGTAGGTGTGTCATTTAGTACACTAATGTAGTAAAATCAGTGTAGAAAGAGACTCGGGGTCTCTTGGAGTTAAGATTCATCGCCATCTTGGTTTCAGCTGGTTCTATCCGGTTTTTGTTTTTCTCTTCCTATAGCTTCTTTTCTTTGTGTCCAGACCCTGTGATTAAAGATATATGTTAGTTCCTATTCCAAGGAGGGGTTGGTGGGTTTTGAGCAAGGGTCTGGTGACAACTCTGGTAACATATTGACACTCAACCCATAACTATTTCCGGAGCTTTTCAACTTCTCTTCATGCCTGCATCCCTTCCCCTACTTAACATTAGACTGGTTAGACATCATTCTTCTCTGTAACAGTTCTCCCTCAATCTTCGGTTATTTCCTATTGTTTGTAGGATAAAGCCCACTAGGCATTCATTTCAAGACCCACAAATTAGTCTCTCCCTTATTTCTCACTGTTGCCATAACGTAAACCTTTTATTCCAGTCTGGCTGGTCTGTTAACTGTTCCTGAAATTTTTATTTCCCTTCTTTTGTTCTCGTTATTTCCCCACCTGAAATGCCTTTTGCTCTCCTTTTCCTATGCTAATTCTACCTGACCTTCAAGATGTTTTCCCCAAACGTTCTAATCTTTGAACTTTTAGTAAATAAGTGTGTATTATTTGATACTTTATTACATATTGACCTGTGACCTTTACTTTATGGTTGTTTGGAGACATTATTTAGCTTTTTAAATGTACATATATTTTATCTTCTTTATTAAATTTTCAGTAATAAGTTAGACCAACAGTTACATAGAAACTTTCTACTTTGGGATCTGTAACCAGTTTTCTATTTGGACTTGAGTAGTT
Source organism: Mesoplodon densirostris (assembly GCF_025265405.1). Taxonomy (NCBI): domain Eukaryota; kingdom Metazoa; phylum Chordata; class Mammalia; order Artiodactyla; family Ziphiidae; genus Mesoplodon; species Mesoplodon densirostris. The sequence continues at coordinate 60,788,641 of NC_082665.1, forward strand.
CATTGTTTGGGTTTTTCAGATTGCACATCTCTAAAGTAAAGAAGTTGAACTAAATTTCTTACACTATTCTGTGTTCTGCTAAAAAAAGAAAAAAGGGAAAAATGATCCCAGAAATATTTTAAAGGTAGATTTTACATTTAAACATTTTTTTAAATGTAAGATATAACTTGTTAGATGATAAAAAAAAAAATAAAGCAGGGAAGGAGGGGAGGTATTTTAAATAGATGGGCAGATAGGCAGAGAAGCCTCTCAGAGAAGGGGACATTTGAGTAAAGACCTGAAGGAGGTATATAGAAGCGGACGTCTGGCAGAAGAGTACTCCAGACAGTGGGAACATGTACAAAGACCCCAAGGCAGAATGTGTATGTGCTTTGAGTAATGGCAGAGTTCAGTGTTTATGCAGCCTAATTAAGGGGAAGAGTAGTTAGAGAGGAGGTCAGAGAAATAATGGGAGGGCAAGATGTTGGCAGGCTAGATAAGAGGTTGGAAAGAATTCACAGTCTGTTACATTCCATGGGGTATTTTCTATTGAATGTCTTGCATACGGCTATCTAATTCTGAGTTTTAGTAACTGTAGACTATCCAAGAATGAGGTACTTTTAACCAAATCTTAAGAATTTTATATTTTACTTTGAAGAAGTGGTAATAACTCAAGAATACACCAAAGTTCACTACCTATATTGGTTCTTTTGCTTTAAAGTTTGTAATTATAACTTAATTTTTTTTTTTTTTTTTACCATAGGTGAGTTAACATGATGGATTTCTCCAAGCTACCCAAAATACGTGATGAAGATAAAGAAAGCACGTTTGGTTATGTGCATGGGGTCTCAGGACCTGGTAAGTAATACATAATAATCTCAATAGTAAAAATTCCTAACATCAATTAATGTCTTTTCAAGGTGTTTGAGGCAGAAATACACAAGTTTCTGTTCACCTACATAAATTCTGTCTTTAAAAGATTTCATAGCTGCTGTAAGACTGAGGTAATACCTCCATCATAAGGGCTACTGTAACATTTATTATCTAAATTTGATAATTATTGAGGTACTAATTTGTGATATCCTGTTTATTATATAAATGTATAGTTGGTGTTATATGTCTTAATTTTTTTGTTAAACGTGAGGTTAAAAGACTATAAAGTTTATAGGTTTTTGTATGTGATGCCTAGATGTCTATTAATTGGATTTGAATTTTAATAATTGCTTTCAGAGCATTTCTCAGAAATATCAACCTTGGCTCTTTGCATGTATAAATCCTTCTGAATGGTTTTTCAGATATCACGCAAGCTACCTGTAGGAAAATAGTCTTATGACATGATAATGAGAATGGAAAGCAGTTTATGTTTGTTCTGCCCACACTTGGGGTACTGCATTTTAAATAATAAATTTTGTTTTAGTATTCATTTTGTTATTCCACACTTCTGTTGCAAAATGTGGTTCATAGTTTCCATAGGTAAAGCTGCTCATTGATTTGTATCTTTAGTGCCATGGAACTTCATTTTTCCTTATATCTTTTTACAAAGTCATGTTGTAGTCTTTTTCTTGTTCTAATCACAGAAGAGGTGATGACCCTTTTTTGGTGTTAATGCAAAGAAAACACTGTCAGTCACTGTGCCTATTTCTCCCTAAGAAGCTTCTACTGCTTAGAAATTGGTGTTTGAGCTTGAACTTATTAGCAGATAATATATTTCACTGTTTTCAATCTCTTTTTGCCATTTGGAGAAACAATTTTTCCCCTTGAGGATTGTAAGGTCTTTAGGAAAGAGGCTATACACAAGAACTCTTAGGGAAAAGGCAAAAGAACACTATCAAAAGAGTTTAGGTAAAAATATTTTTCTGAAACTTATAGTTAAGTGCTCTTGGAACCTATTTATAATTTTTAAGTACTTAATGAGATAGTAGAAAAATGGCATACTTTTGTTTATGAAATATGATTTAAAACTTTAGTGATCTCTGGTATTTTGGTGCATCTTTAACTATTCTTATATATAGGTTCAGAGGTAAGTATTTATAAAATTAATAAATTTCCATTGTTCAATGTTAAATAAATATTAATACCTTAATAGTTTTCACTCGAATATTACCTAATTCATAGTTCTAATTAATTGTATCAGAAGGCTAAATATTAAAAGAGACTTATTCCATTGAGGCCTGCGCAGGTCCCAACCTGTCTGTGGTTTGGGGATGCTATCCGCCTCATAAAGCATAGTAGAGGCTTTGTCTTCTGGGAAGACAGAAGTCGTCTTCTCCTGAAAAGGCCTCTTACATAGCTGGCTTTGGCATCTTCCAGGAATAGGACGGCAGGAATTGAGGCCTCATGAGTCTGGTAGAGAGACAGAGAGAGGTAGAGGTAGAGAGGTTGAGGTTAGAGAGAGAAGACAGTGGTTATAACCAGCAAGTCCAGAGTGGGATGTTGTTACTTCCATAACTTGTCACTGTTAACTCAGCCTGGGCTTCATGACAGTCGTAGAAGTGGATTCCTTAATTAAAAAAAAAAGACTTATTTCTACATATCTGAAAATGTACAACATTCCCCTCCTTCCAGAAAAGTAATTTTTGCTTACTAGACAACATGATCAGGACTTCCCTGGTGGTGCAGTGGTTAAAAATGTGCCTGCCAATGCAGGGGACACAGGTTCCATCCCTGGTCCCGGAAGATCCCACATGCCGTGGAGCAACTAAGCCCATGCGCCACAACTACTGAGCCTGCGCCCCAGAGCCCACGAACCACAACTGCTGAGCCCATGTGCCACAACTACTGAAGCCTGCATACCCTAGAGCCTGTGCTCCGCAACAAAGACAAGCCGCTGCAATGAGAAGCCTGCACACCGCAACGAAGAGTAGGCCCTGCTCACCGCAACTAGAGAAAGCCGGCGCACAGCAACGAAGACCCAACTCAGCCATAAATAAATAAACAAACAAACAAATAAACCAAAATAATAAGTGTAAATTTTAGTTCAGTATTTATAAGAAATAGGGATTTTTAATTAGGATTTCACCCAGTGGTGATGACTGATTATAAACATCCTATGGGATATGAAATAAACATCCTATGGGATATGAAAAAAATTTTTGATGCAAATGGGAGGTTTTCTAGATAGATCTGTCATTAGTTTATCAAGAGTCTTTGTTCCAGAAGAGTTTTTTTTTTTTTTTTTTTTTTTTTTTTTGCGGTACGCGGGCCTCTCACTGCTGTGGCCTCTCCCGTTGCGGAGCACAGGCTCCGGACGCGCAGGCTCAGCGGCCATGGCTCACGGGCCTAGCTGCTCCGCGGCATGTGGGATCTTCCCGGACCGGGGCATGAACCCGTGTCCCTTGCATCGGCAGGCGGACTCCCAACCACTGCGCCACCAGGGAAGCCCCAGAAGAGTTTTAAGAAGCACTGGTATAAAGTGTTAGAAAGTAAAGATGTTGTTTTATATAATATTTCTCAAAGTGATGGTGACAACACAGCAAACTGATAATTGTGTGGCATTCTATCATGCAACTAGCTAAAGCTCTTGTTCTCATTTTAGTTTTAAAGGTTTTTTTTATTACTATTGTTCCAAAACCCATCATTCCATATATTATAGCAACCTAGGTTGATCAAAACTTGCCTCAATGCTACTAGGTAAGAGTTTGTCATATAGAACTTCAAAATGAATATAGTTTTCATGTATATTATGTAAATAAGTAATCTTTAGTCTAACAAATTTTATTGTTTACCCTATGTCATATGCTAAAAATGTCTTTTTTTTTTTTTTTTTTTGGGTGCATTGGGTCTTCATTGCTGCGTGCGGGCTTCCTATAGTTGCAGCGTGCGGGGACTACTCTTTGTTGTGGTACACAGGCTTCTCATTGCAGTGGCTTCTCCTGTTGCAGAGCACAGGCTTCATTAGTTGCAGCACGTGGGCTCAGTAGTTGCAGCACGTGGGCTCTAGAGTGCAGGCTCAGTAGTTGTGGCGCACGGGCTTAGTTGCTCCATGGCATGTGGGATCTTCCCAGACCAGGGATTGAACCTGTGTCCCCTGCATTGGCAGGCGGATTCTTAAACACTGAGCCACCAGGGAAGTCCCTAAAACTGTGTCTTTTGATCAACAAAACAAAAAGACAACATATGGAATGGATGAAAATATTTGCAGATGATGTGACTGACAAAGGGTTAATATCCAAAATATACACGCAGCTCATGCAACTCAATATTGAAAAAACAAACAACCCAATCAAAAAATGGGCAGAAGACCTAAATAGACATTTTACCAAAGAAGGCACACAGCTGACCAACAGGTATATAAAAAGATGTTCGACATCACTAATTATTAGAGAAATGCAGATCAAAACCACAGTGAGGTATCTTCTCAAAGCAGTTAGAATGGCTGTCATCAAAAAAGTCTGCAAATAATAAATGCTGAAGGGGACGTGGAGAAAAGCGAACCCTCCTACACTATTGGTGAGAATGTAAATTGGTGTAGCTACTATGGAAAGCAATATGGATGTTCCTTAAAAAATGAAAATAGAGCTACCATATTATTCAGTAATCCTGCTTCTGGGTATATGTCCAGCAAAGAGGAAAACTCTTAATTCGAAAGATGCATCTACCCCAACGTTCATAGCATCACTGTTTACAGTAGGCAAGATGTAGAAGCAAACTAAGTACCCATCAACAGATGACTGGCTTAAGAAGATATGGTATATATATACAGTGGAATATTACTCGGCCATAAAAAGAATGAAATATTGCCATTTGCAGCAACATGGATGAACCTAGAGAATATTATACTTAGTGAAGTAAGTCAAAGACAAATATTGTATGATATCACTTATATGTGGAATCTAAAAAATAATACAAATAAATCTGTATATGAAACAGAAACAGACCCACAGACATAGAAAACAAATCTATGGTTACCAAAAGGGAGAGGGAAGCAGGAGGGGACAAATTAGGAGTATGGGATTAACAGATACAAACTATTGTGCATGAAATAGATAAGCAACAAGGATTTACTGTATAGCACAGGGAATTATATTCCATATATTGTAATAATCTATAAATGGAAAATAATCTGAAAGAAATGTATATAACTGAATCATTTGCTGTACACCTGAAACTAACACAGTATTTTATTTTTTAATATATTTTTTTGAATTTTTGAATGTTTTTTATTTTTTTATACAGCAGGTTCTTATTAGTCATGCATTTTATACACATCAGTGTATACATGTCAGTCCCAATCTCCCAATTCATCCCACCACCACCTCCACCCCACACGCCCCACTTTAGCCCCTTGGTGTCCATACGTTTGTTCTCTACATCTGTGTCTCTATTTCTGCCCTGAAAACTGGTTCATCTGTACCATTTTTCTAGGTTCCACATAAATGCATTAATATATGATGCTTGTTTTTCTCTTTCTGACTTACTTCACTCTGTATGACAGCCTCTAGATCCATCCATGTCTCTACAAATGACCCAATTTCGTTCCTTTTTATGGCTGAGTAATATTCCATTGTATATATGTACCATATCTTCTTTATCCACTCATCTGTCTATGGGCATTTAGGTTGCTTCCATGACCTGGCTATTGTAAATAGTGCTACAATGAACATTGGGGTGCATGTGTCTTTTTGAATTATGGTTTTCTCTGGGTATTTGCCCAGTAGTGGGATTGCTAGGTCATATGGTAATTCTATTTTTAGTTTTTTAAGGAACCTCCATACTGTTCTCCATAGTGGCTGTATTTACATTCCCACCAACAGTGCAAGAGGGTTCCCTTTTCTCCACACCCTCTCCAGCATTTGTTGTTTGTAGATTTTCTGATGATGTCCATTCTGACTGGTGTGAGGTGGTACCTCATTGTAGTTTTCATTTGAATTTCTCTGATAATTAGTGATGTTGAGCAGCTTTCCATGTGCTTCTTGGCCATCTGTATGTTTTCTTTGGAGAAATGTCTATTTAGGTCTTCTGCCCATTTTTTCATTGGGTTGTTTGTTTTTTTAATATTGAGCTGCATAAGCTGTTCATATATCTTGGAGATTAATCCTTTGTCCATTGATTCATTTGCAAATATTTTCTCCCATTCTGAGGGTGGTCTTTTCATCTTGTTTATGGATTCCTTTGCTTTGCAAAAGCTTTTAACTTTCATTAGGTCCCATTTGTTTATTTTTGTTTTTATTTCCATTACTCTAGGAGGTGGATCAAAATAGAACTTGCTATGATTTATGTCAAAGAATGGTCTTCCTATGTTTTCCTCCAAGAGTTTTATAGTGTCTGGTCTTACATTTAGGTCTCTAATCCACTTTGAGTTTATTTTTGTGTATGGTGTTAGGGAGTGTTCTAATTTCATTCTTTTACATGTAGCTGTCCAGTTTTCCCAGCACCACTTATTGAAGAGACTGTCTTTTCTCCATTGTATATCCTTGCCTCCTTTGTCATAGATTAGTTGACTGTAGGTGCGTGGGTTTATCTCTGGGCTTTCTATCCTGTTCCATTGATCTGTATTTCTGTTTTTGTGCCAGTACCATATTGTCTTGATTACTGTAGCTTTGTAGTATAGTCTGATGTCAGGGAGTCTTATTTCTCCAGCTCCGTTTTTTTCCCTCAAGACTGCTTTGGCTATTCGGAGTCTCCATACCAATTTTAAGATTTTTTGTTCTAGTTCTGTAAAAAATGCCACTGGTAATTTGATAGGGATTGCATTGAATCTTTAGATTGCTTTGGGTAGTATAGACATTTTCACAGGATTGATTTTTCCAATCCAAGAACATGGTATATCTCTCCATCTGTTCGTGTCATGTTTGATTTCTTTCATCAGTGTCTTATAGTTTTCTGCATACAGGTCTTTTGCCTCCTTAGGTAGGTTTATTCCTAGGTATTTTATTCTTTTTGTTGCAGTGGTGAATGGGATTGTTTCCTTAATTTCTCTTTCTGATCTTTCATTGTTACTGTATAGGAGTGCAAGAGATTTCTGTGCATTAATTTTGTATCCTGCAACTTTACCAAATTAATTGATTAGCTCTAGTAGTTTTCTGGTGGCATCTTTAGGATTCACTATGTATAGTATTATGTCACCTGCAAGCAGTGACAGTTTTACTTCTTCTTTTCCGATTTGTATTCGTTTTATTTCTTTTTCTTCTCTGATTGCCATGGCTAGGACTTCCAAAACTGTGTTGAATAATGGTGGTGAGAGTGAACATCCTTGTCTTGTTCCTGATCTTAAAGGAAATGCTTTCAGTTTTTCACCATTGAGAATGATGTTTGCTGTGGGTTTGTCGTATATGGCCTTTATTATGTTGAGGTAGGTTCCCTCTATGCCCACTTTCTGGAGAGTTTTTATCATGAATAGGTGTTGAATTTTGTCAGAAGCTTTTTCTGCATCTATTGAGATGAAAATATGGTTTTTATGCTTCAGTTTGTTACTATGGTGTAGCGCCTTGATTGATTTTCATATATTGAAGAATCCTTGCATCCCTGGGATAAATCCCACTTGATCATGGTGTATGATCCTTTTAATGTGTTGTTGGATTCTGTTTGCTAGTATTTTGTTGAGGATTTTTGCATCTATATTCATCAGTGATATTGGCCTGTAATTTTCTTTTTTTGTAGTATCTTTGTCTTGTTTTGGTATCGGGGTGATGGTGGCCTCATAGAATGAGTTTGGGAGTATTCCTTCCTCTGCACTTTTTTGGAATAGTTTGAGAAGGATGAGTGTTAGCTCTTCTCTAAATGTTTGATAGAATTCACCTGCGAAGCCATCTGTCCTGGACTTTTGTTTGTTGGAAGTTTTTTTTCTACGGTACATGAGCCTCTCACTGTTGTGGCCTCTCCCGTTGTGGAGCAACAGGCTCCGAACACGCAGGCTCAGTGTCCATGGCTTACGGGCCTAGCCGCTCCGAGGCATGTGGGATCTTCCCGGAACAGGGCACAAACCCATATCCCCTGCATCGGCAGACAGACTCTCAGCCACTGCGCCACCAGGGAAGCCCTGTTGGAAGATTTTTAATCAGAGTTTCAATTTTATTACTTGTGATTCGTCTGTTCATATTTTCTATTTCTTCCTGGTTCAGTCTTGGAAGGTTATACCTTTCTAAGAATTTGTCCATTTCTTCCAGGTTGTCCATTTTATTGGCATAGAGTTGCTTGTAGTAGTCTCTTAGGATGCTTTGTATTTCTGCGGCTAACACAGTATTTTAAATCAAGTATAACTTTTTAAAACTGTCTTTTTATGAGATAGTGTGTTCCATAGTAGGTATTTTATTTTTCCTATGAATATATGAGAGAAGTGTATTATAGGATTTATTGGATGTTTTAATTATCTTAATACTCATTTGTTCTTTTCAGTGGTTACAGCTTGTGACATGGCAGGTGCAGCCATGTATGAACTGGTGAGAGTGGGCCACAGTGAGTTGGTTGGAGAGATTATCCGATTGGAGGGTGACATGGCCACTATCCAGGTGTATGAAGAAACCTGTATCCTTTTTGGTTCAATTTCTAGCCATTTTCTGTAAATCAGAATTGAAAGATTTATGGCAAAGGTAGAAGTAGCACCAGTGGTATCAGAAACGTGGAATATTGGTGTTTTGAAGAAACCTGATATGTAGGAGTTTATTGAAGAAAGGTACTAAGAATTAGTGCTCTTATTTTAAGAAATTAGTATTATCTCCTGACCTTTCATTGCTCTTAATATTTCATTGCTCTTATTCTCAAGATCAGCATTACTTCTTTGGCTACTTAATTAAGTTTTATTTGGTACAGGTTTTTTGCCATACTAAAATATATGCTTATGGTACCTGTTCTCTCTGTCAGTATTAGAGTGCTAATTCTAAACAAAATCTGAAAATTTTTAATAAAATTAAAATTTTTAATTTGAAATTTTTAATAAAATTAAGAGTCTTCATAGCTATGAAATAATCACTAATCAAAAGGATTTTTTTCTATTGTTAGGTTTATCTTTTATTTAGTCTTCTACATGGTTTGAAGATTTAAAATAAAGAAATTATCATGTGTATAGTGAGAACCCGCTCTGCCTTTGTTATCATGTATTTGGCCAATTTTCAAAACAGACGTGCATTCATGCAGCCCATTTTGTTAGTTCCATTTATTTTGTATCCTTCTAGTTTGTTATATGAACCAATATAAATATATTTTTTTATTTTTATTTCCTTTTTTTCCCCCGAAGATAGCATATTATATGCACTGTTCTGCACCTTGTTTTTTTCACTTAAAAATATATGTATGGTGGAAGATGGATAAATATGTGATAAATATAGTACAGTGTTTATGGTAGATCACTGTAAAATTCTTTCAGCTTTGCTGTAGGTTTGAAATATTTCATAATCAAATATTGGAAGTGAAAATATATTTTGGAGATCTTTCTTGCAAAATTCATAGAAGTGCCTAGTCTTTTTTACAGCTACATAGAATTCCAGCTTATGAATATAGCAACATTTATTAATAAATCCCTTAATGATTGTTAAGTCTGAAGATTTTTTTGGTTGTTTCTTAGTCATAAGAGTTTAAGTTTTTGTCCAGGTCCTAATATCCTTTTTAGGGAACTGATATTCCTCACCTGTGTAGTTGAAACAAAGTATGATGGAGAGGCTTTTGCTTCTATTTTTAAGCCTGTGGTTCCCAAACTGTGCACCAGGGCACTCTGGGCAGCTGCAGCAAACTCATGTGGGTGCTCCAGGATATTTTAAGGTTTTACGGTAAACACGGGAATATTAGACATTTTTTCAGACACCATGAGAACTAGTAGCTTGAGATAATAAACACTTTTATTATTTGACTGTACTATATTCTTGTCGATGATATCATATCTTTGTGAAGCTGAGTTTTGGCAATTGCTAAGCCAAAAACCAAGTGGGATACAAAAATGATGTGGGATGAGTATTCAGTGTGACTCCAAGGTTTAGAAATTGTAGAATACCCAACAGGCACATAAATCCCATTTGTAAGAATTGAGATTACTTTTTCTTTTTTTTTTTTTTTTTTTTTTTTTGCGGTACATGGGCCTCTCACTGTTGCGGCCTCCCCGCTGCAGAGCACAGGCTCCGGACACGCAGGCCCAGCGGCCATGGCTCACGGGCCCAGCCGCTCCGCGGCATGTGGGATCCTGCCGGACCGGGGCACGAACCCGTGTCCCCTGCATCGGCAGGCGGACTCTCAACCACTGCGCCACCAGGGAAGCCCGAGGTTATTTTAAAATGAAATTAAAATGTTCTTTTTTCTTTCAATTTATGTATATTTTTCGAAGTACCACTTAGTTGTTAGGACATACACATATATTAAGATGTTTGGACATAATTATTTAATAGATGGAATTATTATTTTTTATATATATATACACACACACACACATATATATCTTTTGTTGTAGGTCACTATGAAAATGTTACTGAAACACTAAGGATGCTGTGGACTAAAAGTTTGAGAATCTCAGGTTTAGCGTCTTATGTATCATTTCCTGTTAAACTGTGGTATTTCCTTTTTATAGTATCTCTAATCTTTCATAGTGAGTTTTTCTCAACTGCTGTTTCCAGCTGGTGTGTCTGTTGGAGATCCTGTACTCCGCACTGGTAAACCCCTCTCAGTAGAGCTTGGTCCTGGCATTATGGGAGCCATTTTTGATGGTATTCAAAGACCTTTGTCGGATATCAGCAGTCAGACTCAAAGTATTTACATTCCCAGAGGAGTAAATGTGTCTGCTCTTAGCAGAGATGTCAAATGGGATTTCACACCTTGCAAAAACCTACGGGTATGTCTTTGTAACCTAAACTTCTAAAATTGGTGAAAGAATGTGAAAAGAGTGTTTACTGAACTATTTTGTACTCTTAGTCAAAATAAAAATAGACCACAGAAGCATATTTTACATCTTTTTTTTAGCTCCACTAGAAGGATTATAGAACAAATGTGTTCTATTGATAAATGAAGCAAATGATTTAAATAATAGCAAGGGTGAGTCTGCTTGACGTTTCTTGAACATTAAATGGCTTGACATTTATTTGAACATTAAACAAGTGCATTTGTTCTCTAGGTTGGTAGTCACATCACTGGTGGAGATATTTATGGGATTGTCAACGAGAACTCACTCATCAAACACAAAATCATGTTGCCCCCACGAAACAGAGGAACTGTCACTTACATTGCTCCACCTGGAAATTACGATACCTCTGTAAGTATCATGTAAACTTTATCTTACAAGAGTGGCCCCATTTATATGTGATAGTTGCCCAGTTTTAGTACTCTGAGTAGTTACAGAATTCATATTTAATGTGTATGTTTTAAGTTACTCCCATAATTACTTTTTAATTTAAGATTTTTTTCTTTAAAACTTGAGCTTGGGAATACAAAAAGCAAAATATATTATTTCTTTTTGAAGAGAAATAGCTAGTATAGTATTTTCCTACCTTCTTAACTTATGCTACATTATTTAAACCTCTGATTCTTTAGGCATAGAATAGACTTTGATCTTTTTGTCAATCTCTATTCACATAATGAATTGTAGAATGGATTATATAAGTTCTTACTCCGGGTGAGCCACTTAAAACTTAGTCCTTTAATGTTATTGATAGTCACATCATACCAAATACAGTAGATGAATGATAATCTTTGTGGGTATGAAGATAGCTTTATTGAGAAGATCATTGTAGCATATAAGTTTTTCCCAATAAAATATGATAAAAGATAATAATTTTCTAATCATTTCACAAGAATCAGTCTGTGCTCTACAACATATACAGAACAAAAGAATTAAGATCGGGATTCTGGGCAGTCAGCTAACCTTACTCACTAGCTTAGAGACTCACCTATACTTGAAAGAAAACCCTGAAGTAGACAATTCAGATTCATGCATCAACAAGATTACAGATTTCTATAGGTCTATGGACTTTGAGATTGTTTGTGAATAGTTAAAACCATCTCAGTGTTCACAAATGTTAGAGTATTACTCGTTATCTTTTTGCTTTTGTAAGTAATTTAAAATATTTAACTTTATTAAATATGTTAGGGTTCTTAATAGATCACTATTTTTCATGAAAGCAGTATAAGAGCATTATAATAAAGTAAGCAAAATAAAGAATGGAAAATAAATTATGAAAGCTTTCATTTCTTCCCTCCCTCAGTCCCAGGAGTACCTTCTGTACCCTTCAAGAATTTTTCCTATGCATATTCATGTAATTTATTTAACTATCCCTCTATTACTTGAGATACTCCTTTCTCCAAAACTTCTAAGCTTTTTTTTAAAAATCATTAAAATAGTAATAATGCACCTAGTTTAAAAAAAATTAGAACAGCCGGCGTCCTCAGGCAGCCGCCCCGGCACCTTTTTCCCCGCCAAGGACACTGCGGAGCGGAGCTTCTGTGCTGACTTCTCTGCTAGCGGGGCGTTTGCCTTTGCTGAGGACAGCGTGCGGAGCCCGGGAATGAAGGATGGCAGCACGCCGTGCATTAAAAGCTGTTTTGGTGGATCTCAGTGGCACACTTCACATTGAAGATACAGCTGTGCCAGGCACACAGGAAGCTCTTCAAAGGTTACTTGCTATTTCTGTAATGGTTAGGTTTGTGACCAATACAACCAAAGAGAGCAAGAAAGACCTCTTGGAAAGATTGAAAAAATTGGAGTTTGCTATCTCTGAAGATGACTGCAGCCGGAAGCTTGGTAGAGCAGAAACAAGTCCGACCCATGCTGCTGGTTGATGATCGGGCCCTACCTGATTTTAAAGGAATACAAACAAGTGATCCTAATGCTGTGGTCATAGGATTGGCACCAGACCATTTTTATTATCAAATTCTGAATCAAGCATTCCACGAGAATCCAGGCTATTGAAAAAAGTTGGCATGTTTGACCACACTTTCAAAGACATTATTCGACGAGTGTTAATGGTAGTCTGATCTGTGATTGTGGCAGGGATGAAGAAAAAGAGATTCTGGTATTGTGAACATGACTTGATGGACAGTTGGGTCAAGAGGGTGAAGAAGAACAGTGAGTCGACATCTAGATATCTAACCTAAGTGCCTGTGATAGAGAACACTCCCTGTGTGGGTTCAGGAGGTGATGAGTTTAGGGTGGGGCTCTTCGAACTGTGGGCTATATAAGTGGAGGGGTTCCAACAGCTGTTGGTAGAAATTGAGGAACCACAACTAACATGTAAAATGTTATTAATCTTCACTTGTGTGTGCATTTTACCTGTATGAACTTTCTACTGCTACTTCCAAAAGGCAGACTGCATACTGGTTCTCATACTTCCTAAACTAAATTGGATCAGAATTTATTCACAAGTCTACTCTAGAGTGAGATTGTGATTTTTTTCCCCTTGGATTTTTCATTTTTTATAGATTTTTCATTTTTCTTTTTCTTTTTTTTTTTTTTTTAAAGGTGTCACATTTATTTATTTATTTATTTATTATCTTTGGCTGTGTTGGGTCTTCATTTCTGTGTGAGGGCTTTCTCTAGTTGCGGCGAGTGGGGTCCACTCTTCATCGCGGTGCGCAGGCCTCTCACTGTTGTGGCCTCTCTTATTGCGGAGCACAGGCTCCAGATGCGCAGGCTCAGTAGTTGTGGCTCACGGGTCCAGTTGCTCCGTGGCATGTGGGATCTTCCCAGACCAGGGCTCGAACCCGTGTCCCCTGCATTGGCAGGCAGATTCTCAACCACTGCGCCACCAGGGAAGCCCGATTTTTCTTTTTTTTTTTTTTTTTTTTTTTTTTTTTTTTTGCGGTATGCGGGCCTCTCACTGTTGTGGCCTCCCCCGTTGCGGAGCACAGGCTCCGGACGCGCAGGCTCAGCGGCCATGGCTCACGGGCCCAGCCGCTCCGCGGCACACGGGATCCTCCCAGACCGGGGCACGAACCCGCATCCCCTGCATCGGCAGGCGGACTCTCAACCACTTGCGCCACCAGGGAGGCCCCGATTTTTCATTTTTCATGTTGCCTTTTACTTCTTGTTGAACAGTAAACAGTGTAATTTGTCTTTACATTTATGATAAGCTAAGTAGTCCTACATATTACATAGATGTACATTGAACTAACTTAAAAAAAATTTCTTTAATAGCTTGGTAAATTTTTGGAATTTAACATCATTTTCTTACCAGTACGAAGATATTCAAGAATCATTCTAACTTATACTTGATGTAGAATTCACTTCTTGATGCATATGTTCTAGAATCAAAATGTTAAAACTCACTACAAGGTTCACACATCTGGGCACATTATTTGATCTTAAAGATGGCTACCCTGTGTACAATCTATGTGGCCAGAAATAGCCCTTTGGGAACAGTCAACTTTTTTCCATTTGCACATTAATTTTAGATCCTCAGTTATGAAAACTATGGCTACTGAATGTACTTTTATTTGTGACTCTCTTAGTTACTGTGATAGTCAAGCCTTTGTTTAAATAAAAACAAACTCACTTAAAAAAAAAATTAGAACAGTATGTAAAGATTTACAATAGGGCCTCCCTGGTGGCGCAGTGGTTAAGAGTCCGCCTGCCGATGCAGGGGATACGGGTTTGTGCCCCGGTCTGGGAGGATCCCATATGCCGCGGAGCGGCTGGGCCCGTGAGCCATGGCCGCTGGGCCTGTGCATCCGGAGCCTGTGCTCCGCAACGGGAGAGGCCACAACAGTGAGAGGCCCGCATACCGCAAAAAGAAAAAAAAAAAAAGATTTACAATAAAAAAGTGTAAATCTCCCTCCCCACTTCCACATACCACCTCCCTAACCCCCCAAGAGAAATCTGACATTACTTTGATTTTAGAGGAAGAAATGTTTATAATGTACTTAAAGTCCTGCTGTATTTTTGTAGGATGTTGTGTTGGAGCTTGAATTTGAAGGTATAAAGGAGAAGTTCAGCATGGTCCAAGTATGGCCTGTACGTCAGGTTCGGCCTGTCACTGAGAAGTTGCCAGCTAATCATCCTCTGTTGACTGGCCAGAGAGTCCTTGATGCTCTTTTTCCGTAAGTTTGATTTGTGTCCCATGGTTTTCCCTCAGAGTTATTATATGTGCTTATTGTTTCACTTCCTTATAGATAAAGATTTTATGTGCTAATCCTGTAATACGTTTTATCTAGAGTAATGTATTTTACCAGTGCTTATTTAGAGAATCAAACTGTTGAAGAAAATTTATTTTTTCACAGTTGCAAAAGGAAAGCATTATTTCTAAAACTTTCTGAAAAAATGAAATTTCCAGAAGGAAATCTGTGCCAAAACAATATAACTATTTTTCTTAAGTTATCCCAGAATTAGTAGATTGGTGTCACTATAAATTGATGACTTCTAACATCAACTGGGTTCTAACATCAACTGGGTTCTCTATGCTACCCAGCAATCTTTCTTACTTTGTAGTCTGCTCTTTGCCATTTTCTTCATCACCTGCTTAAAAACCTCCTTTCTCTTTAAATCTTAGGCATCACCATACCCTGCTTTACTTTTTTTTTTTTTTTTTTTTTTTGCGGTACACGGGCCTCTCACTGTTGTGGCCTCTCCCGTTGCGGAGCACAGGCTCCGGACGTGCAGGCTCAGCGGCCATGGCTCACGGGCCCAGCCGCTCCGTGGCATGTGGGATCTTCCCAGACCGGGGCATGCACCCGTGTCCCCTGCATTGGCAGGCGGACTCTCAACCACTGTGCCACTAGGGAAGCCCTACCCTGCTTTACTTTTAACAAATAACTTCATCATTTAATTCACAGAAAAGACTGAAGCAGTGACGTAGTTATTCTTTCAACTTCTGATCACCAACCCTTGTATGACTTACTCTTCAGCCTCTTACCTTTAAACCTACTCTGTGTGTTGTTCTCACTATTACTCTCTCATGAGATCTTCATTACTTGGACTCTTCTTATTTAGTCAGTACCTCCTGTTTCCATATCCTTCACTATCCAGTTTAAATTTAATAGTCTTTCACTTTTACTAACATCTGTCAGTATATTAAATTTTCTTGGTTCCTTTGTCTTCTGTCACGCCCACCTGGCAAAATATCAACTGTGAATCAGTCCTGCTATCTCCTTCTCCCAAGTCTACACACAGGCTGCTGAGAAAAATAAATAAGTGCAAGTTGGTATCTCACCACTGTGGCACAGTCGTTCAGCATTTCCCTAATTATCATTCTCCTGCTCTCCTCAGTGACTATTTCAAACCTCTCCACTTGCCTCAGAGCTTCAACTCCAGTCTTCTTTCTCCTTCATTCTCAACAAATGATTATGCTAGATCCTTCACAGACAAATGAGAGGCCATGAGATTTGGAACTCCATCAGTTAATGTACATATTCCCATCCATCCCTTACTTCTCTCCTTTTTCTGGAGTTTATCCCACCTTATGTTTCCTCAAAGACCTCCCATTAAGTGATATTCTCTTTATCTCCCATCTAATGAGAAGGCATCTACCTTCGACCCTTTTCCCCTTTCTACCTTCCACTACTTTTCTGCCTATCTTCACAGCCAAACCTCTTTAAAAAAGTAAATTAGGGCCTCCCTGGTGGCGCAGTGGTTGGGAGTCCGCCTGCCGATGCAGGGGATACGGGTTCGCGCCCCGGTCTGGGAGGATCCCATATGCCGCGGAGCGGCTGGGCCCGTGAGCCATGGCCGCTGAGCCTGCGCGTCCGGAGCCGGTGCTCCGCAACGGGGGAGGCCACAACAGTGAGAGGCCCGCATACCGGAAAAAAAAAAAAAAAAAAAAAAAAAGTAAATTAGTTGTCTCCACTTTTCCCACTCTAATTCACTGTACTGCTCTGCCCGTGGTGCCGCCCTTCAACCGAAACTACTCTCACTAACATCATCAGTCACTCCCAATTCAATAAGTACATTTTAGTGTTTTCTTAATTCCTACAACTTTGGATATTGGATATTGCTTTCTACTCCTTCCTCTTTGAAACACCCTCTTTCTTTGCTTTTCCAGTAAGCTTCTGTCTACAGGAAGCTATTGCTTATTCTCTGTTGCAGGTTCCTTCTCCCTTAATTTTGATATTTTGGGGAGGTTTTCCCTTTTCTTTCCTCATTATATGTCTTACCCTCTGTGGATGACTTCATTCTCTCTCGAGACTTAAACGTTCATCTATATATGATGATTTCTAAACCTGTATCTTCATCCCAGATCTCTTCTGAGTTCCAGACTCATATATCCACTTCTGATTATACCTCTCCTTTTGAATATCTTATAGGTGCCTCAGAGTCAGTATGTTTAAAACTAAAATCATCATCTTAATCACCACTCCTTTCCTTGAAACTTTGCTGTCTCTCTCAACCAATGTCATTATCATACATCCAGTAAATGCCTAATCTAAAATCTATGACTTCTCTCAAGTATCATTTTTACCCTCCCACATCTAATTAGTGAACTAATGCTGTTATTCTATTCCCTAAATATTTTTATCTGCATCTGTCATCTCTACTCCATGACTATTATTAAGGATCTTACCCTAATTCCTGTAACAAACACATTTAATCAGACTTCCCATCTTCAGTTTTGCCTTCTTTCCAAGTGGTTGTCCATATTACATAGTGATCCAGCTAAAACACATATGTGATCCTGCACAATTTTGCTTGAAACCCTTCAGAGCTCTTTATTGCTCTCAAGACAAACACACGCTCCTTAACTCCTTACAAAGCCACCCATGATCTGACTATTGCTTACCTTCCAATATTGTCTCAGCCACTTCCCTGCCCAACTGCTTCCTTATACACCATCTTCCAGGTTTAATGGAGGACCTTTAATTCTTCAAGCAATGCTCCCTCTTGCCCCTGGACCTTTGGGCATTCTATTCCCTCTATGTGGAATGTTATTTCCTTGTATCTGGCTAATTTCTATTTTCTTTCAGGTCTTAGCTTCTTTTGGAAAGAATTTCCTAACCCCACTCCCATCCAGTGTCAGACTTTGTACTCCTTCCTGTGTACTCCCACAAACCTTGGATGGTCTCTATGATAGCACTTTCCACATTGGATTGTTGAACTTCTAAAGTGGGGCACACCCAGCCTTGCCTCCCCACCCTGGCTTAAAGGTGACTTGAAAGACGTATACAAAGCCATAGGCAGAATGGACATGCCTTCTTAGTGTATCAGAGTCACTGAAAGGTTTGAAGGAGAAAACATTTTAATGTGTATTAGTTTCATATGAGAAAAGTCTGTTATTATTATTAAGGATGCAGTGTTTGTGTGAATTTTATGATAAAACACACTACCAAGGAATTTCCCTTAGCATGATGTCTCATTTCTCCTGCCCAGACACTCCTGCCTGACACACACACTCACCCGCACGCACACATACACCTGTGACATTCACTTCCCTCTGCCCTTAACGGTATTTCACTCTCCACTGACACCTTTTAGGGAAAGTTTGAAAGTGGTTGCTAAATGGTACTGTAATCACAAGCTGACTCTCCAGTTTACTCCACTGGAATGTGAGCTCTTTGAATACAGAAACATAGCTATTTTCTCCGCTGTTGTCTCTCCAGCGTCTCAAGCATAGTTTGTAGTACCTTGGAAGTACCTCATAAATCGCTATTGAATGGGTAAAAGGGGATTGACTTAACACCTTAACAAAAGTCTTCGTTTATTAACCTCTGTAACAAGATAGGAATTTCTTAGATCTTATTTTTTACCTCAGAAGACAACTTTCAAAGCATTTATATTTTTCTTTCAGCTTTAATTCTTATATTGTCCTTCCCTAAACTAATTTATTTAAGCATTCAGAATATCATTAGTACTATTTTATTTATTTTCATATTCCTCTTCCCCAGTTACCTTATGGAATATACTTTCACTTTTCGCTATTAAAGATGATAGAAATGATTAATTTATAATAAACAACATATACTACTCTAGGTGGAAACTAGGGGAGCAATTGTTATATATCTATCTGTATATCTATCTTTGTAAGTATATATATAGATACAGATGACAGTATTATAAAGTGCTTTCGTTCTTTAACTTGTATTTCTGTGTCACTTACCTATGTTATTTATTGGTATGTATTAGCGAGTAAAGTAATCCGTGCTTGTTTTATTTGTATAGATGTGTACAGGGAGGAACTACTGCAATCCCTGGGGCTTTTGGCTGTGGAAAGACCGTGATATCGCAGTCTCTATCCAAGTATTCCAACAGTGATGTGATCATCTACGTAGGATGTGGCGAGAGAGGAAATGAGATGTCTGAAGTCCTCCGGGACTTCCCAGAGGTCTGTATCTATAAAGCTTCCAATACTATTCTAGAGAAAATACCACTAATCAACTTTAATTGGCAATTAATAAAGCTTTGTGTTGGATCTGGAGCAGTGTTCTCATTTGTCAAGGATCCTTTAAGGAATTTTCTAATTATATCTGTGATTCAGTTTGTATACTCAAGGAGAGGAATTTGAATTTTTCAGTCAAACACTTGAAAGTTTCTTTTTATGGTCTGGTGGTTTTCAGTTATTGGGAGAAAGGTACAATAGGCAAAATATTTATAGGTGTGAACTTTACATAGCCTTTATATGATCTACTAGGTTACTGTAGTAATATTCCTTTTTCCATAAAATAATGGGCTTCATTTATGAAATGGAAATACTGGCTGTTTTCTTTACAGCACAGTGGGATAGAGGGAAGAGGTTGGAGTGATGGGAATATGGCTTTGGGAATACAGATTATAAGAGGGATTAAATATAAACAAGTTATGAAAAGGGGACTGAAATGTTCTGGGGATCACTGATAGATTGTTTGCCTCTAGCTCACGATGGAAGTTGATGGTAAGGTAGAGTCAATCATGAAGAGGACAGCATTGGTAGCCAATACCTCTAATATGCCTGTTGCTGCTAGAGAAGCCTCTATTTATACTGGTGAGTATATGAATTGGAATAAAAGCGATTAACATATCTGTTCTTAAGTTTAAAGCTAGCACCAAACTTTTTCTTTTCCAAAGAACTTTTCTTTCATTCTAAAGTACCTTCATACACACAACTATGTTCCTAGAATATTTTTTTAATATTTCACATATTATTATATCTTGAGAATGTCAATTTAAGACATTAATAGAGCTGCCACAATCTTTTTGATGACTTTAAAATGATGTATTGATGTACTATTGGTTTTTTTTTTTTTCATTATATGTTTTATTATTGCTGTATCTCTGAATATATCTGTATCTCTATAACTTGAATTATCAGCTTCGAACTGAAATACTTTGAATATCAGTATGTTTATATATTACCTTTCATCTTTGCTCCCACTTCCATCCAGCTTTTGGTGCTTTGATTTCCTCATTTTCAGGATTTATAATGTTCGTATTCTTTTCTATAACCATAAATCCAGTATTTGTATTAGCCTTAGACCTAGTAAAATGGAGTCATGCCCACTGGCAGTCCCTTGACTACAATTTTTCCATTTGTTTCATGGTTGGACAAAATTTGAATTCTTGTTTCTTTGTAAGTCTGGGTTTTTTCAGCTGCCTTTAAATTTTAACAGTTTGGCAGAGTATAAAATTTTTTGATCAGTATTTCTTGCCTAGAGAACTCTTATTTCAGCATTAAGTGCTGGGGAGAGACCTGACGCTGGCCTACTTTTTTTCCTTTTATAGGTGATTTTTCTTTTTACCCAAAGGAATGTCTCTTTAACTTTGAAGTCTTCTTTTTATTTATTTATTTATTTATTTATTTATTTATTTTTTGGCTGTGTCGGGCCTTCATTGTTGGGTCTTCGTTGCTGCGCACGAGCTTTCTCTAGTTGCTGCGAGTGGGGGCTACTCTTCATTGCGTTGCACGGGCTTCTCATTGCAGTGTCTTCTCTTGTTTCGGAGCTCGGACTCTAGCTGTGCAGGCTTCAGTACTTGTGGCACATGGGTTCAGTAGTTGTGGCTCACGGGCTCTGGATCTCAGGCTCAGTATCTGGCACACGTGCTTTGTTGCTCCGCGGCATGTGGGATCTTCCTGGACCAGGGCTCAAAACAGTGTCCCCTGCATTGGCAGGCGGATTCTTAACCACGGCCCCACCAGGGAAGTCCTAACCTTGAAGTCTTATAACTTTATTAGGATATATCCCAGTATTGATAGTTCTGATAATTTTTTCCTGAGACATAGTGTACCTTTTCAATTTATGAATATGTCTTTTATTTTGGAAAATTTTTGAGAATTGTTTCTGAAACTTATTCTCTTCCATTATGGTTTTTTTGTTTTCTTTTTTTTTTTTTTTTTTTTTGCGGTACGCGGGCCTCTCACTGTTGTGGCCTCTCCCGTTGCGGAGCACAGGCTCTGGACGTGCAGGCTCAGTGGCCATGGCTCACGGGCCCAGCTGCTACGTGGCATGTGGGATCTTCCCGGACGGGGGCACGAACCCATGTCCCCTGCATTGGCAGGTGGACTCTCAACCACTGCGCCACCAGGGAAGCCCCTCTAATTCTTTTTATTTAGCCTTTTATCCATTTTTTAACAGGGTAATCAACGTGTATTCTTTGTATTGCTTCCAATGAAGGCTTTATGTCCTCCTAGCTCTTTGCTGAGTTCTGCTGGCTCATGAAACATCTTTTGTGATCTTACTGTATATTCTTTGAGATTTTTATTTTGTGGTAGGATGCAATATTAAGATTTTCTTTTATTAATTAATTGTGGTCACAGTTTTCATTTGTTTCTTGGCAGGTTCTTTCTTGTTGTACTCTGCTCTTCTGTCTCTTTCTTTCTTTTATTTTTGTTTAGTTCCTGTGCTGATGTTTATTATTACTATTAATCATCTTTGCAGGAGATGGGAGGGAATGGTTGTTACTATGGTCCAGGGTAGCAGGAATTCTTCCTGGTAATCTGTGAAGTTTGTTATAGCATAGAGTTGTGTAAGTTATTTTACTTTTTCTTTCCTGCCACAAAAATCCACAGCTACAAGGCCACTTACAATGAATTCTTTCTCTTCTACCCTGCCTCATTCACTTTTTACTTACTGAAAAGGAGTGCCTGCCTTTGTTTTATTTGTCCCCATCTCTCTACTTCCCCTTGATGCCAAACTGGGTCCAAGGAACCCCTGCCACTAGCCCTGTACCCCTTTTACTGTGTTCCAGACAACGGATTCTTGGTTTTGCCCCTCAGGATGTACTTCTGGTTTGCAAAAGCTTAATCTGAGATGTGCAGCCTCAGGTGAATTCTTCGTGTCTTTCCACCCCCTTGTTTGTTTTTTATCTCATTTAGTTGGCTTTCCTCATTATTTTGTTGTAAAGCTAAACATGGCCCCTAGTTTTTGACTATGGAGTTTGTGTTTCTATATTTCTTGTTCTCCTTGTTTGGTGGTTACTCGTATGAGGAGAAGGAGAAAGTGACATACTCATCTACTATTTTAGGACAAGAAGTCTACCTACTTCTTTTAAATGGCTGCACAGTATCCCTTTGTATGGATATATCATAATTTATTTAACCAGCATCCTTTTAGGGGGCACTTGGATTATTGATAATTTTTTTGCTCCCACAAACTTCATACCATAAAACATTCTTAAGCATGTTTTTTACACTGTGGCTTTGTATGTTTTATGTGCATGTTTCTTTGTATTTTTGTCAGGTAAGTTCTTAGAAGTAAAATTGCTAAGAATACAACTGTTAATTTAGATTTTAGTTTCTAATAGCTCTTGAAAAGGAATAACAGTGGACAAGAATTCTGCTTCTTCACATACTCACCAATGCTAATTTTTTCAACACTTTCTTATGATCATTATCATACAGAAAAGTTGAAAGAATATTACAGTGAATACCCATGTACCCCACACCTAGATCTGATCATTAGCATTTTACTGTCCCTGCTTTATTAGATGCCTATTCGGTCTGTATTTCTTACAGTGAGCTAGCATCTTTTCTGTGTGTATTAACCATTTGCAAACTGCCTTCTGTCCATTTTTGTATTGGTAGTAGTTGTTTATCATATGGATTGGTAAAGTTCTTTGAAATCAGTCTTTCATCTGTTACGAATGGCAGATATTGTCCTAGTTTGCTGATCTTTTGATTTTGAGGGTTTTTTTTTTTTTTTTCTTGTAGGCACTGATACCTTTAGGTCTATGAAAGTGGTCTATGAGACTTCTTCGAGGTTTAGTCATGTGTATCTGTCTCTTCTATCAAGTCTTTTTAATAAATACATACACACAGGCATTAGTGAATGTTATCACAGAGACACAGTGTACTTGTATAAGAGAGGATCTGATTCTACCATCAGATTGAAATATGTGATAATTACTGTGTTTTTTAAGCCTTAATAATGATAAGTGGTATTTCTTAAAGACTTTGTTCCTTGGATCATGTTTTGGAAGCCTAAGTCAGTATTTTTTATTCTGAAGGATGTAATATGATAAATAGTAAAGTTCTGAGTTTTCCAGCAACTATTTTGTTTTACTTATGTAAGCATCTGTTTCTTTACTGGTAAAATAAGGGAATTAGGGCAGTAGATTTGGGGATGCTTATGATGTAGCAACAAATATACATTTCTAATATCTTAGAGTTGTATAGTACTTTGTACTTTGCAGAGGGCATTTATAGAAACCATTTCATCTGATACGTATAGATAGATAGGGTGAGAGTTATTCCATTTTCACAGATTAGGAAACCACACTGGGAAATGAAGTTATTTTGCTAAGATTAACAGAATAGGAAGTAGAACCCAGGACTTCTTTCTGTATATTAGCTTCTTCTAAGTGGTTTACTGTATGTGATTTTACAGGAGAGGACCCAATCTGCATAGCAGAATGATCTGGATAATTAAGATTATTACTCACGTTAATAACACTTGTTATTTTTGAAAAATAACCAAACAAGCTAATTAGTTGAGGATTTTTTGATGCTTATGTCTAATTATCTCAACAAAGAATGGGAGGAAAGTCTTTTCCTACTTTTAAAAATGTATACTAGGCTATGATAAACCCAAACATCAAATTGCTCAATATAATAGACATTTATTTCAGATGATCAGGGCAGTCTTCATTATTCTGTCATTTTTGGGCTGGGACACAGGCTGAAAAGAGCTCTTTCATTTCGACACGTATCTTCCATGGGTCCTGGGAGTTCTCACCCTCTCAGTAAGCCAGAAGGAAGAAGTAGCATGGAAGGATGTGTGGCTTGCCTGGTGGTGGAACACATGACTCTTACATTCCATTAGATAGGGGTCAGTTACTTGCCACATCTAAATGCAGAGGAGGCTAGACAATATAATTCAGCTGTGTGCCCAAAAGAAGGAGCACAGATTATGATGAACAGCTAGAAGTCTTAGGAACTTATTGCTTTAAATTTTTCTTAAGGGTGAAAAAGTCAGGATTATACTTTGTAGGATTATGACTTGTAATATTCTTCCCAATTTAGGAATTACACTGTCAGAATATTTCCGTGACATGGGCTATCACGTCAGTATGATGGCTGACTCTACCTCTAGATGGGCTGAGGCTCTTAGAGAAATCTCTGGTCGCTTAGCTGAAATGCCTGCAGGTAAGTCTTTGTATTGCTTATTACATAAGCAAGACTGTTAGGATTTGGGGATTGGCTTAGAACCTCTCTTTAAAATTTCTTTTCATTTTTCAGATAGTGGATATCCTGCATATCTCGGTGCCCGTCTGGCCTCATTCTATGAGCGAGCTGGCAGAGTGAAATGTCTTGGAAATCCTGAGAGAGAAGGGAGTGTCAGCATTGTAGGAGCGTAAGTATCAAAACTGTGCTTTTCATAAGAAAAAAAGGTTATTTATTTTAAAGAGACAATATTTAGCCCCCCCTGAGAGCAGTGATTCTTAACCAAGGTTGTACTCGAGTCATCCAAGGAGCTCTTTAAAATGCACATGTTTAGGTCATCTCTACATGTTCTGGTTCTATAGATTTGACTTGACTGATTTATTATATTCAAGTCACGATATCATAGAAATAATTTAGAAAATTATAGACATGTTAAGGTAAGACTGTATCATGATAAAAACAATGTGAAGATTCACGATCCCCACATAAAGCCATACGTTGTTCTCAGACTTTTTCCTTCCTTCCTGCTTCATCTGTTTGATTAGAATAGTGACACAGATTATTATTAAATCTGTCTCATTTCTCAAACTAGAAGGTGTTTAATAGTTGTCGTTCTTAATTTTCAACTTAGTACTGGTTTTTATTTAAGATTTTTGTATAAGATTTTCTTTCCAAAGGTCATATTTCTAAAGTTATTTACATTAAAATTGACTTGCAAAAAATTGCTTTTATATACAAGTTATTTTCCATAAGTATTTCTAATGACTTTTTCTTCTTTTAAATTTAGAGTTTCTCCACCTGGTGGTGATTTTTCTGATCCAGTTACATCTGCTACTCTTGGTATTGTTCAGGTATATCTTTCCCTAGTGTAGTCAGCTTCTGAGCTCCACCCCACCCCAGGCTGTCCACATCATTGTGAAATATTTCATTTGGTCACTGAAGAGTAGGCAGTGGTAAAGTCTGTTTTAGCAACATTCTTACTACTGAAAGTCTTCAGTGCTGTCTGTTCTTTCTTAGCTCTTTATCTAGAGTTTATAATAGACTTAATATTCTGTAAGTGGAAAATACATTCGGGTAGCAAAGTTTTATTCGTGTTAGAGTAATACTACACTTTGAGTTAGAGTAACCCTAGGAGTAGAAATAAATGGACCCAAAAAAGATATAATGGGGCTTCCCTGGTGGCACAGTGGTTGAGAGTCCGCCTGCCGATGCAGGGGACACGGGTTCGTGCCCCAGTCCCGGAAGATCCCACATGCCACGGAGCGGCTAGGCCCGTGAGCCATGGCCGCTGAGTCTACGCGTCTGGAGCCTGTGCTCCGCAACGGGAGATGCCACAACAGTGAGAGGCCCGCGTACCGCAAAAAAACAAAACAAAACAAAAAAAGATATAATGGCAAAAACCCCATAGAAGTTTCTCCTCGTGGTATGGTCCAAGGCAGGTAACGCTATTAGAGGGCAGCTCTTTTCCATTCCATAGTAATCCAGAACCAGCACTTCTTTCACCTTGGGCTCCACCTAGCCTGGTAATTGTCTGCATCTGGCTGGTACAGGGGGACTGTGTAGAAGGCACACCTACTTTGGGCTCACGCCTGGTCACTCCACTCATTCTGTTAGCCACACCCAGATGAAAGCAAAACTTAGAAAGTGTAGTTTCTGCCTAGGCAGCTTCCCAGTGACAAGGGCATGAATTCTAGTGGATAGCCAGCCAACTTGGCCATTAAAAGTAAGCCTGGGGGGGTGCTTCCCTGGTGATGCAGTGGTTGAGGGTCCGCCTGCTGATGCAGGGGACATGGGTTTGTGCCCCAGTCCCGGAGGATCCCACATGCCGTGGAGCGGCTGGGCCCGTGAGCCATGGCCACTGGGCCTGCGCGTCCGGAGCCTGTGCTCCGCAGCGGGAGGGGCACAGCGGTGAGAGCCCTCTGTACCGCAAAAAAAAAAGTAAGCCGGGGTGGGGGGGTGGGGGGGATGAACTCGAAAATTGGGATTGGTACGTATACACTAATATGTATAAAATAGATAACTAATAAGAACCTGCTGTATAAAAAATAAATAAATAAATATTTTTTTAAAGTAAGCCTAAATGAAAGATGTATATAAATCAGAGCTATAATTTTTTTCATGTTGATACATTTATAAGCATATGTATTACTCATATGGGAAAAATAGAATATTTGCCTATATTTCTGTCAGTTTCAGATAAAAGGAAGTGGCAGAGGCTAAATTTACAACTTTCAAGATGTTTAACCTTTGCTAAAATTTTGAATTTTTAATTACAGGGAAATGGGGAGCAAAGTTAGGAACGCATAAAATACATATGTATGTTTGGCCTCAGAAAAATGACTGTCAGATCTTTTAGGATTGGCCCTTAATGATATGGAACTGAATTTATTCAGAACATTTAGAGGTTTTCATTAAAGTGAAGTATCTATCTTAATAAGCATTTTCTGGTTCATCTGTTTATATTGCACCATCATAATCTTCAAAGGAGTCAGTTTTTTGCTCTCAGATTTGACATACTATTAAGGAAATTTTGATTTGTAGATATTACCCATACTGAAATGAAAAGAAATACATTTTCCTATTTGCAGTTTTATTCTATTTCATTTATACTTGTTATATACTAAAAAGATAAATAATTTGACCAGAAAAGTATAGAATTGCATATTTACGACAAACAAATATATTTCAGTACTTCAAAAAAAATTGTTTTTAAGAAAAATTTTTATGTTTTGTTTTTGATTTTGTCTTTAACTAAGGTGTTCTGGGGCTTAGATAAGAAACTAGCTCAACGGAAGCATTTCCCATCTGTCAACTGGTTGATCAGCTACAGCAAGTACATGCGTGCCTTGGATGAGTACTATGACAAACACTTCACAGAGTTTGTTCCTCTGAGGACCAAAGCTAAGGAGATTCTGCAGGAAGAAGAAGACTTGGCAGAAATTGTACAGCTTGTGGGAAAGGTAGGTTGTAAAATCTTGCGGAAGACAGGTCTGTGAGTTGCACTGAAGCTTTTTAAGGACAAACAGAACCTTGGATATGCGGATTCTTGCTGGGAGAATGAGTATTTATTAAATATTTTTTAAACTAATAGAATTTTAGATTATTCCTTTATCCAGCAGGTATTTGAGGGACCTGCTTGTGTTATGGAAAGTAGAAAGATGAGTGGTGTTTAGATTATTATTGAATAACAAACCACTCCGACATATAGTGGCTTAAATAGTGTTTTTTTGCTCATGGTTTTTGGGGTTAGTGGGCTCAGATGAGAAGTCTTGCTTGGGTCCCCTCATACAGTTTTTACAGTCATATGGTGGCTGAGACCATAGTCATTTGAAAGTTTCTTCCCTCACATGTCTGGTGCCTGGGCTAGGATGACTGGAATAGCTAAGGGTTGGCTGGGCATTTCTCTCTCTATGTGGTGTTTCAAAAAGAATCAGCCTATTTGTGTACCCATGTTCATAGAAACATCTAAGCACTAAAAGGTGGGAGCAACCCAGTTGTCCTTTGCAACACACTTGTGTGCGCACGCGCACACACATGCACACACAATGGAATTAATAATCCATTTCAGCCTTGAGAAGGAAGGGAAATTCTAACACATGCTGCAACATGGATGAACCTTGAGGGGACATTATGTTAGGTGAAATAAACAAGTCACAAAAAGACAAATACTTATATATAACATATCTGAAGTAGTCAAGTTCATAGAAATAGAAAGTAGAGTAGTGGTTAATAGGGACCGGGAGGGCAGAAGGAGAGTTGTTATTTAATGGGTATACATTTCAAATTTGTAAGATGAAAAGTTATGGAAATCTGTTTCACAACAATGTGAACATACTTAACCTACTGAACTACATTTAAAAATGGTTACGATGGTAAATTTATATGTTTTCACAACAAAATCCAAAAAAGAACATCAATCAGGAAGCAGTTATGAAGTGAATTTATTAATGATAGGTGATCATGTGTTGATTATGTGGTTTCTGCATGCTAACTGATTAGAACTATTGGTCCCACGTTGTGGCAGTAAATTTCTAAAAATGTATTTTTTCCTCTTCTAGGCATCACTAGCAGAAACAGATAAAATCACTCTGGAGGTAGCAAAACTTATCAAAGATGACTTCCTTCAACAAAATGGATATACTCCTTATGACAGGTAATCTAGCCTGATTTTCTTTTTTTAATTTGAGGATATTCTGTCAAGTTTTGAAGAAGGAGCTGCCTACACATTAAAACCCTCCCCTCGGGGCTTCCCTGGTGGCACAGTGGTTGAGAGTCTGCCTGCCGATGCAGGGGACACAGGTTCGTGTCCCGGTCCGGGAAGATCCCACATGCCGCGGAGCGGCTGGGCCCGTGAGCCATGGCTGCTGAGCCTGTGCGTCCGGAGCCTGTGCTCCGCAACGGGAGAGACCACAACAGTGAGAGGCCCGCATACCGCAAAAAAAAAACAACCCAAACAACAAAATCCTCCCCGCCTTTTTTTTTCTCATACAGACACACTCTGACTCAGTGTATAGGTTTATTTTATATTTTCATAGCAGACATCTAGTGATCCAGTATGTTCCCTTGTCTTGAGTTGGCTCATTTTTCCAGTTATGACAGTGTTTTCACTCATTATCCAGCCATCTTTAATTAGATTAAATTGTGGCGTAGTGTACGGAGCCTGGGGATCGTTGCCTCTTTCAGAAGCTTTTCTCACTACCTATTACCACAGCCTGTGCCTCTTCTCTTTTCCTAAATAATATACTTTCGTGCCTCATTTCCCAAGAGTTCTATTCTGTTTGTTTGTTTGTTTATGGCTGCGTTGGGTCTTAATTGCTGCGCACGGGCTTTCTCTAGTTGCAGAGAGCGGGGGTTACTCTTTGTTGCAGAGCACGGGCTTCTCATTTTGGTGGCTTCTCTTGTTGCAGAGCACAGGCTCTAGGCATGTGGGCTTCAGTAGTTGTGGCACGTGGGCTCAGTAGTTGTGGCTCGTGGGCTCTAGAGTGCAGGCTCAGTAGTTGCAGCGCGTGGGCTTAGTTGCTCCGCGGCATGTGGGATCTTCCTGGACGAGGACTCGAACTTATGTCCCCTGCATTGGCAGGCAGATTCTTAACCACGGCGCCACCAGGGAAGCCCAAGAGTCCTATTCTTTTTCTTTCTACTGAAGTCCCTGTCGGACGTCTCACCAGTCCCTGCTACTCCTGCCCAGTGCTTGTTTTTCATTATTGTCTCTGCTACTTCCATGGCTTATTTAAAAGTTCCCATTTCTTTTAAACTTTGATAATTTGAACCCTTTGATCATAGGCTAGTTTTTCTCCCTCAATCATATTTGGCCCCATATAAGACTGAAACTGTGGAAACTGAACACATAGGAAGATTACCAGAATGTAAGACAAGCAGAAAATATGACAGTATAATCAGTAAGGCTCAAAAAAATCTGTTTCAGGAACTTAAGAAGCTCTAGGAACCATCCACACAAAGATAACCCCACAAAGGGAAAATTATTTGAAAAGAGTGTAAGAGAGTGTGCATGAAACTGTGTATGCAAATAAGTTTAAATGCGTTGGAAATTTGATTAGAATGCATGTGATGCAAGTTGAATATTAACTTCTGTGTCTTCATTATTAAAAGATATGTGTAAATGAAAGTGAACACATTACTGGAGAAAGGGAATGCTTATTAACTTTAGGAAATTACAGTTCCCTGCTTTCCTATTATTTATTAAACCTTCACTGACTGTCACAAGGGAGTCTTTACAACTCAGTTATTTTACCATTTGGGTAACTGCTTTAACTGCACTGTACAAACACAAACCCTCAGAGAGTCATTAGATTGTAGCAGTACTGTTTCATTGTTCTTCCTGTTTGATTGTGTTAACAAAAATTAACGTCACTCTTTAAATAAAAGAATTCATAGCTCCATCTCTCCATCCACCCCCTATTCCTGAGACATCTCTGTCCAAAAACTCTGGTTAAGTATTATTGATCTTTTCCACTATTCTTTTTTCATTCCTTATGTATCATGCAATAAATATAAGTAGTGTGCATATCTAAATAAAGATGTTAATGCTCTGGTATTTTATAGATGAAGAAAAAACTATGAACTTCCTTGGATTTTGTTTTTGTTTATTATTTTGACTTTCATTTATCCTAGGTTCTGCCCATTCTACAAGACAGTAGGGATGCTGTCCAACATGATTGCATTTTATGACATGGCCCGCAGAGCTGTTGAAACCACTGCCCAGAGTGACAATAAAATCACATGGTCCATTATCCGTGAGCACATGGGGGAGATCCTCTATAAGCTTTCCTCCATGAAATTCAAGGTATATTTGTTTCTACCATAAACTTTTTTTAGTAGTAAGTGTTTCTTTTTGATTTTTTAAAATATTTGGGTCCCAAACCTGGTGTGTGAAACTGGCATTTATCATTTTCATACATGCTCGGGTAATGTAAAACCAGAAGAGACCTCAAAGCTATGTTCAAATAGGAATTCACATGATAAAGATTGTAGTATGTCACGTCTAAAATAAACGCTGACGTGTTTTCCCTTTTGTCTTAAGTGCCAGGCAATTTAGAGCTAAAATCATTGCTAAGCAGCAATTACCTTACCTCAAGTGCCTGTTAATATCTAATCCCGGCGCTCTTCTGAAACGATTTCTGCTGCTTACTTCAAGTATCCTATTACACGTCATTTTTACTTTTAAGTAGACTCTCATTCTTTGGGAAGTACACAAGACATAAATAGATAATTAAGTGAAATTATCTGTAGAAACTCAAATGTGTAAGATTGTTTTTAAAATACTTGATCAGTCGAGTTGTATTTAATTATTTCTAAGTCATGACATCCAAGTATATTTACTAATCTCCTACTGAGAAATTAAGAGTGATTCTCTGAATGTGTATGTTATGTATATAGTGTTTGCATTATAGATTGGAAGTAAATTTGTGTAGACACTCACTGTATCAAGGATTTTAAAATATTCACACCCTTTGAGTCCTGTCTTTCCATTTCAAAACTTATAACCCAAGGAAATAATTAGAGATTTTTATATGGATGTATGTAGAAGATTGTATATTAAACTTTTAAATGTCATCCAGAAGTGAACGGAGCCATTGTGGCATGTACATTACAGCAAAAATATTATAAAGGCATTAACATCTTTTTTTCAAAGAATATCCAAAGACACAGGGAAATGCTTATGGTATAATTAGTGAAAAATTTGGTTGCAAAGAAATTCCATATGTAATTTGATCCAAATTTTATTTTTAAAACTTATACATTCATAGGAAGATGATAAAAAAATATATGCAATAATATAATAGTGATGACTTCTGGTAGTATAACTAAAGGTGCTGTCTTTTTTCTGTTTACAGGTACATTGTATCAAATTAACATTTCAGTTGTTCTTTAATATCATTAAGTATTTTTCTATAGCACTATTTTGTGGCTGGAGAATAATGTTTTCCTATTCTTAGGCATTTAGGAAATTTCCAGTTGTTGGTATGGACAACTTTGTTCATGTAGTTGGTTTTGTGTATTTTCCTAGTATATGTTCTCAGAAGTGGAATGATTGGGTCAGAAGGCTTAAACACTTTAAGGTTTCTTTCATACATTTTACTCAATTAAGGTCCTTTCCATACAGATTTTAAATGGGGTGCATTTTGAGGTTATTTTAGAAATTTTACTCCCCCGTCCCAACGTGATACTACCAGACCCTGAATAGTAAATTCTGTTTTGATTAAATTCCAACTATCATATACACAGAGAGGAATGCATCTAATACACATTGCTGCATAATTTCCTAATATTTTGCATATTGTTGAGGGTAAATCCATTGGTTGTTGAATACAGTTAGCAAGCAAGACACAAAACAGAAATTTTGTCTTCTGTTTGGTTGGATGACTACTTTATACATTTCTACCCTTAAAGGAAAAAAGAAAAATAAGGTTAATTCTGCCTCCTGCCTGTGTTTTACCAGTGTACCTCAACCTAGTACTCAAATATAGTAAATATAAATAACTCACTATTTGTTCTGAAAATTATTTTCCAGAGGTAAATTGAATTCTGTCATGTCTTCTTTCAGGATCCAGTGAAAGATGGTGAGGCAAAGATCAAGGCCGACTATGCACAACTTCTTGAAGATATGCAGAATGCATTCCGTAGCCTTGAAGATTAGAACTGTGATTTATTTCCTCCTTTTCCTCAGCAAGCTCTCATATGTGTATATTTTCCTAAACTTCTCATCTCAAACCCTTTGCTTCTTTATTGTGCAGCTTTGAGACTAGTGCCTATGTGTGTTATCATTTGTTTCCCTGTTTATTTGGTAGGTCTTATATAAAACAAACATTCCTTTGTTCCAGTGTTTGAAGGGCCTCCCTGATCCTTTCTCCAAAGTGGTGAATGTAGTAAATAGGATATACAATGGCTATACTACTGTAAACGTGTATGTAGGGTGACGTCTCTCCTTGTTCTAGGTTTGCCCTTTCCTCATCGCCATTAAATTGTAAACAGGACTACTGCATGTACTCTCTTTGCAATGGATTTGGAATGGAAGGCCAGATTTCTATACATTTTGTCAGGTTCATTGTGAAATGACTCAATATCTGTGTGGTAAAGTGATTTGCAGCTTAGCATTTTGC
Source organism: Mesoplodon densirostris (assembly GCF_025265405.1). Taxonomy (NCBI): domain Eukaryota; kingdom Metazoa; phylum Chordata; class Mammalia; order Artiodactyla; family Ziphiidae; genus Mesoplodon; species Mesoplodon densirostris. The sequence goes on from NC_082665.1 coordinate 60,821,648, forward strand.
TAAGTAACCTGCTTTGTAGGAAGTAATTACTTTTTAAAAACATGAATAATTAATGTTTCTATTAAGTGTTGCTTCCCCCAGTATAAATCAAGAATATTTGTGGGAAACTGTTGAGAACTGTACTGTTTTTAAAGCAGGCATTTGTGGGACTCAGCACAATAGATGAATCAGTGCCCTCTAAAAAAGTGAAAAAGGAGCCAGGTGATCAAACTTAGATTAACATCATCTTGTTGAAGCCTATTTTACTTCACTAGGAAAAATTCGGTATCAAGGACTATTATACTACATTACTAGGAAATTCTTTTTAATGTTATGTTTAAAACAATCACCAAGAACTTGATCCACATCACACCCTCTTTTTTTTTCCTCAAACGTCGTAGAAGCCTAAGCTTCTAAGAATCATGTGGCAATGTCATGGGCAGTAAAATGCCACAGAGAAGATATTTAGTAGTGGTTAAAGGCTGTTAGCACCTTTAAGGACCAGCTGGGCTTTAGTGATTCTTGGGGCCAGAGTGGCATTATGTTTTTACAAGATAATGACATGTGTCACATGTTTGTTTGTTTGCTAATTGAATTTTTGAACAACAGCTTCCTGATTGTAAAAAATATTCTTCCATGTGGTTTTTGATTCACTGGCTCAAAAGATTTCTCAGAATACCTGTAGCTGTAGCAGCATAACAGTTTCCATTCTGTTTCGTAGGGATGAAGTTAATTCTTATATCTGCTGATAACAGAATCTGGGTCATGTGAAAAAAGATCATTTCCTCCTATCTTTTAAGTATATGTTTTAAAATAAAAGCTTCTGTGTTTGTATGATAAGGCACATTAGGTAATGTATTTCTTTTGGTCTGTTAAGGAAAGATGCAGTTAGAGAATTCAGCTATGTTTGTTTAAATCCTTGCAGATTACATGTTCTTACAGTGGCCTGCTGTTCAGGATAAGTATTCTGCCATGTATCTTTTTTTAACCTTTCAGAATATTGGAAGATAAAAATTGTGCAGTGATTTGTTGAGACATGGATATAATGGTGCTGCTGAATCAGTTTGCTTTCCAATGTGGCCTCCTACCCAGAGGCCCAAAGACCAGTGGAAATTAAAAGAATTTCAAAAACTTTCAATTCCTACCTTAAACCTACCAGCAAACTAGGATTGTGTTAGTAATGAATGATATGACAAAGAAAGTTTGACCAAGTTTCTTATGTGTTTTTCTGAATTTGAAATGTACATTCTTACTCCTTTTTAAGAATGTTGATGTATGGGTGTGAAGATGCTAGAGAAACTTTGCTCAGAGCCTCATTGTAAGTGTCCCTTCACCCATATGTTGTAGAATTTCACATTGGTCACTGATCACATTTCTTTAGTAAGAATGTGTTAAAGTTAACAACAGTCTTTTAAAAAGATGATGCAGTTCTCTATTTATTGTGCTGTGCCTGATCCTAAGTGGAGCCAGTTAACAAGTTTCATATGTATTTTTCCAGTGTTAAATCTCACACATTGTACCCTTTGGAAACTTCCTTCCATCCTGACGAACGAATAGAAGAGGTCATATATAGTGCTTCCTTATCCTTGAGGTTTCACTATCTTTATGTTAAAAGTTGTGTATAATTGTTAAAATCAAAGAATAAAAAGTGGATTTAAATTAACATTTTTCCCTTTTTTTGTGGGTGTGGCAAGATCTGCTAAAAAAACGTGCCACCTTATTGTATTTTGGCTTGTTTTCAGTATGAACTTTAAAGTTTTTTATTTCCCTCTTTATAGATTGTTACTTAAGATCATGAAATTGAATTGGTGCCCTCACTATAGACTGCAAAAAGTCCTATAATCATGTACCACTGTGATTTGGAAATATAGTACATGGAATCCCATAGCATTCTAATATTAACTTTAAATTGAAAAAATGAATGGTTTCTAAAAGTAGACTTATAAATGAAAGGAAATCAGTGTACTCATCTCTACTTTTGGCAAATGAACTAAAGCTTTGTAATTCGTAATTCTGCAAGCCAAATTATTTAAGATCCAATGTAGCAACATGGATTTTATTTCCTTAAGTATATTTTAAACAATTTCTAAAGGAGTAAGAAGCAGTGTGAAATGAAAAACTCTACATTACCAACTTTATGTAGAGAAATACTTAAAAATTCATGGGAAAGCTTATTCATTATAGAATGGGTGATTTTTAGTCCTTTTTGGTAATAATCCAATATTTTCAGGTTATTAGTTTTAATGTATTGCCACAATATAAGAGTATGAAGAAGGGAACCAATTTTCCCAGGTGAGGTATGATAAAATGCCTCTGAAGTTGTTCTAAGGGCTCCCTTTTAGTTCGAGTTCCCCAGAAGTTGACACTGAGACATGTATTTGCATGCAGGCAGTTTATTTGCCATGTGATCCTAGGAAAGCACCAGTAGGGGAATAGAGAATTAAGACAGAATTTAAGGAAGCCAATACGTGTTCTTATCAAGCAAGTCAACATTTTGGAGCACCATCCTGCTGGGGAGTTGTGGGAACAACTGAAAAATATGCACCTCGTTATATTCCACCTGGGGTGCAAAGGAACTAGCATCCTTTCAGCATCATTGATTGACAGCCACCTGCTGTCAGTCGTCCACTGAAGGCTGTTCCCACAAAGACAGGGAGAGTCAGTGCCCAGCACATGAGTATAAGTAGATCAGGCTCTGGTGGCCACAGGAAACCCTCTGCAAAGAGATTTAGGTGCCGGCAGTTGGGAGGTCAGCTGGTGGGCACTGAAATGGTACTCATGGCTGAAGAGATTTGGGTGGGGAACTCATAGCATCTGCTTCAGGCCTCTTAAGAACACAGGAAAAAAGGATTGTTCAATCAATAACTGAAAAGCCATTGTTCTGCGACATAAAGAAGCACCCTGTGAAAGGATCCGGGACACTCTTTGAAAAGAGTTTTTAAAAGAGCATCTCTTCAAAGAGAAAAGATGTCTTTTAAAGAGCAAATAGTACACACACCAATTATGATTATAAATAGGCAGATGTGGGGGTTTAATGCTCCCGAAAGTAAAGCAGCTTCTTGGATTAGTGGGGATTTTGATCATATATTCCAACCCCCTCATAATACAGAAGAGAAATGGAAGTTTAACTGATTTGCCCAGTGTCACACAGCCACTTAATATCAGAATTCAGACCTCCTGATTTCTAGGGTCTCCTTGTACTCAATCATACTGTACATCTTTTCCTTATTATGTACTTCTCATTCAGAACCAAGAAGTTGGGTTTATAAATGTGAGACAGATAAAGTAATCAGAAGAAAAGTAGGGAGAAATGACTGGCTAGCCAAGGTGCTTGTGGACATTGTCATGACTCATGAAAGACCTGAACAGGCACCTCACAAAATCGTTGAATAATGATGGTCAGCTTCTAGTCATCAGGAAAATGTGAATTAAAATTACCACGAGATACAATTTTATATACACTAGAATGACTAAAATGGAAAGGACAGAGAATATCAAGTGTTGATACAGATGTGGAGCAACCAGAACTCATACATTTTTGGTGGGAGCATAAATTTCTACAGCCACTTTGGAGAACTATGGGTGGTATCTACAAAGTTGAGTTAGTAATACCTAATACACAATAGAAATGCATACATACATGTTCACAACTAGAAGATATGACCCAAAACGTTTATAGCACCACTATTTGTAAGAGCCCCAAACTGGAAAGTACCTAAATGGTAGTATGGAAGAATGGATAAGTGGGTTGTGGTATATTCACACAGTGAAATACTATATAGACGTGAAAGTTAATGCAACAACATGAATGAACCTCACTAATAATGTTTAAAGAAGCCAAACAAAAGAAAGTATACTGTATGATTCCATTTATATAGAATTCAAAAGCATAAAACTACTATATGGTGTTTGAAGTCAGGATAGCAGTTACACATGTGGGGAAGGGAGTGTCATCAAGAGGGTGGAATATGGGGGCCTTCCAGGGTGTTGGTAATGTTTTGATTCTTGTGGATCCTGCCATACATGGGTGTGTTCATTTGGTAAAAATTCACACACATGATTCAAGCACTTTCCTGTATGTATATCATACTTAAATAATGTTTACCAAAAACATTACACTTAAGGGATTTCTATTTATTTAAAGTAGTTTCACACTAAGATATGTAAAGTGGTGGTTTTAAAGTGCTTTTGAATTTTACCTAGTAAAATGATCACATTTTTGTTTGTTTGATTTTTAAATGTGCACTTTTCTAGCAGTGGTGATAGATTTGAATTTTTCAATCCAGGAGCTCTCAGTTCTGTTTGCAACAAGTAACTTACTTTGCCAGACAGCTGACCAGGATTTGGGGAAAGTACGTTCTTGGAACAGAATGAAGCTAACCAGACCACACAGTCATAGAATGCAGACACTGTTGGCTTGTTAACAGTGCTATAGCCGGTCGCATGCAAATACGTATTCAGGTGTCCCTGAATACACATCACAGCCCTTAAAGCAGCAGTGGATGACTGTTAAAAGCAGCTTTGATGTTTTAAATATAGATGTCTTAATGAGCTGTTTCTCAAACTTGTCTGAATATAGGAAATATGGGACTGTGTTAATGATACAGATTCCTAGGCCCTGCACCAAACCAACTGAATTGGAATCCATTCTAGGGAAAAGGTATAGGAGTCAATTTAATAAATATCCCACATAATTCTTACTATGGGGCAAGTTTTAGGACATAAGTGTCTTTATTCAATGCTTAGATATAAAAGGTAACCCAGGAGACTTAAATAAGTGTTCTCTGAATACTAACAGTTTTACCACAATCTCAGTACTTTAAGATTTTACTGAACCATTTATCCTTTAAGACATCCCCTGTTGGCCTTAAACAATGCTCTACTGATTCATGTGTATTCTGACTCATTTAGATTCAGAATTGTCTGGCAGTAAGACAAAGTTTTCCTAAATCACGAAATTTGAGCAATAATAATTGTTATACCTATGGATTTCAAACAGGATTCTGTTACAGTGGTTTCAGGTATTTACTGCATGGACTAGCAGTTTCTCTTCTGCTTATTTCTTTGTATGCAGGAGATTTCAGAAAGGAATCAAAATTCTGTGATATATTTGAATTTTTTCATACACAGGCTTAATTTGTAAATAAAATGATAGAAAAATATAATTTAGTCTCATTTTTAAAAAACAGCATTTGTCCTGGGATTTAAAATTCCTTTTTCTTTAATCCATTACAATAATTTTTTAGTTTGATTTTCAACCATCATCTGAACAGCTCGTATACTTTTATAACTTCCAAGTAGTACATCTAGCATTTACTAGATGACTTAAAATAGCACTGAGTTTTAGACACCTTGTATAAAAGCCACATTACTTTCAATCACATAAAATCATATTCATGGCCTTTATTTATTTATTTATTTATTTATTTATTTATTTATTTATTTATTTATGTCTGCGTTGAGTCTTCGTTGCTATGCGCGGGCTTTCTGTAGTTGCAGCGAGTGGGGGCTACTCTTCGTTGCAGTGCACGGGCTTCTCATTGTGGTGGCTTCTCTTGTGGAGCAAGGGCTCTAGGTGCACGGGGCTTCAGTAACTGTGGCTTGCAGGCTCTAGAGTGCAGGCTCAGTAGTTGTGGTGCACGGGCTTAGTTGCTCCAGCATGTGGGATCTTCCTGAACCAGGACTCGAACCAGTGTTCCCTGCATTGGCAGGCGGATTCTTTTTTTTTTTTTTTTCCATTTTTTTTTATTAGTTTCTGCTTTATAACAAAGTGAATCAGTCATACATATACATCTGTTCCCACATCCCCTCCCTCATGCATCTCCCTCCCTCCCACCCTCCCCATCCCTCCCCTCCAGGCAGTCACAAAGCACCGAGCTGATCTCCCTGTGCTCTGCGGCTGCTTCCCACTATCTATCTACCCTACGTTTGGTAGTGTATATATGTCCATGCCTCTCTTTTGCTTTGTCACAGCTTACCCTTCCCCCTCCCCATATCCTCAAGTCCATTCTCAAGTAGGTCTGTGTCTTTATTCCCGTTTTACCCCTAGGTTCTTCATGACATTTTTTTTTCTTATATTCCATATATATGTGTTAGCATACGGTATTTGTCTTTCTCTTTCTGACTTACTTCACTCTGTATGACAGACTCTAGGTCTATCCACCTCATTACAAATAGCTCAGTTTCGTTTCTTTTTATGGCTGAGTAATATTCCATTGTATATATGTGCCACATCTTCTTTATCCATTCATCCGATGATGGACACTTAGGTTGTTTCCAGCTCCGGGCTATTGTGAATAGAGCTGCAATGAACATTTTGGTACATGTCTCTTTTTGAATTATGGTTTTCTCAGGGTATATGCCCAGTAGTGGGATTGCTGGATCATATGGTAGTTCTATTTTTAGTTTTTTAAGGAACCTCCATACTGTTCTCCATAGTGGCTGTACCAATTCACATTCCCACCAGCAGTGCAAGAGTGTTCCCTTTTCTCCACACCCTCTCCAGCAGTTATTGTTTCTAGATTTCTTGATGATGGCCATTCTGACTGGTGTGAGATGATATCTCATTGTAGTTTTGATTTGCATTTCTCTAATGATTAATGATGTTGAGCATTCTTTCATGTGTTTGTTGGCAGTCTGTATATCTTCTTTGGAGAAATGCCTATTTAAGTCTTCTGCCCATTTTTGGATTGGGTTGTTTGTTTTTTTGCTATTGAGCTGCATGAGCTGTTTATAAATTTTGGAGATTAATCCTTTGTCAGTTGCTTCATTTGCAAATATTTTCTCCCATTCTGAGGGTTGTCTTTTGGTCTTGTTTATGGTTTCCTTTGCTGTGCAAAAGCTTTGAAGTTTCATTAGGTCCCATGTGTTTATCTTTGTTTTTATTTCCATTTCTCTAGGAGGTGGGTCCAAAAGGATCTTGCTGTGATTTATGTCATGGCAGGCGGATTCTTAACCACTGCGCCACCAGGGAACTCCATGGCATTTATTTTTTAATTGCATGCTTTATTTCAGTCTTTATAAAGACCTTTTGACACTTGTCCTAAAAATATGATTTAGGACAGTATTTTCTCAAGCATGGTATTGTAGGTTGGGTTCTTTGGAAACAGATGCTGAGATAGAGATGGAGGTACAAGTTGCTTATTTGGAATCAACACAAGAAAGGAAAGGGGTGAAGCGGGATTGGGCAGAGAGGAAATCAAAATACAAAGCAGGTTTGGCAAAGCCTTAGCCACTCCAGTGGGGAAGCGCTGGAGGAAATATTGCAGATCAGAGTTGACATGCATCAGACTGAGACGGCCAGGCCTCAATACCCCAGTGCCTCTCTCTCTCTCTCTCCCTCACCTCACAGAATCCCGGTTCAGGCTGCCCTGTGAGGATGTGACCTCAGGTGAGGTGGCATCTGCAGACCTAGCCTAGAAGGAGCTGACAGCTGGCAGCTGTCTGCTGACCACACTCCTGGCAGCTGACCAACAAGTCTTTCCTTGATGGGGGATTGCACAGCACAACTCTGTGCCCATGAGGTAGTTTTGGGGGAGAGACAGATGTATAGTGTACATTTTAATGTACAGAGGCAAAAACGTACATTTTTGCCTCTGTACATTAAAATGTACTTCATGAAAATGTACTTATGAAATACATACATTTTCATATGTACATATGAAAATGGACTTCATATCCAAGATTTCAAGTATTTGCTTAGGGAGGAGGCCAAACTAGTAAAAAAAATTTTTTTGAGCCATTTCTAAAGAAAAATATTAAGTTCAGAAAAGTGCAGGCAATAAGAAGATATGGCCAGATCATGAAGGCAGTCTTCAAACCAGAAAGTTTAACAACCCCTAGAAGTGAAAAGCCGGACTCTTTTAGTGCTTGTTAAAATGTCAGTGCTTACTGAATACTTCTGAAAGGACCAATGTTGGCCTGATTCCATATAGAAATTCATCATCAAATGCAAAACTCTTCAGGAAGTGACTAATTCAAAAATAATAAAACATATTTCTTCACATTTGAATCATGTGACTTACCTAGTCAAATAGTTAAAATTAAAAATTAAATAGAATGAACCGACAAGAACCATTTCAAATATATTTCTTTCTTGTAGCAGCACCTCTTGGTATTACTTAGATTAAACTACCGCGAGGTAAGCAGTAGTTCTGTGATAAACATAATTAAATAAATCTCTGGTATTTATAGATTTGCTCAACTAAGAAATAACACAATGCACCTCTGCAGCTGCTTTGTGTCTTTGAGGTGTCTTTTTGGGCTTCCCAAAGGGAATTTTGCATGTGCCACACTGCCTGTATTTTAACCCAAATTCAGTGACTAACTTATTTGAACCCTCCATTCATTAGATTCTTAGTTAACAATTCTTTGCCCATAAAGAAAGGGCCTATGTCATAGCAAGAGTCACTATACGTTGTCCTCAAAATGTATGTTCATGAGAAACTTAAATTAATCCCTAGAAACTTTGTAAACAGAAACACAGGCTATTGAGTCTGTATATTGAGCAGAAGGGGAAACATGCACCTTGATTTTACAGCAAATTGGGTTGAAGTATAAGCAATATCCATTTAAATGTTATGAAGTGAAGATTTTAAAATTATACATCATTAAAATAACTTACTTCATAAACATAACAGAAGCCAAAAGGATGGGCTTGCTCTTTTGGAAAAGAATTCCTGAATTACAGCTACATAATATGTTAAACTAAAGGTAAGTGTAATTTCTTTCTAAGCTTTGAAACATGAGCAATTCTCATTACTGTCCCCATCATCTCCTGAGAAATTTGTTCCAACAATTATCTCATACTTAAAATATCATCAGTTGGGACTTCCCTGGTGGCACAGTGGTTAAGAATCTGCCTGCCAATGCAGGGGACATGGGTTTGAGCCCTGATCCGGGAAGATCACACATGCCGCGGAGCAACTAAGCCCACGCACCGCAACTACTGAGCCTGTGTTCTAGAGCTCACGAGCCATAACTACTGAGCCCATGTGCCACAACTACTGAAGCACACGCACCTAGAGCCTGTGCTCTGCAAGAAGAGAAGCCACTGCAATGAGAAGCCCGCACACCACAACGAAGAGTAGCCCCCGCTCGCCGCAACTAGAGAAAGCCCGTGCACAGCAACAAAGACCCAATGCAGCCAAAAATAAATTAATAAGTAAATAAATAAAATGTAAAAAAAATATATATATATCATCAGTTGCTCCTGTTCCAGTAGTCTCTTTCCCCTTTATCTAGTAGCAGGGATAAAATATCATGGTCAGTAAGAGCATAAGCTCTTAAATTAGATGGTCCAATTTCAAATCCCAAGTCTGTTACTTACTAGCTGTATGACCTTGGGCAGTCAAGTTAGCCTCTGTTTTCCCATCTGTAAAATAGAGATGATAAAAATATCTACCTGTTTTAGTTAGGGTTAGGTTCAGCTTGAGTGACAGAAATCCAAAACAAAGTGGTTAAAATAAGGTTAAAATTTATTTCTTTCACATAAATGTAAGCATTCCAGTACTTTACTCAGTACTTCAGGTACTCAGATTTGTTCTTCATCCTCAATATATGTCTTTCATCCAACACAGCTGCAGCTCCTGCCATTTAGGCCTACATAACATATCCCAACCATCAGAAACAAGAAGAATATGTCCTTCCCTTTTTTTTTTTTTTTGCGATACGCGGGCCTCTCACTGTTGTGGCCTCTCCCGTTGCGGAGCACAGGCTCCGAACGCACAGGGTCAGTGGCTATGGCTCACGGGCCCAGACGCTCCGCAGCATGCGGGATCTTCCCGGACCGGGGCACGAACCCGTGTCCCCTGCATCGGCAGGCGGACTCTCAACCACTGCGCCACCAGGGAAGCCCCTGTCCTTCCCTTTTAGAACATTTCTATTAACATAAAGTTGGCCAGTTATTAGTTACAAGGCCACACCTATCTGCAAAGAAATTGGGAGATATATAGTCTTTATTCCAGGTAGCCGTGAGCCAAGACAAAGATCAGGGTTTCTCAGTGACGGTAGCATCATCCTTAAGGGAGTTCTGGAAATTTGTGAAGGTCTTTAAAATTTGCCACAATGAGTGTATGTGTTTGAGTGTGTGTGTGTGTGTGTGTGTGTGTGTGTGTGTGTGTTTTTGTTAAAACTGATGGTGGATTTAGATGTTGTCAGCCAATCCATCTACCTTAACATCCTCATATTTCACTCAGTAGTGAAATAGCAGCCACTGATGATCATTGTCTTGATTAGGGCTGCCCAATAGAACTTTAAGTTGATGGAAGTATTCTACATCTGTGCTGTTAATATGGCAGCCACTAGAGTCAATAGAGCACTTGAAGTGTGGTAGTGTGACTAAGGAACTGACTTTTAATTTTAATTGATTTAAATTTAGCAAATTGTGGGTGTGCTTACTGTACTGGAGAGCACAAGTCTAGATCCATTATTTCATACTTGTGATATCCAATTTCATCATTTCTTCTATATTTATTAGCTTGGAATTTTCTATATAAAAAGGACTTGCAGGATGGTTTTAAACTAAATTCACATTGAAATTTGTTTGGACCACCTAGGTAGTGTGAATATGGTCTGCAAAGCAGTGTAATGGTTGGTCTATAATAACAAAATTTCAAATATGCGTTCCCCAACTCACCTTCTAATCTCTTACAGGTGAGAGCATGGGATGGGCTTTCTTCAAGTTCATGCCCAGCTTTATGAGAAGGTGGTTTCCCATTAGACTCTCCACATTGGGACTTTATCTCCTGTCATTCTCTTCACCAGGCCTTGTAAACTAAAACTTAGTGTTTGGCCAGATTCAAAGCAAAAGCGTCTTCATTACTTCACTCATGTTTCTAGGTTCCTTAGATACTGGCCTGATAATTCTTACTATCTTGTCAGCTCTCTGATAATTTACAGAAGATTTTTGAAAAAATATTTTATAAAGCATTTGTAGTTATTCTTAGTGGGAAAGTTGGTCCAAGTAAGTGGCCCACCCTATCACCAGAACTACAACTAGAACTCTACCATGTTTTCTTTAAACCTCACAACAATTCTAAGAAGGGATTACTATTCCTCTTTTTTCCAGATAAAGAAGCAGATGGGGCACATAGAAGAAACTTACACACAATCATACAGCTAGTGAATATTAGAGCCAGAATTTAAATTCACTTCTATTTTGGGAATTCCTTGGCAGTCCAGTGGTTAGGACTTGGTGTTCTCACTGCCAAAGGCCTAGGTTCAATACCTGGTCGGGGATCCCACAAGCTGCAAGGTGCAACAACAACAACAACAACAACAAAAATCCACTCTATCTTGCTCAAAGCTTTTTCCCTTATCTACCCAACAATATGCCTTACGCAGAGTGAAGACTTTTGGTAACTTTTCTGAAAAGTAATTTAACCTTTTTATTTTGCTTTTTTAAAGTATTAGTTAACGGTGAACCCGGATGCTAAATAAAAAGATGTTTGAAGACTAGAATCCGGTTGTTTTTGTTTTTGTTTTTTTCTTTTTGGTGCTGGAACCCGGGATCAAATCCAGTTTTATTTTGAACAATTATATTAATGACAACTACCAAAAATGTTCTGGAGTTAGAATATGCAACTGAAGGAAATGGTGACAGCTTAGGACAAAAGAGAAAAGAACACAAATAAAAATAGTACCTGTAGTTGATCCTGTTGGTGAACTGCCCATAGTCCATTTACCAGGCCGGTTCACTGCCTCCAACTGAGTGTTGGCCGCTAAGATGCACAGCAGCACACTTGTACTGAAACTTGCCCTCAACCAAAAGGAGCTGCTACATGTGGCAATGCCTGGAAGGTCAAGCATTCTGTGCCTGTGCTCCCACCACCCCACGCCCGGTGGTCCCAAGCCAATACGAGGGTATCAAAGACCAATCCTCTTGCCTCAAGGTGAATGTTGTCATGTGTGCCTGTGATGACATTCATGCTCTAGAGCTCCCTGTGGGATCAGGATGAACTTCAGCTGCACCCACATGAGTGTCTACTTTGCCTCTCCTTTCCTGCTTCCCTTATAAGTTTCCCCTAAGCAGCACTCCCTCAGCAGGTCACTTGTACAGGAATCTCTTTCTCAGGTTCAATTTCTAGAGAATGGAACCAAACACATCACCTTCCATTTCCTCCCTTTGGACCATTTTCTCTTCCACAGAATTTCTCACTGAGTAGAAATAACTACCAGGATTTTTCCAGCCATGTTGAACATGGTCAGGCATCTTGTTCTGAGAAGTTTTCACTGAAAAAAATCCTTCAAATTGTAATCTTCATTTTGAAAGAATTGAGAATTCAAGCCACATATTTTTCTTCTATGACCTTCTTCTTGTCTAGGATCTGAAACACATACAGATGCTGTTCCCCAGGGGTTGGACTTACTTTTAAAGGCACCGTTGTGTGGTCCAAGGCAAGATACTCACTGATATTAGTACTCTATTCTCTGTCCCCAACAAACAGAGCTACACAAAAAATACTACATATTTTACAATTTGTATATATTTAACATTGAGTTCTAACTACCGTGAGCACAATTTGTGTTCTTATCTTTTGTAGGCAGAATTAACACTTATCCATGAATTGTTATAATTCAATGTTAAACTGCTAATGATCTTACTAGAGATTTAAAAAAATAATACTCCTGTGGCCTGTTAGATTCAATAAAATAGATAATATAGTTTCTAAATATGTCTAATTTCCAGGAAGAGTGTTATGTAAGGGAAAACATTGTCTCAGCATGTTTGATGATCTCTAAATTTAATTACCCTATCAATAGTCTATTAGAAAACATTTACTTATATCTTTGTAAAAGCAAAGCATTTCTACTTAAAGTAGCAATGCTAAAATTGTGAGGTTAAGTGATATCATTAAAGCAAAGGAATAGGAAAGGGGTGTGAGATGGCAGGTCAAATTTAGGTATGTTTATTTATTTAACACCATAGGTTACAGTGCTACATTAGATAATATAAGGCATCCCATTTCAGAAATTGGCTCAAGGTGGATTTAAATAATTCACGGTTTAATGAAATGAAATCTAGAAACCCAATACCTTTAGCAAATGACGTCAGAGCTCTCTCAGCTTGCTCTTCTCTCTTTTTATCCCAACACTAGCTTCTACTTCACAGGTACCCTTAGATTTTGCCAGTCTCTAAAGTTGTTCTGTCCAGTGGATCTTATGCTACTCTCCCAGATAACATTATTATCCCTTTCCCTTTCTCAATCCTCTTTTTCTCTTTTGGCTCTTTCCTACTAGGCTAAAGATACATTCAGGGCACTTGCATCTTACAAAAGTGATTCAAATCAAAACCAAAATCTTTCTGTCAATCCAACATTCAACAAGCAACATTTAAATAAAAAGGGAATTACTTTAGTTAGTTGTTTATTTTTTATTAACTTAAAAATACTATGGGGCTTCCCTGGTGGCGCAGTGGTTGAGAGTCCACCTGCCGATGCAGGGGACACGGGTTTGTGCCCCGGTCTGGGAGGATCCCACATGTCGCGGAGCAGCTGGGCCCGTGAGCCATGGCCACTGAGCCTGCACGTCCAGAGCCTGTGCTGCACCACAGGAGAGGCCACAGCAGTGAGAGACCTGCGTACTGCAAAAAAAAAAAAAAAAGATATCAAGTCTTTGTCTTTTAAAAATGTGTTATTTTTTTTAACATTTGGAATTTTATATTTTAATGGACATTATTAATTTTTCTCTTATGATATCTTCTGTTGTTTACAACATAAATAATTTTTACCCTTGCAGAAATTTGACATTCACTGCTATTCTCCTTTTTCTTAAAAATTAGATTTTTAAAACCAATGCCATTCACTTTAAATTGGGTCTAAAACCTGAATAGTGATTCGTTCAGCCCAACCACAGGATCTTCCTTTATCAGATGATTTTCATTTTTTCAGCCTTTACAAATAGTTTAAACTATTTAGTGGGGGCAGCACTGTGAGGGGATTTAGAACCAGAGCAGGGTGAGGAGAGTGAAGTATGCAGTGACTGCAATGGCTGGGCAAGGGGTGTTAAGGTGGGATGGATGAGGAGCGGTTCTGTGCAGTGGACAGCTTTAATATATATTGCACATCGAAACAGATATGGCAACTGATTGTAACATGATTTGGGACTAGATTCTTTTGCTATAAAGGACATTATTGGGACAATTGGTAGAACTTTAGTGGGGTGTGTGAATTAGAAGCCAGTATTATAATGTTAATCTCTCAATTTTGTTGGTCATATTGTAACTGTTTAGGAGAATGTCCTTGTATGTAGAAAGTATTCACCAAAGTATTCTGAGTCCATAGTTGACTCTCAGATGGTTTAGGGAAAAGGTTATTGTAACATATTTGCAACTTTTATGTAAGTTTGAAATTGTTTCAAAATTTTAAATAGTTAAAAAATACTTTGTATACTGATCCCTTTCATCTTACCATTAAAGTACTATTAAGAAAAATACTGGCATTATTAAACTCTTTCAATCCAACAAAGTGTGTGGCTTCTGGTTCAAAGAATAGACAGTCATTTTTTCTTCAGCCTATTCTTGTACACAACATTGAAGGAAAACACAGCTTATGCAAAGTTTTGCAGGACAAGGACAAGAACCTATCCTTTCTTGATTATCTTATTAGGTAATTTGTCCTTTAGCATGTATAATATATTTTAAAAATACACTCAATATCTGACTTTCTGTGGAACTGGATTTGACTCTTTCCTCCTCCTCAACTTCACATGATTATTTTCAAACATACAGAAATAGAAAGGTATACCTTCCACAAAGATGCAATAATTGTTAACATTTTGCTATTTTGCTCTCTATGTATTGTCTTAGTCCACTCAGACTGCCAAAACAAAAATACCACAGACTGTGTGGCTTAAACAACAAATATTTATTTCTCAGGGTTGTGGAGTCTGGGGAGCCCAAGCTCAAGACAATAGCAGATTCGGTGTCTGGTGGGAGCCGGCGACCTGTTCATAGACGGCAGTCTTCTTCACTGTGTCCTCACACGGTGGAAGCAGACTACGCGCCAATCTATGAATTTGGGGGGACACATCCATTCTCTGGCATCTATCTTTGTTGAAGCATTTGAAATCAAGTTGCAGACATCATGACACTTCACTCCTAAATACTCGAGCACGAATTTTCTAATAATAAAGACGTTCTCTAACATAACCAAAAGTATTAATTATCCATAAACAAATATCAATAAATTTATCTGTCATTCATTATTTTGTAACACTAGCTCTAATAAACGTTTCGTATTCAATATTCCTAAATTGTTCTAGAAATGTCTTTTATAGCTTTTTTGGAACTAGCATCTGCAACAACATTCAATAGCTTTTTTATCGATAACTTCAATTGCTTATTTGAAGGAACAGACCTTGCCATGCAATTCACTTTTTCTGCACATTGGAGCAGGGTACGTACAAATGAGAAGCAGAGCGGAGGCTTTTTGAGGAGTGACTTGTGCCTAGAACCCACTTCACGGTAGGCACATGAGTTTGAGGTTGGGAGGTAGGTAAGGACAGGGACTCATCCTGATTCCTAGCAAAGATAGGCCTGCCGGCTAACAAATTAACATTACATCCTGGGGTTGGGGTGTGTGTGGAGGGGGCAAGTCGTGAATGGCCGCCAGAGGGCGCAAGACGCGCCGACGGGACCCAAGGTGGCCCTCGGAGGGCGGTCGGGAGGGTCGCGCGAGGCCGGGAGCCCGGAGCGCGCGCCGGGGGCCGCGGGGCGCGCGCCTGCAGCCCCCTCCCCGCGGCGGCGCGCGCGTGCGCGGTACCTCGGCGGCGGAGGGATCCGCGATGGAAGGCGCTCTGATGGTCCGCCAGGTAAGCGGCGCCGCGCTGGGATGAGTTCCCAAGCGGGGGATGTACCCGGCAGTTTTCTTCACGAAGGTTGTTTGAACCCTCTCAGATTATGAAAATTATTTCGTCTTTTTCCTTTTCTTGGCGCTCTTTAGAGTAATTTGCCAAGTTGTTACCGAGGAAACGGTGTCCTGTGCTTCCTGGGAGCCTTTCCGTCTGCGCGGTGGTGGGAAGATCTGCTTGTTTGTGGGCGTGGAACGCTGGCATTTGGTCCCGAGATGTGCTAGTCCGGACGCCCCAGCCTAAGGCCCCACTGTCATGATTCCGACGTGGGATCACGTCGATCCAGTCTCACGCCATTCCCTTAACTTTCAGCTCTTGATAAAAGGGCTCAGAACTGTAGATAGTTTCAATCACTGTGCTGTCAACCACGTTTTTGGTTTCAGCTAGTTTTATTTGTTTACTACCTTATTTGATTAACGGAAGAACTTGCTGATTAATCTCTAGGGTGAAAGCCCACTTTTGTTGCAGGAATACCTGCATTTCTCAACACTATCCTCATTGCTTTTACCTTGGTTGTGTGTGTGTATTTTACTTTTAGGGAGTTGCAGTCAGTGCAGTCCCTTTTAATCCAGAGCATTTTATAGTTTATAAAACGGCAGAGGCACTCAAATAATTGTTGGATGATCAAATAAATGAATGTGCTATGTCGGTTGAGTCTCAAAACATTACTACGAAATAGGCCAGGTAGGTATTTATGGACCGAAGCAGTCACTCATTCAGCTATGTCCCTGGCACTGCGTGTTTGGGATAAATGCAGAGCAACACAGACGTGATCCCTGCTCGCAATGAGCTTATTGTCTAGACTAGAGAACATTGTTACCCAGACTATGGAGTGGAGAAAACAGATTTAGAGAGGTTGAGCGACTGCAAGTGACCGCATAGCTAATACCTTAGAGAGCTAGGATTCTGCTGTGGCCACTCTGTAAAGCCAGAATGGACTCTACCCAACATTTGATTTGGAGAGAGAAACTGACGATGCCACACACACACCGTGAAGAGGTTTACTGCTTTTATTTAAAGGCTTATTACTTATATAGGTACATAGTGAAGAGGGAAGAGCAGGACAGTCTCCTCAAGAAGATCCAAAATGATTTGAAGGGGCAAGGGAAGGAGGCTAGCTCTGGGCTTTTATTGTGGTTACGGGGTGGGGTCAGGGGTTCCTGTGTGCCTACAGGGTCTTGCTTGGTTTGACTCTCCCACCCACACCAAAGGAAAGAGCACCCAGGCTTTTTTTTTTTTTTTTTTACCAACTTGCCCATTTGAGGGACAGAGAGGAAGAAGGAGGGGGTGAGGCTAAAAGCTGTGACCAGGTAAACTTAAACAAATTGAATGAGACTGCTTACAATTCACCGTTGGTGTCTGACTGATGACTGAAATGTACCATTTTTCATTGAGTTTAATTTTGAACTTGTTTAAGCCATCATGGCTGTGGTATGAGGGCTGCAGCCTGAAGTCAGTAAGGAAAATGTAAGTTCCATGGAATGCCTTGTTCAGGAGCCCAATGATGTGTATTCTGAGAAACAAAATGAGTACCTTGGTCACTGTTAGTAATGTCTGGAACTCTAGATGGGGATAAGGAGTGTCTTGGTGAGACCTTTTATTGTGGCTTTAGTATATGTATAGACACGTGGACCATGATTTATATTTTGAGTATCTGAAAGCAAGAGAGTTCCAGAGTTCTTTCTCCAAATGGTACAACTTCTAGGCAATGGCCCAAGAGTCTGTGAAAATGTGCAGATGGAGCCGATTGCTGGCCAGAGCATTCAGTATTAAGAAAACTGTGGGAAGTTCAGCCAGTTGTGCTGACCTCTGGGTCCTTTCCTTTATCAGGGACATCCTGGTTAAGGGATGAAAAGCAGTAGGTCTCCAGTGAGCTCCAGCATGTGTAGGGGTCGTGATGCTGTCCACTGAACAGGAAGTTTGTCCGTCAGACTTAAGATGGGAGTTAGAAGTGTTGAACTCCTATTGCTTTCACTCAGCTGAATCCAAACTGGTCTCTAGGTATTCAAGGGGTTCGGGAGAGGGGTGACCTCTTCTAGCACCATGACATCTGAATGAGAACCGGGGAGGGCCATGCCTGCCTGTAAGTGGGATATGCCAGAGGGCCCAGATGTGTTTCTATCCTGCAGCAAGGAGACCTTGGTGGCTATGCTGAGCTTGCAAGGTGTTGCTTCCAGGACCCAAGGCATAATGGGCAACTGGGTATGGAGGGTCATAGGCTCAGGGCTTGTGAGGGCCTCTACTTCTAGGAGGGTCCAGTGTGCTGTCAGTCATTGCTGTTTAAATGGCATATTGTGTGGAGGTGAGGAGAGAGTTTCTTGCATCAGAAGCCAGTGGACAACATATGGACACTGTGGGTGGTCCAGAGACTCCAGGAGTCATGAAAAGAGGCTGCTAAAGTCTCTACAGTGAAGGATTCTTTGTGTGTTTTTACGTGTGTTTGTGTGTGGGGTTTTTCGTGTGTGGGGGGATAGGGAGAGGAAGTAGCACTGTTGGCAGTGTCTGTTATATTATAATTTTGACAAATTTTAGAATCTTTTTTGGGAATCCACCTATTAAGGGTGGATTGACCTGCAAGTAACAGCATAAACAGGCTTAAGTAAAATTTGTAAATGAGTAATATATAGCCTCCAGTATCCAAAAGGACCTAAAAGATGTTGGACTTTGTTTTTTTAAAATTTATTTTATTCAAGTATAGTTGACGTACAATGTTGTGTTAATTTCTGCTGTACAGCAAAGTGATATATACATTCTTTTTCATATTCTTTTCCATTATGGTTTATCACAGGATATGGAATATATATTGTTCCTTGTTGGACTTGTTTTAATGTTGCTCCTTGACATTGTAAGGGGTGGAGTGGCCCTTGGTTTACCAAATAGTTTTCATGAATGTAACCAAGGTAGCAGGCCTTACACTATGTGTGGGGCAATGACCCCTCCTCTTTTCATGAGTATTTGTACATCCTGAATGGGTGTGTCAAAAGAATGTCCTCAGAGGAGGATAATGAATGTAACATCATACCTGTGCTCCTGGAGAGAATTGGATACAGTTACCTATAAAGGTTGTATGTGGTGGCAAGGCTTTTGAGATACCTTATGACTAGCCAGGTAAAGGTATATCATGTCCCTCTGGAGGGGAAGGCAAACTGTGACTGAGAGGTCACTGAACAGAACATATTTGTCAAACTTATCAAAATATTTACCAGTTTCTGATTGGATGGTGTCAGTAATTTTAATAGTATTGGGTAGAGGGGCCTTCACGGGTAGGACCATAGCATCAGGGATACAGTAATCAACTGTGAGGCACTATTCATTTTTCCATCTTTACCAGGCCGCATTGGGCTGTTAAATGGAGAAGCAATAGGGATAATCACTCTTTCACTAATTAGGTCTTATATAATAAATCTCAATCTTTGAAGGCCCTGTTTTATTTTACATTGAGCTATGTTAGCTATTTTAACTAGGGGTTGAGGGGTGGTCCATAGGGTCCGACTTTTATAAAAGCATTTTGTAAGCCCCAAAGACTTGATATAAATTTATTACTCATTGGGTCAGAGCATCCTTTGCCACTACAGGATATTTTAGGGCAATGTGTTCTATGACCAGGGAGAATGTAGGCAAGATAGTAGTTCTGGTAGTTAAGGTGAGACATACCTATTTGTTGTCTATTTTATGTTGAGTAATTCCTCTAAGATTATAGAGGGTAACTTGTTTAAATTTAGTTCTTTAGATCTTCAGGTATAACTGTCGTTTGAGCCCAGTATTGATTAGAGCCATGAAGATTTGCCAATCAATGCATTTCAGCAGATGTTGAAGTTCATTCAAAACCTATGCTATAAATCCCACTCCTGTGCATATATCTAGAGAAAAGATACATGCACCCCAATGTTCATAGCAGCACTATTTACAATAGCCAAGACATGGAAGCAACCTAAGTGTCCATCGACAGATGAATGGATAAAGGAGATGTGGTACATATATATACAATGGAATATTACTCAGCCATAAAAAAGAATGAAATAATGCCATTTGCAGTAACATGGATGGATCTAGAAATTATCATATTAAGTGAAGTCAGTCAAGGACAAAAATCATACGAGGGGCCTCCCTGGTGGCGCAAGTGGTTGAGTGTCCGCCTGTCGATGCAGGGGATACGGGTTCGTGCCCCGGTCTGGGAGGATCCCATATGCCGTGGAGCGGCTGGGCCCGTGAGCCATGGCCGCTGAGCCTGCGCGTCCGGAGCCTGCGCGTCCGGAGCCTGTGCTCCGCAACGGGGGAGGCCACAACAGTGAGAGGCCCGCATACCGCAAAAAAAAAAAAAAAAAAAAAAAAAAAAAAAAAAAAATCATACGATTTCACTTATATGTAGAATCTTAAAAAAAATGATGTAAATGAACTTATTTACAAAACAGAAAGAGACTCACAGACATAGAAAACAACCTTATGGTTACCAGAGGGTATGGTGCGAGGGGAGAGGTAAATTAGGAGTTTGGGATTAATATGTGCACACTACTATATATAAAACAGATAAACAACAAGGACCTACTGATGTTGAATACCTTGTAATAACCTATAATGGAAAAGAATCTGAAAAAGAATATATATTTAGAACTGAATCACTTTGCTGTACACCTGAAACTGACACAACATTGTAAATTAGCTATACTTCAATAAAAAGAATGGTTATATATTTTTTAAAAACCCTATGCTGTAGAGGTATGAAAGCCAATCTTTGCCTTTTGTTGTATAAATTATTTTAATACATTTTAGATTTCCAACTGCATCAGATTGTGGACCTCTGTTTCAATTGTTTTGTTTTGTTTTGTTTTTGGTTGGTTTCTTCTCCCTGTATCCAGCCGTGTTTGTTTCTTTTTTTCTCTCTCTTTTTGATGGTTAGTGAATGTACTTCCTGTGGAGGGGGTCCTCTCTATCCTTTCCTATTTGTAAATTTCTTCCTCCAGAGTACCTCAAATCAGAATCACCAGGGTTAGGGGCTTCCCCCATGGCAGTGGTTACTTCATAGAGTTTAGGAAACTCAAGCTGAAGTTGTGTTTGAATTACCCCTTTATTGTGCCACATGGGTGCTGTGGGAGCTTTTCCCTGTAACCCTGAGGATCAGCATTTTTGTTAAAAGAGGCATAGGTGGTGACTGCAGTCGCGGCAGCAGTGTTTAAGAGTCCTGGTGAGCTTTGTGGTCTTATGATGGATGCCGCTCCACCCCCGCCCCTTTTTTTTTAACTCCATAGTGACTGCTCTTTCGTGAGTGACCACCCCATGGGCCAATATCTTGCATAGGGTATAACCTTTCCCCTAAGCACTCTATAGGTTGAGGCCAGTGCCTGGTTGAGACATCTGATTCATTTATTTTATTTCTTCATGTTTGTATAAATCAGAGTTAATTTACCAATTTCCCTACCAATGGACAGTAAGGTTGTTTCCACGTTCTTAGTATTAAAAACATTGTTAACTTCAGGTACATTAAATTGCTGGGTCGTAGTACATGTATACCCATCTTAGACCCCCTACTAGGCATTGCAAATTATTCTCCAAAGAGAGAATGGTTAACTCCCGTTACTTTTTTTTTTTTTTTTTTCTGTTTAATTGTTCCTCTAGCTGACTATGAACTCCTGGTTCACTCTAGTGCCAACTAAACTACCTAATAAATAGTAGTAGTTGGAAAGTATATGTTGCATGTATAAACATATGAACTATAGAAGCAAAAACATATTAATTACTCTTTTCTAAAAGCTTAAATATTGTCCTTTTTATATTAATTTGAGTATTTTGAACATTAACTGTTTTCTTTTTAAAATGGGGCATTTCTCAGTAAGTAGTTTAATTGTTTGATACTTGTTTCCAGCTAATAAATGAAAGGGATTCAAGCTTTGCTGCTGAGTTACAGGAAGAGTTAGAGGAAAATCTTAGTCCAGTTGTGGATGAGAATAATATAGTGTCAGCTACAAAACAGGGGCCAAATTTATATAACTGGAGTGGTGACTGGAGCTTTTGGATAATATATTTTCTTTCTTATATTTTCATTTTAATCTTAAATGCAAGATTTCTTTGTCCATAGCAATTCTTATTTATAATATTTTCTTATTAACTTCTAGACTTAAGATATTTAAGTTTTAATCCAGAGTCCCAAAGACATTTCTGATTATGCTCTCCTTTGGCCACTAGAATGCAGTGTTGTGGCCACTGCATTTTGATGCAATGATGGAGTAGAATTATCTGCTTCAGTTTCCCTGGGAGAAAACTACACCACAGAAATGGATTCCACTTACATTGTTGTGCCTTATATTGGCAAGAGACTAATATCATACAGAAACTGTATTTCTTAATGTTACTGAGAAACCAGCCACTTTACATAATTTTGATTTAAAGAATTAGTTCCTGTACCTAAAAGGAGGTTTAACAATGTTTGACCTGTAGTGTGTAATGATTATAGGATAGGTTTTAAAGGTAGGAGTTTCATATTCTTTTTGCCCTGTGTTCACCTGGTTGTATATCCTGGATATGCTTCAGGTTTCCCCACTGTAAAATGAGACTCCTGCTTGTTGATTAGGAGCACAGAGTCTTTGGTAAGGACAGCATTTCTGTTACCATATGAATGCCAGCAGTTATTATTTTAAAGGGCTCATTCTAAATCTAGCAATTCCTATGAGAGTTATGAGCCATTTGATAGAATCTGGTGTAATGCAACTGTAAGTGGAATTTACATAAGATTCTAAGGCATATGTAGTTCCAATACGAATTCATTAGAAAGCTCGTCTCTTGAGGATTAGGTGTACTTGGTAGCAGAATTTCGTATAATTTTAGACTAGATCAAGAAAAAACAATATTACCAGGTTATAAGGATCAGTTTAAGGACCATTATTCTGTTCATAATTAGCAGCTCATTTATTGAATGCTATTGAATCTTAGCATAAATAACAGGTTCTTACTGCCCATTAAAAAATTTAACATCATATTTTTTTTGGAATCATATCCTAAGGAAAATATTTAATTGCTAAGAAATACACTAAAATAGCTACATATCCTAAAAATCATGTCATCTATATTGATTATATTATTTTTGGTCACATTTTGAGGAAGTTTATGACTGCTGTAGTGTTTTCACCCTTCTGCACTGTGATTTTTACAGCTTATGTTATAGTTTGGAAAACCTTTATAGCTCCAAGTGTTATGTACAGGGCTAGACTGTAGCAGTTCCTGTGGCAGACTTAAAACAACAAAAAAGGGTAAAGCAAGAAAAGGAAAAAGCAAAGGAATGAGAGGATTTAGAAATAGAAGGAGAGAGAAAAAAAGAGGTATGTGTTCTAGAGCTTTGCTACTCTTTAAGTTTAGTATGTGGGGCTAGCAGACTTGGCATTACCTGATTAGAAATGCAGAATCCTGGGCCCAACCTCAGACCTACTGAATCAGAATCTTCATTTTCGCAAGAATTCCGTGATTTGTGTACACATTCAAGTTTGAGAAGCACTGATTTAGAGTGTCGGATGTTCACTTTGGCTCAGTTTAAGTTTCTTTGATGATTACAAACACTTTATTTTGAGGACTTTTTATATGAATTCACATGGAATAGATTTAGAGACAAATACAACATCTCAGAAGTTTTACTGACTTTTCCAGAGGTCACTTATCCAGAAACTAGAACTATCAGAACTTAGAAGCAAACAAAACCAAAAAAGAACCTGAAGAGCTAAATCAGAGTTCATACGGGTGGATCTTGTAAAAGGAGAATCCCTAAGCCTTCATTTGGAATTTCTTTAATGTATTTTTTGACATGTTTTTTATAAGTCTAAATAAGTAGGTTCCCATTGTGTAATTGAATAGATTATTGGAGATGGGAATTATTTGGTGATGACACATGGACAGTAGCAAGAAGTGATAGCAGAAGCTCAAAAAAAAAAATGATAGCAGAAGCTCAAAAAGATAGCAGAACCTGTCAATGTGGAGGCCAAAGGTCTATGCAGATCATTGACTCTAATACAGTACTGTAGCTGGTAAAAATGGTTAAGAAGTCTGGAAAATAAATAATGCATTTTTTTCCCTCTGCCATTTTAAATCCATATGCTTCTACCACTCTACACCATGTTGCCATTTTCATGTTCTCCCGGCAATAAAGTAGGAATTGAATGAATACATTAAGATGGCAGAGTTCACCGAGAGATCCAAAAGTAACAGAAGGAAGACCAATAGCATAACAGGAAAATATTCATGAGGCACATGACTGGGTAGTTAAGCAAAGAATTAGTAGAGTGTCAGAGCCGTTTCACTGGAACACCCAATGAACTTAGTTTTGTGCCTTTTCACTTTGGGAAAGTTTCTACCAAAAAAGATTGAGCACTTTGTAAACTTTTGGTATTTAAAGTGTTAAGCCCCAGGGATCTGAAAACTTCACTTAGGTGGAATACCTCATATATTCTGGCCCGGCTAACTCTATTGATCTGACTGTAATGAATTTAGAGGCCAGCATGATATAACTGAACAAATTGGAGATCAGGAACAAAACATCTGGAATACAGTGCGTGCTCTGCCCCTGGTGATATCACTGTGTAGTGCTCTTGAGTATGTTGTTTAACCTGTTTGGCCTCAGGTGGCTCACTTGTAAAATTCAAGATTGGGCCATACTATTGAAGCACCAGTGTGTCTTGAATCAAGACAAAAGAGGTTTATGGCTAGCAAGTGCTCATAATTTACAGTCCTGAAAGCTTTGTGTCAGTCATGAGAGAGTATGTTACATGGCGAACACCTTCCCTTAACATTGTCCCAGTTGTAAAATGGTTGAAAAGTTCTAGATAAGAGGACATAATATTTGTACTATTGGAAAATTATTTTGATGCTTTCCCGCAAATAAAAAAAATTGTGAAAACTTAACAAGAGGATACAAGAAAGTGAACCAAAGTTTATTAAGGTTTTCCGCCCCCCGAAGTTAATTTCTTTTAGACCCTATCCCTTTAATCTTGTGCTACTTAATAGACTAGCTAGTGTCTTTCTGACTGTAGGACTTTAATTTAAATGAATATGATTAAATCACCGTAGCAACTGATACTGAGATCAAAAGCTACAGATTTTCTATTTCCATCTTATGATATAAACATAGGAATCTTGTTACATTTGTTTTATTTTTTTATTTTAAAATGAAAATATTTAATCCTAGTATGTGGGAGATGAGTTTTATCATTAATTTTTAAATCCTAATGTAACAATAAAAATGATGTGAAATGAAGAAATGAAATTTAAAATGAAGTTAATAGCAAATAACTATTTATGCTTTGCCCTTTATCGGTTAGCAAAAATACACAGCAGAAGAGAAAAACCCAAAATCAAAAACTTTTTTTTTTTTCGTGACTAAAGTAATGGTATAGTCCCTGTGGATTAGGTCCCAGAGGAAGAGCATACAGAGATCTGCAGCAGATTCATTTATTTAGTGTTAACTTCTCTTAGTGATGTAGAGCTAGCAACTATTGGGAGTAGAAAAAAGCCTTTGAGATTTTCTGTTATGTATGTTTAGAAGATGACATCCTTTACTGGATTTTTAAAAATTTTTATTGGAGTATAGGTGATTTACAATGTTGTGTTAGTTTCAGGCATACAGGAAAGTGAATCAGTTATATATATATACATATACCCACTCTTTTTGTTTTTTTTAGATTCTTTTCCATATAGGCCATTACTGAGTATTGAACAGAGTTCCTTGTGCTATACAGCAGGTTCTTATTAGTTATCTATTTTATGTATAGTAGTGTGTACAGGTCAATGCCAATCTCCCAATTTATCCCTCCCCACCCCTTATTCCCTGGTAACCATAAGTTTGTTTTCTACATCCGTGACTCTACTTCTGTTTTGTAAATAAGTTCACTTGTACCCTTTGTTTTTAGATTTCACATATAAGCATACGATATTTGTTTTTCTGTGTCTGACTTACTTCACTAAGTATGAAAATCTCTAGGTCCATCCATGTTGCTGCAATACTGGATTTTTAAAATAGAAGCATTAGTGCTTTGGGTAAGGTACTTAATAAAGTTCCCACTTAAAAATATTTGTCACTTGTATATACTTATTCCTTAATAGCTGATTAGTTGATATTTGCATTTTAAAAGTGGAAGGGTTTATAAAGTTTTCTGAATTGTGTAAGTAAAATTAAAACTAAATTTGTTAAGAGATCCTTGATGTGTTTTTCTTTAAATAATTGTGTATTTGGAAATCTTGAAAAATATAAATAGAGTAAAGAAGATATGTGATATCAGATCCCTCAGTTCTTTGATTTAGTAAGGGAAATAGGAAAAAGAAAAGGTGGAGTAGGAGAATTTTAAAAGAGATTAAAAATCTGTTGTTTCTTTTTTTGCTCTAAAACATTTTAAGAGCAAAACAAGTCTAGATTTTTAAATATTATCTACATATGTACAGATAATAAGTAGTATACCTATGTTTTAATAAAAAATATTATGTTTGAAGTTTTCTAGATCATAGTTTTTCTAATTGTACAAGAAATCAGAAGTCTTGATTGTGTGCCTTGTCATTGACGTATTGCATGATCATATTATTGTTATTCACAGGTAAACTTTTCCACTTATAACTGGGGGATAAAACTTGCCACAAACCAGATTTATAGGTACATCATGACGATTAATTAATGTTGCACTGTAAATTTTTTTTAAAAGCCCACGAGGATTAATTAGTATGTTTGTAACAAACTTTGGCAACTAAGAGGCTTCCTGTAATATGCTGTCCTCCACAACATATCTTGGATTTTTTTCAAGCTAAAAATGATATTTTGTAATTTCACTTTGGAAACTGATAAAAAGAGTAAACTCATTTTCCAATTTCTGTTGGCTTAAAAAACATATTTTATGCAATTAAAAATTTCAGTTATAAAAAAATTCAATTATAGATAGATATTGTTTGAAAAACCTAGATCTCTTTTTAACACTTTTAGATTTAATTATAAAGGGGTAGGAACTAACATTTCTAGCAATATGGAGAGAGGACTGTCTAACTTAAAAGCTCTTTTGCTACCAAGTACCTAGAAATTCTGGGTGAAATGTTACAGATATCTTTCTAATAAAATGCTTTTCTGGGCTCTCAAGATAGCAAGGGAAATAACTAAGGGCTAAAGGAGAAGAGGGAACTGATTGCCAGAGTTGTAAGCATGAGAATTAATGCTGAGGCAGCCCTGAGGAGTTTATTAGTCTCAGTAACCAAAGGTTTAATGGCCACCCCGGGATAGGGGATGATGCCTTGGATTTGTAGAAATTGGAACTGAGAACTGTTTACAAAGCTATGACTCTTGAAGAGTTTTACCCTCTGTGAAAGGGCAGGTTGAAGACAAGGAAGCTTATCTGTCTCAACTTGGGCTTGCGGTGGTGGGGGAAACTGGGACTAACTGTTGTTCATCTCCTATGAAGTTTTGGGACTTGGATTTAATACTGTATGAGTGAGCAGAAGGAGATTCAATAAATAGCATGTTAGTCCCCCTAAAACTTCCTGTCGATCTACCAGAGTGAGCTTCTATTACCCTAGTCACACTTGGCTCAATCATTGTTATTTTAATTGCACTGTTTCTCTGGTCAAGATGTTACTAAGTAGTAAAATGGCCTAATGGTAGGCAGTACAAATAAGGGTATGGGGTATTGACATCTGAATCAGCATTAAAAGCACTTTAAACATTTTCCCCTCTTACATAGAATTAACACCTTTATTCTATCCCAACCAACCTTTCCTTCTTTAACTCTTTTTTTTTCACCTGTAGTTTGAGATAATTTTACATTCACATGTACTTGTAAGGATAATAGAGATACTCTGTACCCTTTAAACAGTTTTGCCTAATGGTAACATCCTGCAAAACTGTAGTACAACATCACGGCTAGCATATTGATATTGATAAGGTCAAGATATGGAACATTTCTTTCACAACAAGAATCCTTTTTATAGGCACAACCCTTTTATAGACACAGCCACTTTATTTCTGCCCCTTGCCCCTACTTAACCCTTGGCAACCACTAACCTATTTTCCAGGTTAGTGGAAAACATTTTCCATTTTGATAATTGTTTCATTTCAAGAATATTATATAAAAGGAATAATACAGTTATGTAACTTTTTTTTTTTTTTTTTTTTTGCGGTATGCGGGCCTCTCACTGCTGTGGCCTCTCCCGTTGTGGAGCACAGGCTCCAGACGCGCAGGCTCAGCGGTCATGGCTCACGGGCCCAGCTGCTCCGGGGCATGTGGGATCTTCCCGGACCGGGGCACGAACCCGTGTCCCCTGCGTCGGCAGGCGGACTCTCAACCACTGCACCACCAGGGAAGCCCTTCAAACTTTTTTTTATTGTTATATTTGTTATGGTGATCTGTGATCAATGATCTTTGATGTTAGTATTGTAATTGTTTGGGGATGTTTTATGTCAGAACATAAAACATTTACCTTGATCAGTAAATGTTTTTTATGTTCTGACTGCTCCACTGACCTGCCGTTCCCCTGTCTCTCTTCCTCTCTGTGGACCTCACTATTCCCTGAGACACAATAATATTGAGATTAGGCCGTTTAATAACCCTGCAAGTGTTCAAGTGAAAGGAAGAGTCATACATCTCTCACTTTAAATCAAAAGCTAGAAGTGGGGCTTCCCTGGTGGCGCAGTGGTTGAGAGTCTGCCTGCTAATGCAGGGGACACGGGTTCGAGCCCTGGTCTGGAAGGATCCCACATGCCACGGAGCAACTAGGCCCGTGAACCACAACTACTGAGCCTGCGCGTCTGGAGCCTGTGCTCCGCAACAAGAGAGGCCGCGATAGTGAGAGGCCCGCGCACCGCGATGAAGAGTGGCCCCCGCTTGCCACAACTAGAGAAAGCCCTGGCACAGAAACGAAGACCCAACACAGCAAAAATAAATAAATAAACTAAAGGATTTCATTTCTTTCTAAAAAAAAAAGAAAAAAAGCTAGAAGTGATTAAGCTTAGTGAGGAAAGCATGTCGAAAGCCGAGATAGGCTGAAAGCTAGGCCTTTTGCGTCAGTTAGCCATGATTCGAATGCAAAGGAAAAGTTCTTGAAGGAAACTAAAAGTGCTACTTCAGTGAACAGGAATGATAAGAAAACAAAATATCCTTATTGCTGATACGGAGAAAGTTTTAGTGGACTGCATAGGAGATCAAACCAGCCACGACAATCGCTTAAGCCAAAGCCTAATCCCGACAAGGTCCTAACTCTCTTCAGTTCTGCAAAGACTGAGAGAGGTAAGGAAGCTGCAGAAGAAAAGTTTGAAGGTGGCAGATGCTGTTTCATGAGGTTTAAGGAAGGAAGCCATCTCCATAACATCAAAGTCCAAGGTGAAACTGCAGTAAAATTATCCAAAATATCTCGCTAAGATAATTAACAAAGGTGGCTACACTAAGCAATAGATTTTCAATGTAAACAAAAGAGCCTAATATTGGAAGAAGACGCCATCTAGGACATTTATAGCTGGGGAGGAGAAGTCAATGCTTGGCTTCCAAGCTTCAGAGAACAGGCTGACTCTCTTGTTAGGGTCCAATGATGCTGGTGACTTAAGTTGAGGCCAGTGCTCGTTTACCATTCTGAAAATCCTAGGGCCCTTAAGAATTATTCCAAATCTACTCTGTGCACAGCAAGGCCCGGATGACAGCACATCTTACCATATTGTTTACTGACTATTTTAAGCCCACTGTCGAGACCTGCTGCTGAAAAAAAAGATTTCTTCAAAATATTACCGCTCACTGACAATGCATCTGGTCACCCAGGAGCTCTGATGGAGATATACAAGGAGATTAATGTTGTTTTCATGCCTGCTAACACAGCATTCATGATGTAGCCCATGGGTCAAGGAGTAGCTTCGACTTTCAATTCTTATTATTTAAGAAATACATTTCATAAAACTATAGCTGACATAGGAGGTGATTCCTCTGATGGGTCTGGGCAAAGTAAATTGAAAATCTTCTGGAAAGGATTCACCATCCTAGATGCCATTAAGAACGTTTGTGATTCTTGGGGAGAGGTCAAAATATCAACATTAACAGGAGTTTGGAAGACGTTGATTTCAGCTCTCATGGATGACTTTGAGGGGTTCAGTACTTTAGTGGAGGAAGTAACTGCAGATGTGGTGGAAATAACAAGAGAACTAGAATTAGAAGTGGAGCCTGAAGAGAT
Source organism: Mesoplodon densirostris (assembly GCF_025265405.1). Taxonomy (NCBI): domain Eukaryota; kingdom Metazoa; phylum Chordata; class Mammalia; order Artiodactyla; family Ziphiidae; genus Mesoplodon; species Mesoplodon densirostris. The sequence goes on from NC_082665.1 coordinate 60,851,636, forward strand.
GACTGAATTCCTGCAATCTCAGGATGAACCTCTAACGGTTGAAGAGTTGCTTTTTATAGATGAGCAAAGAAAATGTTTTCATGAGATGGAATCTACTCGTAGTGAAGATGCTGTGAAGATTGTTGAAATGACAATGAAAGGATCTAGAGTATGACATAAACTTAGTTAATAAAGCAGCAGCAGGGTTTGAGAGAATTGACTACAGTTTTGAAAGAACATCTACTGTAAGTAAAATACTATCGAACTGTATTTGCATGCTACAGAGTAATCATTCATGAAAGGATGAGTCAGTCGATGTGACAGACTTCATTGTAGTATTATTTTAAGAAATTTCCATAGTCACCCCAACTTCAGCAACCACCACCTTGTTCAGTCAGCAGCTGTCAACACTGAGGCAAAAATCTCCACCAGAAAAAAGATTATGACTTGCTGAAGGCTCGGATGATGGTTAGCATTTCTTAGCAATAAAGTATTTTTTAGTTAAGGTATTTACATTGTTCTTTTTTAGACATAATGCTATGGCGCATTTAGTAGACTACAGTATAGTGTTAACATAACTTCTGCATGCAATGGGAAACCAAAAAATTTGAATGGCTTACTTTATTGCAATATTTACTTTATTGCAGTGATCTGGAACTGAACCTGCAGTATCTTTGAGGTATGCCTGTGATCTTGTCTATATCTGCAAACGATCTTGCTGGGATTTTGATAGAAATTGTGTAAAACCTATATATCTTCGGGGAAGATTGACATTTTTACTACATTGAGTCTTTCAATCCAGGGACGTGGTATGTCTCTCTTGTGTATTTAGATCTCTTGATTTCTTTCATCAGTGTTTTCTAGTTTTCAGCATACACATCTTTTCATATTGTGTTCATATTGGGATTTCTGTTTAGACAATCATGTCATATATAAACAAAGATGGTTTTACTTCTCCCTTATTGATCTGTATGTTTTTTTTCCTTTTCTTACCTTATTGTGCTGAATAGAACTTGCAACGCTATGTTGAATAAGAGTGGTAAGAATGGACATCCTTGGCTTTTTCTTGATCTTAGGGAGAAAGCATTAAGTCTTTCACTATCGAAGTATTTTGTTAACTATAGGTATTTTGTAGATGTTCTTTATCAAGTTGAGTACGTTTCCTGTATTCCTATTTTTCTGAGTTTTTAAAATCACAAATGGGACTTCCCTGGTGGCTCAGTGGTTAAGAATCTGCCTGCCAATACAGGGAACATGGGTTCAAGCCCTGGTCCAGGAAGATCCCACCTGCCACGGAGCAGCTATGCCCGCGACCCACAACTACTGAAGCCCACGCACCTAGAGGCTGTGCTCCGCAACAGAGAAGCCACTGCAGTGAAAAGCCCACGCACCACAACAGAGAATAGCCCCTGCTTGCTGCAACTAGAGAAAGCCCGCGTGCAGCAACAAAGACCCAATGCAGCCATAAACAAACAAACAAACTAATTAATTAATAAAATCACAAATGGACATTGACTTTTGTAAAATTTTATTTCTGTTTCAAATGATGTGGTAATGTGATTTTTCTTTTTCAACATGTTAGTATGGTGGATTACATTGGTCGATTTGTGAATGTTGAACCTGCCTTGGATTCCTGGAATAAACTCCAGTTGGTCATGTTGTATAATTTTCATATATTGCTTTATTGCAGTTGCTAGTACATTGTTGGGGATTTTGCATCTATATTTATGAGGGATATTGTTCTGTAATTTTCTTTTTTTTTGTACTGTCTTTATCTTGTCTTGGTATCAGGGTAATACTACCTTAATATAATGAGTAGGGAAGTGCTCCCTCTGCTTCTGTTTTTTAGAAGAGGCTGTATAGACTTAGAGTTAATTTTTTTAAGTTTTATAAAATTCTCCACGGAAGCCCTCTGGGCCTGAAGAGTTCTTCCTTGGGAGATTTTAAATTATAAATTCAATTTCATTAATGGTTGTAAATCTATTCAAATTATTTCATATTGAGTGAGTTGTGATAGTTTGTGTCTATTCATCTAAGTTGTCATATTTATATGTGTAGAGCTGTTTATAGTATTGCCTTATTTCCTTTTGATATCTTTGGAGTCTGTAGTGCTATATACCTTGTTTTATTCCTCATATTGGTAATTCATATCTTCTTGATCAAGGTTTTTTTTTCCTTTGTCAGTCTTGCTAGAGGTTTGCCAGTTTCATTGATTATTTTAAAAGAATCATCTCTTTTTTCATCGGTACTCTGTTGTTTTTGTTTTTCTGTTTCATTGATTTCTCTTACCTTTATTATATACTTTTTTTTTTTTTTTTTTTTGCTCATGTTGGGTTTATTTTGCTCTCCCTCTTCTAAGTTTTTGAGTTGGACACTGAGATTATTAGACTTTTCCCCTTTCCTAATGTGTGCATTTACTGCTATAAATTTGTTTCTCAGCTTCAGTTGTGTCCCACAAATGTTGATATATTGTATTTTTATTTTCATTCAGTTCAGTATATTTTTTTATTTCCCCTGAGACTTCCTCTTTGGCCCATGGATTATTTAGATGTGTGTTGTTTAGTGTCCAAGTGTTTGGGGATTTTTGTGCTATCTTCCTGTTACTGATTTCTAGATTGATTTCATTATGGTCAGAAAACACACTCTGTATGGTTTCACTTCTCTTAATTTGTTGAGATGTGGCTGAACATATAGTCTATCTCGGTTTTTGTTCCAATACACTTGATATTATCAGTCTTTAAAGTTTTGCTAACCTTATACGTTTGAAATAATACCTGAGAGAACGTAGATGAACTAGACAGATTCCTAGAAAAACACTAACTACTGAAACTCACTCAAGAAGAAATAGAAAGTCTCAAAAGACCTATAACAAGGAAAGAGATTGAATTACTAAGAAAACCAAACCAAACCAAACCAAAGCAAGAAAACTTCACAGAGTAAAGTTCAGTACCAGATGGCTTCACTGGCAGATTCTACCACATTGTCTAAAGGAGAATTAACACAAATCCTTCAAAATCCCTTCCCTTAAAAAAAAAAAAAAAAAGAAACACTTCCTAAATCATTCACTGAGGCTAGTGTTACCCTGATTCTAAAACTAAAATTAATTGAAAATCTATACATTGCAGTGAATGACTTGAAAATGAAATTTAAAAAAGAATTCCATTTACAATAGCATCAAAAGAATAAAATACTTAGGAAAAATTTAACAAAAGAAGAGTAAGACAGGAACATTGAAACTATGAAGTCTCATGAAAGAAATTTTAAATTCTATAAATAAATGAAAGGATTTTTTTTGTTCATGGGTTGGAAGATTTAACATTGTTGAGATGGCAGTACTCCCTAAATATTGATCTACAAATTCAGTGCCATCCCTATCAAGATCCCAACTGATTTTTTTTGGGGGGGTGTGGAAATTTACAAGCTGAATCGAAGTTCATATGGAAATGCAAGGGCCAAGAATATCCAAGACAATCTTGAAAAAGAGTGAAGTTGGAAAATATAAACATCCTAATTTCAAAACTTACTACAAAGCTACAGTAATCAAGACAATGTGGCCCTGATATAAGGCTAGACACATAGATTAATAGAATAGAATAGAGTCTAGAAATAAACTCTCACATTTATGGTCTGTTGATTTTTGACAAGGGTGCCAAAACAATTCATTGAGGGAAATAGTCTTTTCAACAGATTGCTCTGGGACAATTAGATATCCACATACAAAGGAATGAATTTGGACCCCCTATTTCATACCGAATACAAAATTAATTCAGAATGGATCATAGACCTAAATGTAAGAATTAAAATTGTAAAACTTTTAGAAGAAAACATAGATGTAAATCTTCATGACCTTTGGATTAGGCAATAATTTCTTAGATATGATACAAAGTTCAAGGGGCAAAAAAAAAAAATAGATAAGTTAGACTTCATCAAAGTTATAAACTTGTGATTCAAGGAGTCCATTAAGAAAATGAAAAGACAACTCACAGAATTTGAGAATATATTTGCAGGTCAAATATCTGATAAGGGACTTATACTGGAATGTATAAAGAACTCATAGCTGAATAATAAAAACACAACCCAATTAAAATGTGAATAGACATTTCTCCAAATATATGCAAATTGTGAATACGCACAGGAAAAGATGTTCAACATCAATCATCATTATCTAAACATAAATCAGAACTACAATCGGATACCGCTTCACACCCTCTAGGATGACTGTAATGAAAAAGACAGACATTAGGTGTTGGCGAGTATGTGGAGAAATAGGAACCCTCATGCATTGCTTGTGGGAATGTAAAATGGTGCAGCCAATTTGGAAAATAGTTTGGCAGTTCCTCAAAATGTTAAACAGAGAGTTACCATGTAAGCCAGCAGTTCGACTCTTGGGTATATACCCAAGAGAACTGAAACATATTCACACAAAAATTTGTACATCCATGTTCATAGTGGCAGTATTCATAATAGCCAAAAAATGGAAACAACACTAATGTCCATCAACTGATGAATACATAGATAAAATGTGGTATAATATATTCATAAAGTGGAATAATATCCATAAACTGAAATGTTGTAATGTTTCATGATACAATATGGATGAACCTTGAATACATTATGCTAAGTGATAGAAGACAGACACAAAGACCACAATATTGCATGGTTCCGTTTATATGAAATTCCCAGAATAAGCAAATCTATAGAGACAGAAAGTAAATTAGTGGTTGATAGGGGCTGGGTGGAGGGGCAAGTGGGGAATGACTGCTAATTGGTATAGGGTTTCTTTTGGGAATGATAAAAGTTTTTGGAATTAGATAATGGTGATAGTGGCACAGCTTTGTGACTATACCAAAACACACTGAATTGTATATTGTAAAAGGGTGAATTTTATGGTATGTGAATTATATTTCCATTTTAAAAGTTGAGTGCCTTGTTGGCATGGAACTCTAAATGACTATTTTCTTCTGCATTGAATGGGTAGAAATGGGCTCTCTGAAGAGATTCATTGCCTCTCTACTAGTACAGTAATTCTTGATTTAGCCCATTCAGTAATCTTAAATAATCATTCATTCTGTTCATCAGGATTTTTGTTTCATTTCCTTCTGGGCCCATGATAGATATTTGTTTCTCCATGTACCTGAATTAAGTGTAGCCATGTGACTATTTTTTTGTCAATGAAATGTGAACAAAATGATGTGTGTCATTTCCAGGGGGAAGCCGTTAGAGTTAGTACACTCTTTGCCATGTTCCTGTCCCTGGATGGTGGAGCCTTTATTAGCATATGTCCCTCTGTTAGGACAGTGTGGAGCTAAGCCTTTTGCCAACCCACATTGTTCATTTGTGTTTAAATGGGAAATAAACCATTGTTCTTGTAAGCACGGAGATTTGGGGGTTGCTGATTACTACAGTACAATCTAGTCTTTTATGACTAATGTACCAAGTTAATTTACTCGTAATTTTTACACTTTCTCTTATTCCAGTCTGCTATCAAAACTGCTTTAAAAACCTGCTTATGAGTTTATGGAGTGTGCCATAGATACTAATCATTGAGACTCTCCAGATCATTTTTGACTAGCTGGTGCCAGCCATTAGGATTTTTGGACTGCAAGATGCTAGTTTATTGAATTTTACTGTATTGACATGTATAAATATGCAACAAAAGTATTGGAATTACTTAGAATGAGAAGATTGTTATATTTTGAAAATGATTTTAGAGAAAGAAGAAATTGGGACCTTCAAGGACAGATACTTTAATATATATATATATATATTTATATATACTTCACACACACACACACAAATATATATATATATTTGACACACTGCGCAGCTTGTGGGATCTTTGTTCCCCGACCAGGGATGGAACCCAGGGCCCTGGCAGGGAGAGTGCCGAGTCTTAACCACTCTGATTGCCGCGGCTAGGACTTCCAAAACTATGTTGAATAATAGTGGCGAGAGTGGACATCCTTGTCTTGTTCCTGATCTTAGGGGAAATGCTTTCAGTTTTTCACCATTGAGAATGATGTTTGCTGTGGGTTTGTCGTATATGGCCTTTATTATGTTGAGGTAGGTTCCCTCTATGCCCACTTTCTGAAGAGTTTTTATCATAAATGGGTATTGAATTTTGTCAAAAGCTTTTTCTGCATCTACTGAGATGATCATATGGTTTTTATTCTTCAGTTTGTTAATATGGTGTATCACATTGATTGATTCACGTATATTGAAGAATCCTTGCATCCCTGGGATAAACCTCACTTTATCATGGTGTATGATCATTTTAATGTGTTGTTGGATTCTGTTTGCTAGTATTTTGTTGAGGATTTTTGCATCTATATTCATCAGTGATATTGGTCTATAATTTTCTTTTTTTGTAGTGTCTTTGTTTGGTTTTGGTATCAGGGTGATGGTGGCCTCGTAGAATGAGTTAGGGAGTGTTCCTTCCTCTGCAATTTTTGGAAGAGTTTGAGAAGGATGTGTGTTAGCTCTTCTCTAAATGTTTGAAAGAATTCACCTGTGAAGCCATCTGGTCCTGGACTTTTGTTTGTTGGACGATTTTTAATCACAGTTTCAATTTCATTACTTGTGATTGGTCTGTTCATATTTTCTGTTTCTTCCTGGTTCAGTCTTGTAAGGTTATACCTTTCTAAGAATTTGTCCATTTCTTCCAGGTTGTCCATTTTATTGGCATAGAGTTGCTTGTAGTAGTCTCTTAGAATGCTTTGTATTTCTGCGGTGTCCATTTTAACTTCTCCTTTTTCATTTCTAATTTTATTGATTTGAGTCCTCTCCCTCTTTTTCTTCTCATTAGTTCTTTGAAAATATTTTAAATAACTGCTTTGATGTCTTTGCTAGATGCAGTATCTGGGAACCATGAAAGACTCTGTTGCCAGCTTTTCTCTTTTCTTATTATGAGTCACATTTTCCTATTTCTTTTCATGTTTCATAAGTTTTTTGAAAATTGGACAGCATAGGGACTTCCCTATGTTGCAATGGTTAAGAATTGCCTGCCGATGCAGGGGACACGGTTCAACCCCTGGTCTGGGAAGATCCCACATGCCGCGGAGCAGCTAAGCCCATGTGCCACAACTACTGAGCCTGCGCTCTAGAGCCTGCAAGCCACAACTACTGAAGCCCACGCGCCTAGAGCCCATGCTCCACACCAAGAGAAGCCACTGCAATGAGAAGCCTGCACACTGCAACGAAGAGTAGCCCCTGCTCCCCACAACTAGAGAAAGCCCGCGCAGCAACGAAGACGCAACACAGTAATAAATAAATAAATAAATAAAATTAATTAAAAAAAAGAAAATTGGACAATATAGATAACATATTGTAGCAGCTGTGGATTCTGATTGCATCCTTTCTACCCCTAAAGCTTGTCATTGCTAATTTCTGTTTAGTAACTTGCCTAGAGTAAATCTGTGAAATTGTTTGTCCTGTGGTATGTGGAAGCAAATGTCTTTGCTCAGTTTATTATTATTGTTGTTGTTTTATTTTTAAGGCTGGTTTCTGGTGTCACCCCTTATATCAGCCAATCATTGGTGAGAAATTGTGCTCAAAGACAGTGAGCCCATAAGGCTTTTCCCTTCTGCTGACAGATCTGTGTATATATTGGGTAGTGCATCGAAATTCAGATAATTTTCAAGTTTGTCCCAGTTTAAATGTTCCACTGAGACTTCTTGTATCTCCATCCTGGAATGTGTGGATAGTTTGGGATTTTTCCAATCTCTGTTACACATGCATGTAGTCCCTGTTTATTTAGGAGTACATGGAGAGTTTTTCAAGTTCATCCGTGACTGTCTCTCTTCTAAGATCTCTCTGTTACACCCCCTACTGATCAGACAGTCTGCTTGTTTGTTGTTCTAACTGGGACTTCAACCTCCACGCACTTGGATAGCTTCAGAATTTTTCCTTTCACTTCTGGGATAGGTTTTCTGCTTTCCACTCTGAATCAGCTGAGTCCTGCTCTGTCAGCACCGCTGCTAGTTTTCACGGCCTGTTCCACCTTTGTAGAAGTACTATACTGACTTAACTTGTGGGGGAGGAAGAGTAATGTGAGCAGGCCCAGGAAAGAGTGCCACAGACTTCTGATGCTCATACCCAGGTTCAGTAGATTTTCCTGAGAAAATATTTCTCCATTTATTGTATGCCTTTAGTCAATTTCCAATCATTTGAGATGATTGTTTTTGACAGTTGTTTTTTTTTTCCCCAGCTATATATTTGACTTTGCAGGGAGGATTTGCCAAAGTCCTCACTCCATCATCCTGGAAGCATCCTTTGCTTCCTTTTGGTGTTTTTGAAATGTTTATGTGGTTTTTCATATAAAGACAAACAAAAATATTGCATAAAAAGTGTATGATTTTAAAGTCCATTTTAATTTTATTTTCTAAGATACTACAATTCAGTTCATTTAATGATGATCATAATTAAACAGAAAATTAATTTTTTTATTGTTGCAGATTTCAAGTTCTGCCTATAAAGACAGGAATGAGGAGTATAAAAGACAATTCACACATCTACCTGATACAGAGAAGCTGATAGCAGGTAAAAAACCAGGAAGTTACAAAAAACCCTTTTACTACCTCATCAAAGTAGAGCTGATGAGTGACAATATTTGTAGAAAATTTAAGCCTTTATGCTACATAGAAACTATTTTTTGAGATAAGCAGCATCTTATCATCTGTAATTAGACAATGTAAAACTAAGTTGTAATTCAGGGAGGAGTGATTTCTGCAGTATTAAGTACAATTGACCCTTGAACATTGAAGGAGTTAGGAGCGCTGACTCTGCAGAGTCAAAAATCCACGTATAACTTATAGTCAACCCTTCATATCTGCTGTCCCTTTGTGTCTGTGATTCTGCATCCATAGATTCAACCAACCACAGATCTTGTAGTACTGTAGTATTTACTATTAAAAAAAATCTGGGCTTCCCTGGTGGCGCAGTGGTTGAGAGTCCGCCTGCCGATGCAGGGGACACGGGTTCGTGCCCCGGTCCGGGAAGGTCCCACATGCCGCGGAGTGGCTGGGCCCATGAGCCATGGCCGCTGAGCCTGCGCGTCCGGAGCCTGTGCTCCGCAACGGGAGAGGCCACAACAGTGAGAGGCCCGCTTACCGAAAAAAAAAAAAAATCTGCATATAAGTCCACCCACACAGTTCAAACCCATGTTATTCAAGGTTCAGTTATACTCGCTAAAAAATAGACCTAAGAAGAAATGATTTGTCAGTTTCTTCTGGTGCTTGTTTCATATGGCTTTGTAGGGAAAATTTAAATTTGATGTTCAGTATATATTACTGTTCCTCAGAAAAAAGTGCTCCTTAACAGATTATAGAGCAATTTTATAAAAACTTTTAGGGCTTTATCATTATTCATATAGCCTTTCAGGTAGATTTTTTTTCTTAAATAGGCCTTAAGAGGAAAAATTTAGTCATAGTACTTAAAAAGTGCTTTATTTTTGCTATAAGTATAATATAGATTCTTTACCATCAAAATACTGAAGTTGGCTTTAGTTTTAGTACATATTTCATTTAAACCATTTATTCATAGGAATTTCTCAGATTTCTGGTGATGTTGGTTAATATTCAATTCAATGTAACTGAATTTCTAGAGAGTTCAGTTTAGTTCTTTAAATATCAAAGAAATGAATCAAAACAATTTTTTTAAAGATTGGAATGTAATATAGTCTCACGATAATAGAGTGTATGGTAAAAAAGTGAAAGATCATTTCACCCAAGGCCACTCTGACCTTCTTCCTGGGTGATAACCACTTTTAGCAATTTCTTATGTATATATCCAGAAATTTTCTGTATGTATATCAAGAGGAATATATTCCTAAGAGAACTTAAATGGGAGCACACTGTGCTTACTGTTTTCAGTCTTGTTTAGAGCTCTATTAGCACTACTTATGGATCCACTGCATTCCTTTAATGGCTGCCTAGCAGTCAATTGAATGAATTTTGTACCATAATTTGTTTAATAAATCCCCTACTCATGGACATTTTGATTGCTTCCTGTCTTTTGCTATTACCACTAATGCTACATTGAACCTTCATGTTCATTTGTTTTGGCACGTATGTGCCACGTGTATTGTAGGTTAAATTCCTTGAAGTGGAATTGTGACTAAAAGGTAATGAGCATTTAAAAGGTTTATACTGTTGCCAAGTTATCCTCCAAAAAGGCTACACCAATATTCATTCTCATCAACAGTGTATGTAAGTATCTGCTGTGCCACACCTCAGGAACTTTGCTTTAGCAAAATTTGGTATATAGAAATTGTATTTAAATATGCATTTCTTTAATTATGAGGGAGGTTGAACATCTATAAATCATTTTTATTTTTCTGTGAACCTTTCTTTTCATAAACTTTGCCCATTTTTCTAGCAGTTATTTGTCTTTTTCTTGTAATAGCTTGTTAGATGTTAAAAGAAATTAGATATTTTTCACCTGTTGTTGCAAATGTGTCTTGCCAGTTTTGTCACTTGAAATCAAATACTTTTCATGGAAACCTTTATAAAATATTTTATACTCATCACTGCTTTCTTGAAAGAAATTAATCTGATAATACAGTGATATATACTCACTATAAAGCATTAAAGCCATACAGAAATGTATAAAGAAAAAATTGAAAATCATTGGTGATCCTATCACCTATATGTAATTTTGCTTAATATTTTGTAGATATCTTTCAGTATGTATATTTGCTTTTAAAAATTTACATTTTTTGGGGCTTCCCTGGTGGCTCAGTGGTTGAGAGTCCGCCTGCCGATGCAGGGGACACGGGTTCGTGCCCCGATCCCGGAAGATCCCACATGCCGCGGAGCGGCTGGGCCCGCGAGCCATGGCCGCGGAGCCTGTGTGTCCGGAGCCTGTGCTCCGCAACGGGAGAGGCCACAGCAGTGAGAGGCCCGTGTACAGAAAAAAAAAAAAAAAAAAAAAAAAAAAATTTACATTTTTTGTGGTTTTCCTCACTCACTGCTATAATAAACTTGTTCATTGTATAAAATTTGGAAAATACAGGCATTTACAAAGTAGAAATCTAAAACCACCTATAATTGTACTATCTGGAAATAATGTCAGTGACACACATATCTATACAAATTAAAATATCTAATTGGTATCATTCTGTACAAATCGCTTTAAGTTCTTCGATTTTTTTTTTTTTTTTTTTTTTCTTTTTGCGGTATGCGGGCCTCTCACTGTTGTGGCCTCTCCCGTTGCGGAGCACAGGCTCCGGACGCGCAGGCCCAGTGGCCATGGCTCACGGGCCCAGCCGCTCCGCGGCATATGGGATCCTCCCAGATCGGGGCACGAACCCATGTCCCCTGCATCGGCAGGCGGACTCTCAACCACTGCGCCACCAGGGAGGCCCTAAGTTCTTCGATTTAACCACATATTGGATCACTGTCTTCTGAAACAGAGAATCTTAAATTTAATTTAAACTTTTATTTTAAAAAACAACTCATTGTCATTTCAAATCCACAATATCATACTTTATAGGCTAGTTCAATAAATATTTATTAGTACTCAGTATGTGCCACACACCATACTGTTTCTGAAGAACTTGGGGTGCGGTGGGAGAGCAAACACATATAAACAAATCACTATGATTCAGGGTGATATGAACAGTTTTAACAAGGTACAGAAGTGGTACAAAGGAAGACATAACATGTTGGAGGAAGGCAAGTATTTTAATTTTGGGCACGTTGAGGTTGAGTTGCCAAGACAACTAAAATATATATATATATATATATATATACATATATGTGTGTGTGTATATATATATATATATATATATATATATATATAGTATAAATATTATCTGGAAATAAAGATTTAGTGTACACCACAGTAATCTTCTAACTTGTCTCTCCCCTATTCTTACGTGCCTTCAATCTATTCAATACTGTAGCTGTAGTGGTTTTTCTAAGATGCAAATCTGATCAGATTAAAACCCTTCATGGATAGTATTCCAATGACCTTAGAATAAAGCTTGACTGCCTGACTTACGTGGCCTTTCATATATGTTAAATATCCTCTCATTCCTCATCCTTCATCAAGGTCCCTTCAGTCTCTAGCCTTCTGAAGGCAGCCTTCTTTGGACATGTCATTTCCTTTTGTTTTCAGGCCTTTTTACTTCAGTTTGCCTAGAACTGTTTTCCCTCCTCTGTACCTGGCTATCTTTTGTCTATATATTTTAAAATATATATTTATGTGTTATATATATTTTATTTGTATATTTCTCATTTAGCAGTGCCTTTACTGTAAATTTGACTGGATTGGTACAGCTCTCGTATTCAGCTACTGCTCACCAGAGTAACAGTAGTAGTAGTTAAAATACTGAAACATTGACTGGTAAATAGCCACTGCCTTTAGCCCCCCAACTGACTCCTCATACCTTAGCTCTCCTGGCTTCTCTTCTAGGATTCCCAGGGCCTTCCCATGATCCAGCAATGAAAGGTTTTATATCTGACATAGAAAGGTCCCTGTAGAACTCTGATCCAACACTATGGTTGGTGATCAGTGCTGTTACTTTAAATATCACCTCTGGATAGATGCCTCCACTCTGTGTTCCCTTAAGTGCCTTGCACTTTTCTCTATCATATATTTACATAACCATTATCTATATTATTTGCTATTGTAACCCTGATGCCAAGGTCAGTACTCGACTTATAATAATGGGTGCTCAATGATTGAATGGATGGTTGATGGATAGAGGAATGAGTGAGTAAATGAATATCAATGTCACTTAAAATCAGGAGAATAGATGAGCTCAACCATGGACAACATATAGAGTTAAAAGAACACTAACAAAAGAATCATGGCAGCAGTAGAAGAAGAAAATCCAGTAAAAAAATTCAGAAGGAAAGGTCAAATAATGTGTGAAGATCCAGAAGAAAGGAGTATCACAGTGTTTCAGGGTGCAACGAGTTGTAAGAATCAGAATAATTTAACAGTGTGAAATACAGTTGAACTAAATGAAAATAACAGTTTGTGGGATTGATCTAAAGTAAGTATATAGAGGAAATGTATAGTGTTAAATGAATATATTAAAAAACAAAAAGGAAGTAAAATCAGTAACCTAAGCTTACACCTAATAAATCTATAATAGAAGAGGAAACTAAACCTAAAGCAAACAAAGGGAAAGAAATGATAAAGACCAGAGCATAAATTAATGAAATTAAAAATAGAGAAAACCAATGAAGCAAAAGCTGGTTCTCTGAAAAGATAAATAAAATTGAGAGACTGAGAGCCTGGTTGACCAAGAAAAATGATGGATGACACATATTACCAATATCAGGAATGGAAAAGAGGCCATCACTACTGATCCCATGGATAGTTAAGGATAATAAGGAAATACTATGAACAACTCTGTGCCCATAATGCAGTAATTTAGATAAAATAGACTAACTCTTTGAAAAATACAAACTCCTGAACATCACACAAGAAGAAACGTATAGCTGGAATAGTCCTATACCTAGTAAAGAAATTGAATTTGTAGTTAAGAACCTTCCATAAAAAGAAAACTTGGTCTAGATAGTGTCACTGGTGAATTCTATCAACCATTTATAGAAGAAATAGTATCATCCATTCCAGAAAATAAGAAGGATCACTTCCCAACTCATTTTATGAGACTAGTATTACCAAAATACCAAAACCAGACAGAAACATTCCAAGAAAAGACCAATATCTGGCATGAACATAGAAATAAAAAGTTGAAACAAAATATTAGCGAATGAAATTCAGCATTTATAAAAGGGATTATAGATTATGACCAAGTGAGGTTCATTCCAGGAATGCAAGGCTGGTTAAACACTTAAAAAAATCAATGAAATTTATCATCTTAACAGACCAAATATGGAAAACCATGTGATCATCTCAATAGATGCAGAAAAAGTGTTTGACAAAATTCAACATTCATTCATAAGAAATCTCTCAGCAAGTTAGGGATAGAACTTCAATCTCCTTAGAAGTTGCTATGAAAAACCTACAGCTAACATCATACTTAGTGATGAGAGAGTGAATGCCTTCCACTTAAAATTAGAAACTAGGCAAAGATGTCCTCTCTCACTACTCCTACTCAGCATTGTACTAGAAGTTGTAAGTATAATGAGTGCATTAGACTTGAAAAGGAAATAAAAGGCATATACATTAGAAGAACAGGAAAAAAACTAACTTTATTGCCAATAGACATGATTATTCATGTAGAAAATCTCAGATAATCTACAAAGTCTTCTAGATTTAATGAGTGAATTTAGTAAGGTCTCAGGATTGAAGGTCATTTGAAGGTAAAAGGAAGGGTCATATTTATATGTACTAGCAAAGAACAATTGGAATTGAAATTTTAAAAATACCATTTACATCAGAACTTCCCAATATGAAGCACTTAGGTATAAATCTAACACATATGCAGGCTCTATATGCTGACAACTGTAACACATTGACAAAAGAAGTCTAAATAAATGTTTATAGATTGAAAGACTTAATATTGTTAAGATCTCAATGAAAAATCCCAGCAAGCTTTTTCATAGATGAGTAAAATGACACACTGATTCTAAAATTTATACAGAAAAACAAAGGAATTAGAATAGCCAAAATAATTCTGAAAAAGAAGAACAAAGCTGGAAGACACACATTACTCAATTTCAAGACTTATTATGAAACTACAGTAATCAGGAAAGTCTGAGATTTGCCAAAGGATAGACATTTAGATAAATGGAACAGAAAAAAGCCCAGATATAAATTCGTACAAATATTGTGAACTGATTTTTGACAAAGGTGCAAAGGCAATTCAATGGAGAAAAGTTAGTCTTTTCAACAAATGGTGCTGGAACAATTAGACGTCCATATGCAGAAAAGCGAACTTTGATGCCTGCCTTACACTTTTTATGGAAATTACCTCAAAATGGATCATAGAACTAAATGTAAAATGTAAAACTGTAGAACTTCTAGAAGAAAACATCTGGGTTTTTCTAGAGGAAATCTCTATGAACTTGGATTTGATAGTGAATTTTTAGATGTAATACCAATAGCATGATTCATACAAGAAAAGAATTGATAAATTGTACTTTTTTTGCTCTGCAAAAGATACTTTTTAGAGAGTGAAAATATAAGACACAGGGAGAAAACAGTTGTTAATCAGATATCTGATTTTTTCTTTTTAAAGAAACACTTCTATCCAGAATAGAAACTGTTCTTAAAAGTTAACAGTAAGAACACAAACATCCCAATTAAAAAATAGGCAGATGCTTTACCAAAGGAGATGTATGGATAGCAAATAAGCATATTAAAAATTGCACACGGGCTTCCCTGGTGGCACAGTGGTTGAGAGTCCACCTGCCGATGCAGGGGACATGGGTTTGTGCCCCGGTCCAGGAAGATCCCACATGCCGTGGAGCGGCTGGGCCCGTGAGCCATGGCCGCTGAGCCTGCGCGCCTGGAGCCTGTGCTCTGCAACAGGAGAGGCCACAACGGTGAGAGGCCCGTGTACCGCAAAAAAAAAAAAAAAGTTGCACACTATCATTTGTCATTGGGAAATACAAATTAAAAGCACAATTAAATAAACAACATAGCTAATAGTCTTACTAAAATTAAATACAGGGACTTCCCTGGTGGTCCAGTGGTGAAGAATCTACCTTCCAATGCAGGGGACGTGGGTTTGATCTCTGGTCAGGGAACTAAGATCCTGCATGCCTCGGGGCAACTAAGCCCACATACCACAACTACTGAGCCCACGCACCTCAACGAGAGAGCCCAAGTGCCCTGTAGCCCATGCGCCACAACTAGAGAGAGAAAAACCTGCATGCCACAACTAGAGAGAAGCCGAGCACCACAAGGAAGAGCCTTCGTGCCTCAACAAAAGATCCCACATGCTGCAACTAAGACCTGACGCAGCCAAAAATAAATGAATAAAAAGTATTAAAAAATTAAATTAGATTAAAAAACAAAAACAAAACAACTGACAACACCAAATGATGATGCTGCAAAGCTATAGCAACTCCGCTGTGTTGGAAGCTGTGGGTGACTGTGGCTGACCTCTACCATAGGGAGTTCACCAGGCAGTTATTCGATATCTGTCCCTGTTCTTGCTATCCCTCTTTGTACCTGCTGATTCTAAGTGTGAAGTCTCTCTGGGGTGGCATAGGGAAGAGTGGCTGTTATCTCTGCTGCAGCCTTCCTGTATATTTTTTGAGCTGAGGCTTTCTCCACGCTGTGGTTTACACATTTTTATCCACTTTTTGTCTTCTAAAATTTATCAAAACTTCTAGTTTTTATACCCACCCCTCAGCATTGTTACGAATTTAATCTCTTTCATACATCTTCCCTGTCATTTCAAAGGAATTTTGGAGCAAGGGGGGAAGTAGACACGTGTCAACTTAGACTGGAAGTTCTGTGTACTAGTTTTGTACTAAAATAACAATATGTATACTGCTAAATATGTTTGTTGATTTGAATGTATTCACCTTGAGAGAATGCTTTTTTCAGTGATGTCATTGCTCAAAACATTTTTTAACTTCTCTGATTAAATGAGTGAACAAGGCAGATTTTCATGCTGGAAAATGTTGTGTTGGGAAAATATAATTAAAAACAAAATATCCTACCACCCCAGAAAACCTCTCCACAAAAGTAAAAGAGAAAGAAAACACTTGGTTTTATTATTGAATAAACATTAAACTAGAATGTGATGTGCATCACAGGCAATCTGCAAAAGACATTGTGAAGGCAGAAAGAAATCTCCCCCTTTTGTATAGGCAGGCAGGTACAACCATTACATGTTCTAAAGATAAATGATAACTAGTCCTGGGCTTCCCTGGTGGCGCAGTGGTTAAGAATCTGCCTGCCAATGCAAGGGGCACGGTTTCGATCCCTGGTCTGGGAAGGTCCCACATGCCGTGGAGCAACTAAGCCCGCGTGAGCTCCACAACTACTGAAGCCCATACGCCTAGAGCCCGTGCTCCGAAACAAGAGAAGCCACTGCAGTGAGAAGCCCTCACACTGCAACAAAGAGTAGCTTCCGCTCACTGAAGCTAGAGAATGCCCATGTGCAGCAATGAAGACCCAAAACAGCCAAAAAAAATAAATGAAAAAAAATTTTTTTTTTCATTTCTTGCCTAGGACATATTGCTATGAAACTATCTTACAAAAAATCAATTTTTATGAGGTATAAGTTTACTACAGTAAAACACCTGTTTTAGGGAGACTGTTTTTAAAAACCACTGGAAAAAATCTGTCAATCTATATCAATTAGTCTTCAGTTAAAATGTTAGCATAGCTTTGAATAGAGTTAATGTAAAATAGTGCAGCGGTTCTCAAAGTGTGGTCCACAGACTAGCAAAGTTGGCATCACCTGGGACCTTGCTAGACGTGCCAACTCTCCCCCCAGCCCAGATGTATTTAATCAGAAACTCAGGGAGGGGCCTAGCAATCTGTGTTTTAATAAATCTACCAGGTATTTCTGATCTGATATTTGAGAAGCATGGAATTAATAAAGTGTTTCAGTGCTTTAGATAAAAATTTCAGGATACTTCAAGGTGACCTTTAGCCCCGTCCCTGTTTTAGAGGTGCATACTAGTAAAAGAGTAACTTAATCTGCTTATTTACTAGGATTTTTTTCTTTTTTTTGGTTTGATGGCATCTCAGTTTTGTTTTGCTGAAGGAAGCACTGTGAAAGACTGCATTCCTTTGCTCTATTTTTAGTATTTGCTTAGAAATTTAACACAAGCAAATTTAAATATTTTAAGGTTCATAACCTCAATAACTTTTTCCTAAAATTGCTAATCACTATATAGTTTTAAAATTTATCAATTAAACTAAATCTCTTCACAGCAGCTCTTTATATCTTATATTATTAATAATTTAGCAATGCTTTTTACTTTAGTCACAGAGACAGGTCTTAATCTTAGAGGCATGGTATTAACTTCCTTGTAGACAGTGGCATTTACCAGAGCACTCTTGATTTTGCTGGATTATAGTGCTGAGGTAGAGAGGATCAAACTTGAAACTAAACTTAAAATGTATACAATTTTTAGAGTCATCCTTGCTCCCTCCCTCACCCTCATCCAACATCTAATTAATTACCAACTCCCCATCAGTACTACCCCTTAAATATCTCTGAATCTAACTACTTCTTTCTCTAGTACTGTCATCTTTTGGTCTGAGCCACCATCAATTCCCCCCGAATTTCCAACTGATTTATCTGAATCCATACTCACAGTGTGAATAAAGTGGTCTTTAATAACATACATCTGATCATGTCCTCCCACTCATCGATGGCTTTTCATAAAATCCACGCTATGCCATGGCCAGTGAGACCTTACATGAACTAGCTTCTCCAGCTTCTCTAGAAAGAGATCTTTGTATAGTCGCTCAAAGATGTTGTTTGTATCTACCACAGGGCCTTTGCACATGCTGTTCCCTCATGTTCCTGCTGACCCTTTGTTGATCGTCAGATCTCAGTTTATGGATTACTTTTTCTGGAGAACTTTTCCATGTATACTCTCCCTGCCCACTCCCCCATACCTGTATACCCCTTGCTATATGCTCTCAGCTTTCTCCACACTTTGGTCATTATACTTATTTTTCTATTTGTTTATTGTATGCCTTCCCCTCTAGACAGTGTTCCATGAGGGCAAGGTCCATTTCTGGTAACCCTAGTGACTAGCAAAATATCTGGTGTATGGTGCCCAAAGTATAGGAATAAGTGAATGAATGAATGAATGAACTAATGAACAAAGTGATGACTTTCCATGTGTTCAAGTAGTATAAGATTTATGAAGTTGCCACATTTTTTTGTTACTAAGCTGTTCCTTATTATTATTATTTTTAAATGTAGATTATGCTTGTGCTCTTCAGAGGGACATTTTGCTTCAGGGACGACTATACCTTTCAGAAAACTGGCTATGTTTCTATAGCAACATCTTCAGATGGGAAACTACAGTAAGATTTATTTTCATTTGATTTGCTGATATAAATAGTTGCATAGATAGAAATGTATACAGTCCTTCTGAAAACAATGTACTTTAGATTTCAAAGTAAGTTACATGTATTTATCTATACTTGTATACATCTAAATATATTTATGTGTAGTATAAGTGTGTAATATATTTTTCTTAATACATTGAGCTCCATTTGTACATATTTAATATAGTTGAGAAGAGAGATTTCAGGTTGAAAAAAACTTGAACATACCTCCTTTTGGCTGACAAAAGCATGTCTTATGTGACAGACTCTGAATTTTTTTGTGTATATTTGTGTGTCTGTGTGTGTGTTAATGTGGAACATAAATACCCATGTGTCTTTTCACACCTTATCCTAATATTAGGTATAGGAGCTGATGGAGGAAATTACTGAAGGGAAGAATATCTGTTCACTGTGTTTATCTCAGAGAATGCGGGCATGTGCTTATTAACTCCTTTAGGTTTTTCACCTGAATATTCTGGACTAGATTGATGTAATACTTGGTATTTTGTGTTGTGTATGTTTCTGAGAAATTCATTTTGCAATTTTTTATCCCTTTTTGTGTGTTTAGATTTCTATTGCTTTAAAGAACATAACCTTTATGACCAAGGAGAAGACCGCTCGACTCATCCCAAATGCTATCCAGATCTTTACAGAGGGTGAAAAGGTGAAAAACTTTTCTACCTTTGCCTTGTAACATAATGTGGAGAAAATCTGCCTCATACTGATCATCAATGTTGGGAATGTAAGCAATTCTTCTTGGAGTTAGGAATATTTAATAGTATTTAATACTAGATTTCTGTATACTTACATACATATTGGTGACTAACTTTAAATGACTGCTAAAATTTTTTGTAGTTTATAGTTTACAGAGAACTTTCTCCCATATTTTTCATTTCTTCATTATAAGAGGTAGGTAGGGTAAGCCTTAGCAAATATCCTTATTATTTCTAAATACCCTATAATTCCATGATCGTTGTTTGGTCAGTAATACCTGCACAATAGCAACTAATAAAAACCAGAGGAAACAGAGATTTGGTAGCATACAAGTAAACACATAATCACTACAATCTTTTTTAGAATGGTGATTTTCTTTAACTGCCATCATTTTTATTATCCACCTACAATATCCATCATTTCTTGGTATGAAGAATCTTTTTCTACCCACCTGGAAAATTGATACGGGCTCTGTATGTGACATTAGAAGCATAATGTTGAGAAAGAAAAAGGAAGGAAGGAAGGAAAAAAGGAAAGTATGGAAGGGAATGAAGGAGAAGAAGAAGGAAGAAAGGAAGGAAAGGAGGAAGGAAGGAAGGAAATGAAAGGGAAAAGAGGAAGGAGAGAAGGATAGAAACACGATCATGAGATTGAATCATTATGATGATACTTTTTAATCTTGTAAAGTTTCTTTCACATGCACTTTCATTTTTCTTTTTAAACAATCTCATCCCTACAGAACACTGCCAGGTACAGTACAAAGAACTTTTCCCCTCTGAACTATTTGAGAATAAGTTGTCACTCTGAAGACTTATCACTCCAGACATGATCCCAGATAGTTTATCATGTATTTCTTCTTTTTTTTTTTTAACATTTTTACAGTTTAATTTCAAAGAAAAATCTCAGGTTATATTTATTAGCAAACATATTTCAGCTAGGGAGTTTTTCATCCCCCAAAAAGATGGCAGATGGAAATGAACCTAATATGTGTTTAAAGAAAATATAGCATGTATTTCTAACAAAGACATTCTCCTACATAACCACAACATGACCATCAAATTCAAGAAATTAACGTTGATCATTATCACTGCTCAATTCTCAAACCCGCTTTGGTTTCCTCAATTATCCCAATAAAATCCTTTATAGCAAATAGGCCCAGTTCAGAAATACATATTACATTTAGCTGTCATGCTCTTTAATTTCCTTATTCTGGACTAGTCCCTTAGTCTTGCCTTGACTTTTGTGCCCTTGATGCTTCTAAAGATTATAGGTCAGTTATTTTGTAGGATATCCCTCAATTGTGTTTGTCTGATATTTTCTTATGATTAAGTTTAAGTTATACAATTTTGACAGAAATAACATAGAAATGATACTCTCTTCTTTCCATTGTGTCCTATCAAGTGGTACATGATTTAATTTCTATGATTACTGGTGATATTCACTTTGATCACTTGAATAAGGTGGTGTCTGCCAGACTTTACTGT
Organism: Mesoplodon densirostris; assembly: GCF_025265405.1. NCBI lineage: Eukaryota > Metazoa > Chordata > Mammalia > Artiodactyla > Ziphiidae > Mesoplodon > Mesoplodon densirostris. The sequence continues at coordinate 60,872,764 of NC_082665.1, forward strand.
AAAGTTAGTCTATTTTCCTTTGTAATAATGTTTTGTGGTCAACTACTTTGAAACTATGTAAATATACTATGCCTCATAAAATTTATTCATTTATTTACTTATATCAATATGACCTCATAGCTTCTTATTTTATTCAATGAATTATAATCCATTGCTATCATTACTTATTTTGATGCTCAAATTGTCCCAAATTTGGCCAGTGGGAGCCCCCTCAAGCTGGCTCCGGTGTCCTTTTGACCATTCTCAGCATTATTTCAGCACTTTCTTGCTTTTTAGCACAAGATGTTACAGGTTTTCTCTGCCTCAGTCCTGGAATCAACCATTTCTCCAAGGAGTCCTGTTTTCTTTTAGGGGAGACTGATATTTAGAAGCCAGTTTGTTCATTGCTATAGGGATCACTGTTTGAGCCCTCTAATTGGGCAGAACAAGGGTATATACAATATATATATAAATTACACACCTACATACATAATACACACACATATATTCCCACTTATACATCTACGTTTATCTGTCTATCTATGAATAATAAATCACCAATTCACACGAATACCTCTAATTCTAGTCCAACAACACAGTTATTTTTACTTTTCCCCTTCATTTTTTTTGGCTGCACCATGCGGCATGTGGGATCTTAGTTCTCTGACCGGGATGGAACCTGTGCCCCCTGCACTGGGAGTGCGGAGTCTCAACCACTGGACTGCCAGGGAAATCCCTTTCCTTTTGTATTTGTAACTCCTTTCCCTGACAGAGAAACCAGGCTCCCATTCTCCTTAATATATTTACTTTGATCAGTGGACCTGTATGTAATTCATCTTCATCTCTTCTGCTGCCCCTTCCCTACGCTTGATTTCTGACACGTAGAGTCAGGTTGCTGCCCATCTCCCCACCACACTAGGGCTCTCATCCTGAAAAAGCTCTCCTCACCCTGCTTGGGCTCTGATACTCCACACAGGACAGCCCTTCTATGAGGACAATCTCCTCATTCTTCTCTGGTGCTGACACCCTGCTTTGGGCTACTGCAGCTCCTCTGCCCCTGCCCTTACCTCTAGCGTGGATGCCTTGCTTTCCTCTGTTCTGCTAAACAGCTTTAGGGCCAAACTGTTCAAGAAGGAAACAAGACCTAAAATAAGCTTATTCTTTTTTTTTTTTTTGCGGTATGCGGGCCTCTCACTGTTGTGGCCTCTGCCGTTGCGGAGCACAGGCTCTGGACGCGCAGGCTCAGCGGCCATGGCTCACAGGCCCAGTCGCTCCACGGCATGTGGGATCTTCCCAGACCGGGGCACGAACCCGTGTCCCCTGCATCAGCAGGTGGACTCTCAACCACTGTGCCACCAGGGAAGCCCAAGCATTTAAATTTTAATAATGATAACAACAGCTAGTATTTGCCAAACATACTTGTTCTAAATATTGTGCTAAGTTTTTTTTTACATGTATTTTCTCATTTAGTTCTCACAAAAATTTGCTACTGAAATTATTCTCATTTTGTAGATGAGGAAACTAAAGAAAATAAAAGTGACTCAAAGTCATAGAACTGAGTGGTAGAACCAGGATATGAACCCAGGTAGTTTAATTGCAGAGACACTGGTCCTAACTACCTCACTGTATTGATTCAGTGATCTCTTTTACCATCATCATGGAGAAAAAAAATCTACACTACTAAGTATTTATCCCTCCATGTACTGTATGGTTAAGGGAAGGTTAATCATGGTACTTTTAGTTGTTTTCATTTCTAGCATACGTTCTATGCCCCAACAGTTTAGAGGTGTCATTATCCAGAACTCCTCACAAATTAAGGTTATTATAATAATAATTATTATTATTTGGCCGCGCTGCACAACTTATGGGATCTCAGTTCCCCAACCAGGGACTGACCCCAGGCCACGGCACTGAAAGCCTTGAATCCTAACAACTAGGCCACCAGGGAACTCTCTAATGTTATTATAGAAGCAAGATATATTAGTAAATTTTTTTTTTTTTGCGGTACGCGGACCTCTCACTGTTGTGGCCTCTCCCGTTGCGGAGCACAGGCTCCGGACGCGCAGGCTCAGCGGCCGTGGCTCACGGGCCCAGCCGCTCCACGGCATGTGGGATCTTCCTGGACTGGGACACGAACCTGCATCCCCTGCAACGGCAGGCAGACTCTCAACCATTGCGCCAACAGGGAAGCCCTATTAGTAAATTTTTGAAGTTGGATATCTAACGAGGAATAAAATAAGATGGTAATTTACATAGATTGCCCAGAAAGATGGGAGTGTTAAGGAGTTGAGAACGTGGTTTTGGTATATAAGAGTGGATAAAGTTGATAACAAAGTATTTAGTTTAAAAAGTGGGAATAGTAAGCGTAACACCATGGTGAAAAAGAGATGGACTAGGTGATTTTTCTTATCTATATATCTACATACAAGGTTGTAAGATTATTAAAATTTGGTCTAAGAAAAGGAGATAAAGGGTAGTAAATAGTGATCATTAGGTCACAATATTATATGTGTAATTGTGTTTGGAAGAGCTCCTAGATATATCCCCATGATAAAAAGTTTTGCTTTTTGAAGAATATTATATAAACTAGGTTTCAGTTTATTAGCTGGAAAAATACTACTTTAAAACCTTTCTATGAAAAATATAAACACCTCAAATACTATTATGTTTGGCATTTTATTTAATAAATCAAAAATGGAACTGAGCTTTCTCATTCCTAAAAATAGCCAGTCAATCATTCAAAGTCACTAACTAGGGGATCAGAAGAGATGATACACTGAGAGACTGTATTTAGTGCTGCTGCTTGTCATATTTTCTCATAAAAGCCTATTATAAGATATGACTTTGCAAAAATCATTTACATGCAGAGGAAGAGATGGGGCTAAAAGCAAACATGGAATTATAGATTAAAGTATGCTATTTTTCTTATACAACATTGAAAGCAAAGTTTAGTGTTAACATGGGTGTTCTATATCTATAATTAATTGAGATTACGTATTTCTGGATTTTTTTAGAAGACTATGAAAGATGACATAATTTTAAATTAAGATCCTTAAAATAAATCTATCTCTGAAGTCCACTTGCAGTTTTCTCTTATTCTTTGTGTATATTTGGCTCAAACGGCCACCAAATTATATCTCTCTGCAAAGTTCAGAATAAATAAAATTTTAATTTTTTAATAAGTTTATTTAGATTGATTTTAATAATTAAACTACAATGAATGTAAATAGCTACCTAGTTCAAGCTCCTTTCCCTAGTAAATATTGATAAAGTTATTTTGCTGTAAGGTACAATTTTAAAAGACACCTTATTCATGCACCAGTTATGTGGTTTTTTTCTATTATAATGAAAAGTTTAACAAAAATTAGTATATAAAGTAGGCAATGGTGACCTACTAGTTCGCTTTGACCATATCAAGTCACAGCAGACTGTCATGACAGATACTTTCCCTTTTTTTTCCATGACATTAAAATTGTCCTATTATTTGTCTTCGCAGTTTTTCTTCACATCTTTTGCTGCCAGGGATAGAAGTTACCTCAGTATCTTTAGGTTGTGGCAGAACGTACTGTTAGACAAGGTAAGTGTTCATACCAGAGGCTGGTGGTTGTTATAATAGCAGCCTCCCAGTGTGTACCTATACAGTGTTTGTGAGTTGAAAGCTCCTTTTTATTTTTCTGTGGTTAATTTTGACTAGACTATTCAATTCCAAGAAGAAACTTGAAGCAAAACAAAATCCATAGTTACAAGTTAAGATGTTAATTGTAATCCCCAGAGTAACCACCAAGAAAATAACTTAATAATAACTTACCATCCAAAATATGGTAAAAGAAACATAAAGGGAATGAAAATGGCACACTAGAAATATCTATTTAACACATAAGAAGGCAGTAATGGAGGAATAGAGGGACAAAAAAGACCTAATAAGATAGCAAACATTACATTAGCAAGAAAACAAATAGCAAGATAGCAGACATTACATTAAATCGTTAAACATAAGTGGGTTAAACTCCTTAAGCAGAAGGCAGAGATAAACATGATCCAACTATATGCTATCTATAAGAGACACATCAGATTTATTTAGTTTTTATTTTTTTAACATCTTTATTGGAGTATAATTGCTTTACAATGGTGTGTTAGTTTCTGCTTTATAACAAAGTGAATCAGCTATACATACACATATAACCCCATATCTCCCCACTCTTGCGTCTCCCTCCCACCCTCCCCATCCCACCCCTCTAGGTGGTCACAAAGCACCGAGCTGATCTCCCTGTGCTATGTGGCTGCTTCCCACTAGCTATCTATTTTACATTTGGTAGTGTATATATGTCCATGCCACTCTCTCACTTCATCCCAGCTTACCCTTCCCCCACCATGTCGTCAAGTCTATTCTCTACGTCTGCATCTTTATTCCTGTCCTGCCCCTAGGTTCTTCAGAACCATTTTCTTTTTTAGATTCCATATATAGACACATAAGATTTAAAGATAGAAACAGATGGAAAGTAAAAGGATAGAAAAAGATATACTATGCAAACAATATCCAAAAGAGAGCCGAAGTGACTATAGTAATATCAGACAAAATAAGCTTAAAATCAAAAATTAGTAGAGACAAGGAAGAATATTTAATAATAATAAAAGGGTCAATCCGTCTGGAATTCATAATAATTATAGACTTATATGCACCTAATAAGAGAACTCTAAAATATATGGAACAGAAATAAATCACCACATAAACATAGATAAATAAATAAGATACATGGAACAAAAACTGGCAGAACTGAAGAGAAAAATAGGCAATTTAACAATAATAGTTGGGAGATTTCAGTACCCCACTTTAAACGATGTATAGAATAACTAGACAGAAAATCAACACGGAAATAGAAGACGAACAAAACTATATAACTAGAACTAAAAGACATCTGTGGAACATTCCACTCAAAACAGAATACACATCCTTCTCAAGTGTACATGGAATATTCTCAGAATAGACCATACACTGGGTCATAAAACAAGCCTTAATAAATTCAAAAGGATTGAAATAATACAAAATGTGTTCTCTGATCACAACGGAATGAAATTAGAATTCAGTAGCAGAAGAAAATTTGGGAAATTCACAAAAAAGTGGGTATTAAGCATAACACACCTAGAAAGCCAATGGTGAAAGAAGAAATCACAAGGGAAATTAGAAAATACTTAGAGCTAAATGAAAACAAAAACACAACATACCAAGACTTATGAGATACAGCTAAAGCAGGGCTTAAGAGGGGAATTTATAACTATAAACACCTATATTTGAAAAGAAGAGTGATCTCAAATCAATAAACTAACTTTCTACCTTAAGAAATTAGAAAAAGAAGAGGAAACTAAATTGAAAGCAAATAGAAGCAAGGAAATAATAAAGATTAGATGAGAAATATATGGGACTTCCCTGGTGGTTCAGTGGTTAAGAATCTGCCTGCCAATGCAGGGGACATGGGTTTGATCCCTGGTTTGGGAAGATCCCACGTGCCATGGAGCAACTAAGCCCGTGTCCCACAACTACTGAGTCTGTGCTCTAGAGCCTGCAAACACAACTACTGAGCCTGTGTGCCACAACTACTGAAGCCTGCGTGCCTAGAGCCCATGCTCTGCAACAAGAGAAGCCTGCACACCACAAAAAAGAGTGGCCCCCACTTACTGCAACTAGAGAAAGCCCGCATGCAGCAACAAAGACCCAATGCAACCAAAAATAATAAATAAATAAATTTATTTAAAAAAAGAGAAATGTATGAAATAAAGAATAGAGGGCTTCCCTGGTGGCGCAGTGGTTGAGAGTCCGCCTGCCAATGTGGGGGATGTGGGTTCGTGCCCCGGTCCAGGAAGATCCCACATGCCGCAGGGCGGCAGGGCCCGTGAGCCATGGCTGCTGAGCCTGCATGTCCAGAGCCTGTGCTCCACAATGGGAGAGGCCACAACAGTGAGAGGCCTGCGTATAGCAAAACAACAACAACAAAAAGAATAGAAAAATAGTGTTAATCAACAGAACCAAAAGTTCTTTATTTGAAAAGATCAACAAAATTGACAAACCTTTAGCTAGGGTTACCAAGAAGAAATTAAAATTATTACATTCAGAAGTGAAAGTGGTAACATTACTACCGGCCTTACAAAAATAAAGGGTTTATACTATGAACAATTGTATGCCAAAAAAGTAGTTAACCTAAATGAAATGAACAAATACCTAGAATGTCAGAAACTATTAAAACTGACTCAATCATAAATAGAAAATCTGAATAGACCTATAACAAGGAAAGAGATTGAATTAGTAATCAAAAATCTACCTACAGAGAAAAGCTCAGGCCCAGATGGCTTCATTGGTGAATCCTGCCAAATGTTACAGTAGCATTAATACCAATCTTTCAGTCTTTCACAAAGTATGCCAAAAAATTAAATAGGAGGGAACACTTCCCAACTCAGTCTATGAAGCCTATATTACCTTGATACCAAAAACAGACAAAGAACATCACAAGAAAACTACAGACCAATATTTATGTTCATTGTGTCTATGAATGTAGACGCAAAAATCCTCAAGAAAATATTAGCAAACCAAAGTCAGCAACATATAAAAAGATTATATGCCATGATTTTTACAAGGTTGTTCAACATATGAAAATTGATCAATGCAATACACTAGAGGAAAAAAACATGATAATCTCAATCAATACAGGAAAAATATTTGACAGAATCAAACATCCTTTCATGATAAAAAATAAAACAGGCTAGGACTAGCAGGAAATTTCAACAGCCTGATAAAATTCACACCTACATATTTAATGGTGAGAGACTAATGCTTCCGCCTTAAGGTCAGGAACAAGGCAAGGATGTCCTTTCTTGCCACTTCTGTTCAACATTGTATTGAAGGTTCTAGCCAGGGAAATAAGGCAAGAAAAAGAAGTAAAAGACATCCACATTAAAAATGAAGAACTAGAGACAGCAGAAGCAGGAAGAACTACAATCCTGCAGCCTGTGGAACAAAAACCACATTCACAGAAATATAGACAAGATGTAAAAGCAGAGGGCTATGTGTACCAGATGAAGGAACAAGATAAAACCCCAGAAAAACAACTAAATGAAGTGGAGATAGGCAACCTTCCAGAAAAAGAATTCAGAATAATGATAATGAAGATGATATAGGACCTCGGAAAAAGAATGGAGGCAAAGATCGAGAAGATGCAAGAAATGTTTAACAAAGACCTACAAGAATTAAAGAACAAACAGAGATGAACAATACAATAACTGAAATGAAAACTACACTAGAAGGAATCAATAATAGAATAACTGAGACAGAAGAACGGATAAGTGACCTTCAAGACAGAAAGGTGGAATTCACTTCTGTGGAACAGAATAAAGAAAAAAGAATGAAAAGAAATGAAGGCAGCCTAAGAGAGCTCTGGGACAACATTAAATGCAACAGCATTCGCATTATAGGGGTCCCAGAAGGAGAAGAGAGAGAGAAAGGACCTGAGAAAATATTTGAAGAGATTATAGTCGAAAACCTCCCTAACATGGGAAAGGAAATAGCCACCCAAGTCCAGGAAGCACAGAGAGTCCCATACAGGATAAACCCAAGGAGAAACACGCCTAGACACATAGTAATCAAATTGGAAAAAATCAAAGACAAACAAAAATTATTGAAAGCAGCAAGGGAAAAATGACAAATAACATACTAGGGAAATCCCATAAGGTTAACAGCTGATTTCTCAGCAGAAACTCTACAAGCCAGAAAGGAGTGGCATGATATACTTAAAGTGATGAAAGGGAAGAACCTACAACCAAGATTACTCTAGCCAGCAAGGATCTCATTCAGATTCGATGGAGAAATCAAAAGCTTTACAGAAAAGAAAAGCTAGGAGAATTCAGCACACCAAACCAGCTCTACAATAAATGCTAAAGGAATTTCTCTAAGTGGGAAACACAAGAGAAGAAAAGGACCTACAAAAACAAACCCAAAACAATTAAGAAAATGGTCATAGGAACATACATATCGATAATTACCTTAAATGTGAATGGATTAAATGCTCCAAAAGACACAGGATTGCTGAATGGATACAAAAACAAGCCCCATCTATATGCTGTCTACAAGAGACCCACTTCAGACCTAGGGACAGATATAGTCTGAATGTGAGGGGATGGAAAAAGATACTCCATGCAAATGGAAATCAAAAGAAAGCTGGAGTAGCAATACTCATATCAGATAAAATAGACTTTAAAATAAAGAATGTTACAAGAGTCAGGGAAGGACACTACATAATGATCAAGGGATCAATCCAAGAAGAAGATATAACAATTATAAATATATATGCACCCAACATAGGAGCACCTCAATGCATAAGGCAACTGCTAACAGCTGTAAAAGAGGAAATCAACAATAACACAATAATAGTGGGGGACTTTAACACCTCACTTACACCAATGGACAGATCATCCAAACAGAAAATTAATAAGGAAAGAGAAGCTTTAAATGACACAATAGACCAGATAGATTTAATTGATATTTATAGGATATTCCATCCCAAAACAGCAGATTACGCTTTCTTCTCAAGTGCGCATGGAACACTCTCCAGCATAGATCATATCTTGGGTCACAAATCAAGCCTCAATAAACTTAAGAAAATCGAAATCATATCAAGCATCTTTTCTGACCACAACGCTCTGAGATTAGAAATCAATTACAGGGAAGAAAATGTAAAAAACACAAACACATGGAGGCTAACCAATACGTTACTAAATAACCAAGAGATCACTGAAGAAATCAAAGAGGAAATCAAAAAATGCCTGGAGACAAATGACAATGAAAACACGACAATCCAAAACCTATGGGATGCAGCAAAAGCAGTTCTAAGAGGGAAGTTTATAGCTATACAAGCCTACCTCAAATAACAAGAAAAATCTCCAGTAAACAATCTAATGTTACACCTAAAGGAACTAGAGAAAGAAGAACAAACAAAACCCAAAGTTAGCAGAAGGAAAGAAATCATAAAGATCAGAGCAGAAATAAATGAAAAAGAAACAAAGAAACAATAGCAAAGATCAACAAAACTAAAAGCTGGTTCTTTGAGAAGATAAACAAAATTGATAAACCATTAGCCAGACTCGTCAAGAAACAGAGGGAGAGGACTCAAATCAATAAAATTAGAGATGAAAAAGGAGAAGTTACAACAGACACCACAGAAATACAAAGCATTCTAAGGGACTACTACAAGCAACTCTATGCCAATAAAATGGACAACCTGGAAGAAATGGACAAACTCTTAGAAAGGTATAAGCTTCCAAGACTGAACCAGGAAGAAACAGAAAATGTGAACAGACCAATCACAAGTAATGAAATTGAAACTGTGATTAAAAATCTTCCAACAAACAAAAGTCCAGGACCAGATGGCTTCACAGGTGAATTCTATCAAACATTTAGAGAAGAGCTAACACCCATCCTTCTCAAACTCTTCCAAAAATTGCAGAGGAAGGAACACTCCCAAACTCATTATATGAGGCCACCATCACCCTGATAGCAAAACCAAACCAAGATACTACAAAAAAAGCAAATTACAGACCAATATCACTGATGAATATAGATGCAAAAATCCTCAACAAAATACTAGCAAACAGAATCCAACAACACATTAAAAGGATCATACATCATGATCAAGTGGGATTTATCCCAGGGATGCAAGGATCCTTCAATATATGCAAATCAATCAATGTGATACACCATATTAACAAACTGAAGAATGAAAACCATATGATCATCTCAATAGATGCAGAAAAAGCTTTTGACAAAATTCAACACCCATTTATGATAAAAACTCTTCAGAAAGTGGGCATAGAGGGAACCTACCTCAACATAATAAAGGCCATATAAGACAAACCCACAGCAAACATCATTCTCAATGGTGAAAAACTGAAAGCATTTCCCCTAAGATCAGGAACAAGACAAGGATGTCCACTCTCACCACTCTTACTCAACATAGTTTTGGAAGTCCTAGCCATGGCAATCAGAGAAGAAAAAGAAATAAAAGGAATCCAAATTGGAAAAGAAGTAAAACTGTCACTGTTTGCAGATGACATGATGCTATACATAGAGAATCGTAAAAATGCCACCAGAAAACTACTAGAGCTAATCAATGAATTTGGTAAAGTTGCAGGATACAAAATTAATGCACAGAAATCTCTTGCATTCCTATACACTAATGATGAAAAATCTGAAAGAGAAATTAAGGAAACACTCCCATTTACCACTGCAACAAAAAGAATAAAATACCTAGGAATAAACCTACCTAGGGAGACAAAAGACCTGTATGCAGAAAACTATAAGACACTGGTGAAAGAAATGAAAGATGATACCAACAGATGGAGAGATATACCATGTTCTTGGATTGGAAGAATCAATATTGTGAAAATGACTATACTACCCAAAGCAATCTACAGATTCGGTGCAATCCCTATCAATTTACCAATGGCATTTTTTACAGAACTAGAACAAAAAATCTTGAAATTTGCATGGAGACACAAAAGACCCCAAATAGCCAAAGCAGTCTTGAGGGAAAAATACGGAGCTGGAGGAATCAGACTCCCTAACTTCAGACTATACTACAAAGCTACAGTAATCAAGACAATATGGTACTGGCACAAAAACAGAAGCATAGATCAATGGAACAAGATAGAAATCCCAGAGATAAACCCATGCACCTACGGTCAACTAATCTATGACAAAGGAAGCAAGGTTATACAATGGAGAAAAGACAGTCTCTTCAATAAGTGGTGCTGGGAAAACTGGACAGCTACATGTAAAAGAATGAAATTAGAACACTCCCTAACACCATACACAAAAATAAACTCAAAATTGATTGGAGACCTAAATGTAACACCGTCACTATAAACTCTTAGAGGAAAACATAGGAAGAACACTGTTTGACATAAATCACAGCAAGGTCTTTTTTGATCCACCTCCTAGAGTAATGGAAATAAAACCAAAAATAAACAAATGGGACCTAATGAAACTTAAAAGCTTTTGCACAGCAAAGGAAACCATAAACAAGATGAAAAGACAACTCTCAGAATGGGAGAAAATATTTGCGAATGAATCAATGGACAAAGGATTAATCTCCAAAATATGTAAACGGCTCATGCAGCTCAATATTAAAGAAACAAACAACCCAATCCAAAAATGGGCAGAAGACCTAAACAGACATTTCTCCAAAGAAGACATACAGATGGCCAAGAAGCACATGAAAAGCTGCTCAACATCAGTAATTATTAGAGAAATGCAAATCAAAACTAAAATGAGGTATCACCTCACAACAGTTAGAATGGGCATCATCAGAAAATCTACAAACAACAAATGCTGGAGAGGGTGTGGAGAAAAGGGAACCCTCTTGCACTGTTGGTGGGAATGTGAATTGATACAGCCACTATGGAGAACAGTATGGAGGTTCCTTAAAAAACTAAAAATTGAATTTCAGTATGATCCAGCAACCCACTACTGGGCATATACCCAGAGGAAACCATAATTCAAAAAGACACATGCACCCCAATGTTCATTGCAGCACTATTTACAATATCCAGGTCATGGAAGCAACCTAAGTGCCCATCGACAGATGAGTGGATAAAGAAGATATGGTACATACATACAATGGAATATTACTCAGCCATAAAAAGGAACGAAATTGAGTCATTTGTTGAGATGTGGATGGATCTATAGACTGTCATACAGGGTGAAGTAAGTCAGAAAGAGAAAAACAAATATTGCATTATCGTATTAATGCATGTATGTGGAACCTAGAAAAATGGTACAGATGAGCCGGTTTGCAGGGCAGAAGTTGAGACACAGATGTCGAGAACAAACGTATGGATATGAAGGGGGAAAGCCACGGGGTGGTGGGGGTCATGGTGTGATGAATTGGGCGATTGGCATTGACATGTGTACGCTGATGTGTATAAAATTGGTGACTAAGAAGAACCTGCTATATAAAAAAATTAAATTAAAAAAAATTTTAGGAACTATTTATTATCGTTCTTCAAACAGAAAAACTGCCTGGAGATAAGTTCTCTTTGGTAAGTTTATATTTCAACACATGTATCTATTTTATATACTATAGAGATATACACAACATGAATTGAATAAAAGCTCTAAGAAAGATCTGTCATTTCCAAAAAAAAAAAAATGAAGAAATAAAAACTATCTCCATTGACAGATGCCATGTTTTTGTGTATATAAAATCCTAAGTAAACCAATAAAAATGTGCGAGAACCAATAAATAAGTTCAGTAATGTTGCAGAATGCATGATCAAAATACAAAGATTACTTATATTTCTTTTCTTTTTTTTTTTTTTTTTCTTTTTGTGGTATGCGGGCCTCTCACTGTTGTGGCCTCTCCCGTTGCGGAGCACAGGCTCCGGATGCGCAGGCCCAGCGGCCATGGCTCACGGGCCCAGCCGCTCCGCGGCATATGGGATCCTCCCAGACCGGGGCACGAACCCGTATCCCCTGCATCGGCAGGCGGACTCTCAACCACTGCGCCACCAGGGAGGCCCAAAAGATTACTTATATTTCTATACATTCACAATAAACAATCTGATAATAAAAATTTTTAAAAATTCATTTACAATAGCATCAAAAAAGAATAAAATACTTGGGAATAAATTTAACAGAAGTATAAGACATGTATACTGAAAGCTCTAGACATAGTTGAAAGAAATTAAAGGAGACTTAAGTAAATGAAAAGAATCTCATGCTCATGGATTAGAAGACTTAATATTGTTAAGATGGCAATACTCCCCAAATTGATCTGCAGATTCAGTGCAACCCATATCAGAATACCAACTGGCCTTTTTGTAGAAATTGAGAAGTGGATTCTAAAACTCATATGGAAATGGAAGTTACCCAGAATAGCAAGAACAATCTTGAAAAAGAAGAACAAAGTTGGATGAATTAGTCTGTTAGGTCTGCCATTAAAAAAATGCCATAGACTGAATGGCTTAAACAACAGAAATTTATTTTCTTAGAGTTCTGGAACCCAAAGGCCCCATCTCCAAATACATTGCGAGTTGGGGTTTCAACATATGGATTTGCGGGAGACACAATTCAGACCATAGCAACTTCATTTAACCTTAATCTCCTCCTTAAAATCTCTGTCTCCAAGTATAGCCATATTGGGGGTTGGAGCTTCAGCATGTGAATTTGGGGGACTACAATTTGGTTCATAATATTGGAGGACTTAACACTTCTTGATTTCAATGTTTACTACAAACCTGCAGTAATCAAGGCAGTATACCCTGTGTTTGGTTCATAACATTGGAGGACTTACACTTCTTTTTTTTTTTTTTTTTTTTTTCCCGTTACGCGGGCCTCTCACTGTTGTGGCCTCTCCTGCTGCGGAGCACAGGCTCCGGATGCACAGGCTCAGCGGCCATGGCTCACGGGCCCAGCCGCTCCGTGGCATGTGGGATCCTCCCGGACCAGGGCATGAACCCATGTCCCCTGCATCGGCAGGCGGGCTCCCAACCACTGCGCCACCAGGGAAGCCCTACACTTCTTGATTTCAGTGTGTACTACAAATCTGCAGTAATCAAGGCAGTATACCTGGCAAAAGTCTAGACATAGATTAATGGCATAGAATTGAGAATCTAGAAATAAAATCTTAAAATTAATTATCAATCATAAATTGATTTTTGACAAGGTTACCAAAATAATTCAGTGGGGAATAAATAGTCTTTTCACCAAATGGTGCTGGAATAACTAGATATCAACATGCAAAAGAATGAATTTTAACCCCTACTTCATACCATATACAAAAATTAACTCAGAATGGATCATAGACCTAAATGCAAGGTCTAAAAGTATAAAACTCTCAGAAGAAACTGTAGGCGTAAATACTCATGACCTTTGGATTAGACAATGGTTTCTTAGATATGACATCAAAAGCTCAAGTGAAAAAGGAAAAAAATAGGTAAATTGGATTTCATCAAAATTAAAAACTTTGTGCTTGAAGGAGTCCATCAAGAGAGGGAAAAGGCGACTAACTCATGGAGAAGATATCTGCAAGTTATATATCTGATAAGGTATTTGCATCCAGAGTTATATATATGGAGAGAAAATATGTGCAAGTTATATATCTGATAAGGTATTTGCATCCAGAGTTATATATCTGGAGAGGAAATATGTGCAAGTTAAGAGTATATAAAGAATTCTTACAACTCAACAAGAAAAAGACAAATAGCCAATTAAACAGTGGGTAAAGGATTTGAATTGTAATTTTTCCAAAGAACATATACAAATGACTAAGTGCATGCAGAGATGCTTAGTGTCATTAGCTGTTAGAGAAACATAAATCAAAACCACAGTGAGATACCACTTCACATCCACTGGGATGGCTAAAATAAAAAGACAGACATTACCTAATGTTGAAGATGTAGGTAAACTAGAGCCCTCATGCATTGCTGGTGGCATTGTAAAACTTTGAAAAATCTGAAAAACAGTTTGGTCATTTCTCAGAATGTTGAATATAGAGCTACCATATGACCCAGCAATTCCATTTCTAGGGTTGTATGCAAGAAAATTGAAAGCATATGTTCACACAAAAACTTGCAGTCAAATATTCATAGCATTATTCATAGTGGCCAAAAATAGAAACATCAACAGATGAAAGTATACATAAAAATATACAAAATGTATATTCATAAAATGGAATATTATTCAGCAATAAAAAGGAGTGAATTACTGATACATGGTACAACATGGTAAACCTTGAAACATTATGCTATGTGAAAGAAGCCAGTCCCAAATGAACACATATTGTATGATTCTGTTTTTATTAAATGTCCAGAATAGGCAAATTCATAGAAGTTGAAAATAAATTTGTTGTTGGGGGAGGGAGGAATGGGGAGTGACTGCTAATGAATTTGGCCACCTTTTTGGGTTGATGAAAATATTCTAAAATTCGTAGTGATAGTTGTACAACTCAGGATATGCTAAATACTACTGAATTGTATGCTTTTAGAAAAGTGAATTTTATGGTATGTGAATTATAGCTTAGTAAAACTGTTATTTGTTATTTAAAAAAAATTTTTTTAAACAGACATTTATTTCTCTATAGCCATTATTTTGTAAAAACTTTAAAAAAGATTTTTATTTTATATTGGAGTATAGTTGATTTACAATGTTGTGTTAGTTTCTGATGTACAGCAAAGTGATTTAGTTATACCAATACAAATACATGTATCTATTCTTTCTCAGATTCTTTTCCCATATAGGTTATTACAGAGTATTGAGTAGAGTTTCCTGTGCTATACAGTAGGTGCTTGTTGATTATCTGTATTATATATAGTAGTGTGTATCTGTTAATCCCAAACTGTTAATTTATCCCTCCCCACCATCTTTCCCCTTTGATAAACACAAGTTTGTTTTCTGAGTGTGTGAATCTGTTTTGTAAGTTCATTTGTGTCAGTTTTTAGATTCCACATGTAAGTGATATCATATGGTATTTATCTTTCTGTGTCTTACTTCACTTAGTATGATAATCTCTAGATCCATCCATATTGCTGCAAATGGCATTATTTCATTCTTTTTTATGGCTGATTAATATTCCATTATATATATGTACCCCATCTTGTTTATCCCTTCCTCTGTTGATAGACATTTAGGTTGCTTCCATGTCTTGGCTATTGTAAATCTTGCTGCAATGAACATAGGGTTGCATGTATCTTTTCAAATTATGGTTTTCTCCGGATATATGCCCAGGATTGGGATTGCTGGATCATATGGTAGCTGTATTTTTAGTTTTTTTAAGGAAGCTCCATACTGTATGCTTTTAGAAAAGTGAACTTTATGTAAGTAAATTATAGCTCAGTAAAACTGTTACTTTTAAAAAAAATGGTTTGGGGGAAGAGTAGAGATTTCCAGCTGATAAGAAAGGCTCCTTCTTTGCAGCAGGAGCTTAAACAGGAGCTTAAACACCGCTGGTGGAAACTTGACCTCCTCTCCTCCCCGCTACCCAGCTCAGCTCCTCACTGGAGTGCACAGCTTTTGCCTAAGGGCTCTTAGGATTGAATGACTTCCAGTTTTTCTGGCAGCTGCTGAGGTCTGGGTCTTTCAAACAGTGCTCTGCTCGGATGCTTTCACTTTGCAGGAGTGCTGGGGGACTCAAGGTGATCTGGAAGTTGGGAGATGGAGGAGAGAAGTGGGTGGGGGTGGGGGAACTTGCCAAGCACAGACCCTCCTCCCTCCTTAAGGGAACGTTTAAGGCTGGCAGGGCAGCCCCAAGCCCAAGCTCCCCCCACCCCCTTGAGTCTTTCTTGGAGTTTGGGCGCCCAGTCTCCCCATGCCCATGCTCCTAACCTGGGAGATGCTTAGGGCGGTGGGCCCGCGGGTGCCAGGTCCAGCGGTGCATGGCAGCCACCTGGGAGAGCACCGAGCAGATGTGCTAAGGTATGAGCCCCCCTGCAGCTCCACTCTGCCCTACCAGGTCATGCTGCAGGAAGGGGGCTGAAAACTCCAGTGTTGCTCTAGGGACACGCATGGCTAACCCTGCCCCCAAATACCAATTTTTTTCGAGTACTCTGGGAATCCCCCAGGTGCGTTCTCTCGTGCTAACGAGGAAACAGAGACTGCTATGCAGCCTACGTTTGGTTATACCCTAGATCTGAGTGTCCTCTGCAAATCACTTTTGCGCTTATCACACTCAGGTAAGTTGGGATGCATCCTCATGAAAACAAATACCTCCTGGGAAATGATAAATTTCAGGCTTACAGGTGAGCCGGGGAGAAACTGAGATCTGAAATTTAATGAAAAAAAAAAAAAAGCTCTTTTTTTTTTTTTTTTTTTGCGGTATGCGGGCCTCTCACTGTTGTGGCCTCTCCCGTTGCGGAGCACAGGCTCGGGACGCGCAGGCTCAGCGGCCATGGCTCACGGGCCCAGCCGCTCCGCGGCATGTGGGATCTTCCCGGACCGGGGCACGAACCGGTGTCCCCTGCATCGGCAGGCGGACTCTCAACCACTGCGCCACCAGGGAAGCCCCAAAAAAGCTCTTTGAAGTGGGAGAAAGAGAGGGAATTCCAGAATACTTCTGAGGCCACCATAGCCAAGAAATGTCTTGTATGCTGGCTGGGAGTGAAATCTAATGCTCTTTGAAAAGATCCTCATGTCACCCGTGTTCTTGATGTGTACACGAGGAGTATCATCATCTTTACTGTAGTTATACCTTTCAGATCTTTGGATTATTTGGTTACCTTTTTTTTTTTTTTTTTTTTTTTTTTGCGGTACGCGGGCCTCTCACTGTTGTGGCCTCTCCCGTGGCGGAGCACAGGCTCCGAACGCGCAGGCTCAGCGGCCATGGCTCACGGGCCCAGCCGCTCTGCGGCATGTGGGATCTTCCCGGACCGGGGCACGAACCCGTGTCCCCTGCATCGGCAGGCGGACTCTCAACCACTGCGCCACCAGGGAAGACCTATTTGGTTATCTTTAACATTGAACATGCAACTCTATTTCAAGTGGACACTATACCCCCCCCCATTTTTTTTTAAAGTTTTTGGCCATGCTGCTCAGCTTGCGGGATCTTAGTTCCCCCACCAGTGATTGAACATGCAGCCTCGGCAGTGAAAGTGCGGAGTCTTAACCACTGCGCCGCCAGGAAATATCGCTATACTCTCATTTTAATAAAGAGAACGGTTACCATTTCTGCTCTATACTATGACAAAAATCAACGTTTATGCATATACCATATGTTAAGTACTATACAGACCTTAATGAAAGTTGAAGGTGAGATCTCAGGTTTAAAACTGTCCTAATTGGAATTTTGAACACTGTAGAATTCACCCAGAAAAGGAATTAGAAAACAAAATAAAAAACAAAGCTACCCTTCCTGTGTTCTTCTAATGATCTTTGAAGAACAATTCTTTTTAACATGGTAATATGTATAACAATAATAGTAACTCCCACTTAGGAAGTATTAGGTGCCAGGCATAGTGCTAGGTGCTTGGTGTAGTCTTAGTATTGTCTGTAATTTTACGAGCCTCAGTTGTCTTCTAGTTTTTTAAAGTGATAAAGCCACATTGGTTAGATTCCTTGATCTTTTGTAATACTATTTCTTAAAAGAGAGGGTAAAAACCAAAATTCATAAAATACACAGCCTAACTACAAAATTTTAGAAAACAATACAAGTAACTTGAATAATAAATTTTGTATATATTCAAACTATTTTAGGGAATTTAAGTTCAGAATATTATAATCATGTTTACTTTTAATTAGGGAATTTGAGAGTAAAAGTAAATATGTGTTACTTTTGCTTGCTGTTTGCGTAATAAAGCCTTAAAGGCATAGCATATTAATCTAGATAAAAGACTATTCCAGTAAGATTGATTAAGACAATAGAGTGATTTTAAATCTGTCTGTGTGTGTGTGTGTGTGTGTGTGTATTTTATTTAATTCTCCAGTAAGATAAATCTACAAAAGGGGAAAAAGCTGGAGGCAAATATGGTGCCTTTGAGAAAGAATGCTTTTAAAAGTACATTTTTTTTTTCATTCGTAAGGTTCCTCTGTTGCATTGCTTCAGAAAGGACAGTTTATTTCAGGTATTTGAGTTAGCTTACCATAAGTCTTCAATGTTTAGACACGTGTCTAAACTGTCACCATGTCATTCATGCTGTAATTAATAGCACTTCAGCTTAGTTCACAACCTTTGAGTTTAGCACCCTTCTTGCGGATAGCACATTGAGTGTTTGAGATTTGTGAGGCCAGGAGACTGTGGCAGCTCCATTCTCAGTTACAAACAATTGATGTTTACTGTCTTTTGTAAAGAACCTCTCAGCCCTTCCCCACTCCAGCCCTCCACTTTTTGTTTGAGTTTAAGCCCCGCCCCCTTCCATGTTTTGTATCAGAACCAGACAGTCTTCCCGCCTGTTTTTGTATGGTCCACAAAGTAGGAGTGGTTTTACATTTATATTTCATGACAATTATATGAAATTCAAATTTCAATGTCCATTAATAAAATTTTATTGAAACACAGCCATGCTCATTCTTTTTTTTTTTTTTTTTTTTTTTTTTTCCTTTTTGCTGTATGCGGGCCTCTCACTGTTGTGGCCTCTCCCGTTGCGGAGCACAGGCTCCGGATGCGCAGGCCCAGCGGCCATGGCTCACGGGCCCAGCCGCTCCACGGCATATGGGATCCTCCCAGACCGGGGCATGAACCCGTATCCCCTGCATCGGCAGGCGGACTCTTAACCACTGCGCCACCAGGGAGGCCCATGCTCATTCTTTATGTGTTGTCTGTGGTTGGTTTCACACTACAGAGGCAGAGTTGAGTAGTTGCAACAGAGACTAAATGGACCACAAAGCCTGAAATATTTACTCCATGGTCTTTTACAGAAACAGTTTTTTAACCTCTGAACAATACTAAACCAAACTCATCTTTTTTTGAAAAAAAAAATGCATACCTGCTAATGTTAGCTTCCTGCTTAATACCCATCACCCTTGGATAAAAATTTTTAATTGTTTATAGAGACTATATGATCTGGCCCCAGCCCACCACTCCAGCCTCATTAATACTTTTATGTTTCTAGTGATATTATCATATTATTAGATTTAGGATTACTCATGCTAATAATACAGGCAGGATGTGTACAGAATGAAATTGTTCTTTTTGTACTATTTTTTCTCTGAGAGATATAATAGTGGTATCTCTTGCCAGTACACAGGGGCTACTGGGAAGCTAACTCTCCATGGAAATTTAAGAGTACATATTGAGAGTAGATGTTTAAATCCAGGACCTAACAGAGCAGAAATCTGCGCTCATTTTAAATTCTAAAGCTTAAAGAGACAGAATGGCTTTCAGGCTTATTCCCAAAGGCCAGAAGTAGGAGGCACGTGTCAGAATTAGGGAGGAGGTTATGAGGGGTGTTTTGTCAATGTATACAGACCCACCGTCTTCCAATTTTGATACATGTCACTCCATCTCCTATTTTGGGAATCTCTAGTTGAAGGATGACAGGAGAGTATCCTGTTCCTCAAGTGGGTTGGGGAGAAAAGGATTTAAAACAGTTTACTGATTGTATTAGTATTTATAAAGAAAGAATGTGTTGGTCTGAAGGGGGCTTGGCCAGACTTAGGCCAAGAACTTAAGACTTAGGCCAGAAAAGCAAAGTCACAGAGACAGACTTTGACCACTAGAGAAATGTACAAAGATGGGACAGAGATGAATCATCAGGCTCCATCAGTGTCACAGTAATTTTTCCTTTAAAACTGTCTACCTTTGCTCTGACTTCATGCTTATCATGCAAATTTCTGATTACTAGTCTGATTTCCAAGGTATTCAGTTACCTGGATGGTAGGATGAACGAATTCTGATGATTAGAAAAGATCGTTCCCCTACTCTGCATTAGTATATTTACTACGGAGCATGTACATGCAGCTTGTGAGTGTGGCTGGTTTGAGTCAGCTGATCTGAGTGCACCTCTAGGATGTCAACAGTGCTGAGGCCATTCTGCAAACAGTGGTTAGTTTATCAAGTTAGTGTCACCTTTGAGACCTTTCAGAAGAGTGTCATACAGCTTTTTCCTGCAGACTCCTCAGCCTTATCAAACCTCTTATTACTGCTTATGCCCCTCTCCAGTGATTCTTTCTTTTGGAATTACTTGGAAATCTAGAAGTTTTCCAGTAGTCCTATAAATCTAATAGGTACAATATTCAAACTTACCAGGAAAAAAATGCAAATTGCTAAGTATTTTAGTCACATATTCTATATAATAACCTGGCAGTGTAGAAGTATTAGTATTTGTATATTGTTCCCTCTTTTTTACCTTTCTGGTTGGCAGAACTCCTCCACCTATTTTCCCTTGGTCAGTGAAGTATACCTCCTCCTGCCCAGTCACCCAAGCCAGAAACCTGGTGCATCCTTGTTTCTTACCTCTTCTTTGCCAACATGTCATGTTGGTCATCAAGGCCCTCATCATTTCTAGCTTGAACCATTACAGTAGTCTCCTAAGGATCTCTTTTTAACACTCTAATCTGTTCTTTAGGTCAGGGGTCCCCAACCCCTGGGGGGGTTGTTAGGTTCCTGTTAGGAACCGGGCCACACAGCAGGAGGTGAGTGAGCAAAGCTTCATCTGATGCTCCCCATTGCTCACATTAGGTCCCTGGTGCCAAAAAGGTTGGGGACCACTGCTTTAGGTTGTTACCAAAAAAGTAGTCATTTAAAAAGTGGATCATTTAAAAATGCACTTCTGAACTTGTTGCCTTTCTATGTGTAACTAGTAGGTAGCTTTTTCTATTTAGCGTGGAATACAGGCTCTTCATGACCTGGCTGCTTCCCCCTTCCCCACCGACTCTTTCCTTCTTCCTCTCTGTGTCTTCCTCTCCCCGCCCTCCCGAGTCATGGTGAACTGGCTTGCACGGCCGCTCCACTTCTCTGCACACTTGCATTTGGTGTATGTGAGTTCATCTTACTTGATATTTCAGCAGCATTTCACACCATGGCACACTCCCTCTATTTTTTTTTTTTTTTTTTTTTGCGGTATGCGGGCCTCTCACTGTTGTGGCCTCTCCCGTGGCGGAGCACAGGCTCTGGACACGCAAGCCCAGTGGCCATGGCTCACGGGCCCAGCCGCTCCGCGGCATGTGGGATCTTCCCGGACCGGGGCACGAACCCGTGTCCCCTGCATCGGCAGGCGGACTCTCAACCACTGCGCCACCAGGGAAGCCCCACTCCCTCTATTCTGAAACACCTTCTTCCCTTGATTTCCAATTCATTCTTTCTGAACTTTGCTCTACCTCTCTTGTATTTTTCTGTCCTTTTCCCTCCTCTTCCACTCAGCCTCTGCATGCCAGACTTTCTTTGGGCCCAGTCTTAGGTTTTGTTTTCCCTCTTCAACCTACTGAGCTCAGCTCTGCTCCATATCCAGTGGTTTACTATAAGGGATTTTTATATTTAGCAAAAGTATATAAAAATCATTTACAGTACAATTAATGTATATTTTTCTCATAGCTATTTGGTTACCATGGTACAGTGAGGATATGTATCTATGGTTTAGGTCAGTAAGACCTGCCATAATATGCCAAGAGCACTGGTTTTTAGGGAGTAAAAGCTAGCCCCATAGTGAGCTCTCTTCAGTTTGAGCGAGTAGTATCCTCCAGTGTTGCTTTGGTCCCTCATTCTGCTGTTGTATAAAATGATTAGATTTTAGCAACCCTACCTCCCCCCAAAAGGTTGATCCTTGCAGTCTATCAAGTAGCATTTGACATGTCTACACAATTTACCAGACTAGATGGAACAGCTAGGTAGCTGTTTCTAGCTAGGTAGAAATTAGGGCAAGATTTGATTTTTCACTTAGAAGAAAGTTTTTCTTCTGGGAAATAAATTAGAACTGGTAGATGAGACCCTCTATAGTGTTTATTATAGTCCAGGTAGGTCCCTGCCAGGAAATTATTCTGAATAAAGGAAAAAATATTTCTAAAGGAAAGAATTATTGAGTAATCAACATGTCAACTTTTCAATGATGAAAGTTATGCCGACTGCTTCTTGGAATTGCTCCACCTGAATAGCTCATTCTTCTTGACATTTCCTGACGTTCCATTTGCAGTACTCAAGAGTTGCAATCCTTGATAGTTGTAAAGGGTTAATGCAGGAGTCTGATGGGGATGTGACATTAGTACTGAAGAAGTGGGGTATGAAGAAGCGATGACATTGCCCGAATTGAATAGGAAGTATTAGCATGGAGAGGAAAATTTAACCCTTAATATATTTAATTTAAAAAATGAGATTAAAATCATATTGCAATAAGCATTTTACATAATTGAGCATAGGCAAGATATTTTCATTTGCATTTTTTGTTTCTAATCAGTGTGTAGAACAGAAGAAATTGGGAACTGTCTCTTTAATAAAACCCTGTTTACCTAACCTATTTTAGTAGGAGTGGCTTAGGAACCTGTAGAGTGAGTTGTAACTTCCAATTCTGCATTCTGAAGGGCAGCCTTGGATAAGAGTGCTGATACTACAAGCCAGGAAGTGACAAATCATTTGCCTTAAATTATAGTAGAGCTTGTCTTTTATAAGGAAAACTTCTCATAACAAAACTAGAAGATTGAAGCACGGTTGTCACTAAATGTTTGGAACTCTGCTGCAGATAAAGACTTTGCAGCGTACTTAGAATACAAAGCTTTCTGGGCCAGAAATTGATCTCACTTTTGAGCCTTATCTGATTACTGCTTGATTCGTCTTTATTTTGTTCAGGTGCTCAGCAGGTTGAACGGGGAGCCTTCCTCCCCCATTGTTAGCAGGTAGGTGGTCAGCCTTTGTTTAAAATTTAAGTTGTTTTTTAAGGTTACTTAACCCTGGTTCTGCTGCTGATTATTGAAAGAATTATATATCAGTCTGGGTATATGTTTTAATGTTTGAATATTCAGCATGGCTGTAAATAATCATTTTTGTGACTTTGTGCCAACTTTGTAGAAAAAGTCATTTTTAACAAATTAGCAAATCTATAAGGTGACAAATGAGTTCTGTTTTGTTTTCTATTAACCTTATATGTTTAAATTTAATTAACAGATTAAAAGTATATTGAAATTACTCTGCTATTAACTTCCTGATAGTATTTGATAATATATTTAAAACATTTATTGATGTAGTCAAATAAAATTGTATCTTTGTTGTTACTATTTTACTTATAAGTTTCATTTCTTTCACTCTTAGAAAGCTGTCTGAGTGTTTAGCTCATTGTTTCTCTACTTGCTTTAGTTTGTTTTTGGAATACTTTGATACCTATTATTTCAGAAGACTTTTTATAAAAGGTTAATCTTCCATAAGTATATTGAAATATTGCTTGTTTCTCTTTATAAAGTTAGCCATGCATTTATGACACTAAAATTGTTTCAAAGATAACACCTTTGGAATATTGAGCTAATTATTAGTATGAGCTAACTGCTATTGTGAAAAAAAAAAGCCATTCACAAATGGTTCTTCTGGAGTGGGAATCAGAAATGTGTGTGGGTACCTTTAAGATCAAGAACAGTGGTTTCTTTCTCTACCACTAGTGATCCTTTTAATTTTTCTTCTATGGACACTATGCTTCAAAAGACTTTTTGTCAACCAAATAAGTGGTGTATATTAAATAATAAAATGTTAGAACATTATTGTTTATTAGGGATACATTATTTCCAATGAGAGTTTCTTATCAGCCTGAGATAACCACTCTAGGTTAATATAATTCAGCTCCGAACGAAGAGGCCTGACATTTTACCTAGCTTGAAAGACTTTATTGTAGGTAACTGTTTGGATATTTTTGACTTTTTGAAATACTGATAGTAACATCTGAAGTTTCAACGACTACTCTTTTGGAATCTTAGTCATCTGGGAACTAGCAGTCTAAAGTGCAGAAATTCTGCTCTTAATATCTTTGAGTTTCCATGAAATGTAATGAAGGTCATTTAGTGTAATGTAACAAACAAAGATACCATAGCTACCAGACAGAGAGGAGAAACAGGGAAAAAGAAAAAAGGAAGTGTGGTATTTGTCATTGGGAATGTCTGCGAGGAATTCAAGGTGTCTGTATGTTTTTGCCCCATAAAATTTCCCTATATTTATCGCTACTATTTACCCACTTAAAATTTTTACTCTGATTAGTCTGATAAATTGATAACTGACTTCAAAACAAATATTGCTTATGTTTTTCATGTATTTTATTCTATATTTTTATGTAGCTTCCCTCTCCCAAATTTTTTTATTTCTCCATTTCCTCTATTCATGTCCTTCCTTCAGCTTAGCTGAAGACCCTTCTGCAATGTGAAGCCTTATCTGATCACCCTAAACCACAATAATATTTCTTTCCTTTAGATTTCTGTATCATGTTGATTCTACCAGTTCTTTAGTACATAATAATGATATAGCTTGTCATATTTAACTTTTACTTAAAAGTTTGCAGTGTTTCTTCAACTAAATTATAGTTGTTTGAGAGCAAGTAGGACATCATTTTTATCCGTTTTAGCATCTAGTGCAGTGATACACATATGGTAGGTTCTAAATAAATATCTGTTGAATGAATGAGAGATGTAAAGAATCTTGCCAACAGTTGCTTCAAGTGTTAGGCTGCCTCCCTCTACCTTGCTTAATTATGTAATTAACCATCTATAATGTTTCTAAAAATCAGGCTGTTCGTTGTCATACTATTATTGTTTTTGTCTTCCTTTGTAACACATGCATTTTTTATATTAGATTATTTAACACTGATATGATACCTACAAAGAAAGAACAAACTGGACTTTATTAAAAATAAATAAAAATAAAAACGGAAATATTCTGAATTCCAGACTCTTGCATTTTATATTTTAGGAAAATATAATTTTAAATTTACTGATATGTGAGGTTTCAAATATAGTTAAAATATTCAGATACATTATGAATTAAGGGGAGGGATTCTGAACTGACGTTTGGTATTCTGAATGGTGATCCAGTCATCCTGGTAGACTGGTTGGATTGCAGAATTTAAATCACAGATTAGTAATTGCCAGAAACGATGAACAAATTATTTTATAAAAAGAGGGTTTTAAATGTCTTACACCCATTGACAGTAGTTATTGTATTACACACTTTAAAATCATCATCTACCTATTCCCAGTATCAACTATGTCGGATACGTTTCGTTAACCCACTTTTTATAGATACAGAAAACTGATATCTAGAAAGGTGAAATAACTAACAAAGCCATACACTGGTAACTCCACAACAGGTCATTTTGACTTCAGAATTCAAGTTTTGAATCACTATGTTATATACTATGTTATGTTTTCCAATAGTCAGGGTAATCTTTCTGTCATTCTAGAGCTTGACCAGACAGGAATTCTGGCAGCTGCTCCAGCAGAACTATGGCACTGAGCTAGGCTTAAATGCTGAAGAGATGGAGAACTTGTCCCTGTCGATTGAGGATAATGTGCAGCCAAGGTACTGCAAAATGTTTCGAAATGTCAAGATTTATTAATCATTAATCAAAGCAGAATTATTTTAGACTTTACTAATTCAGGCTTTCTATTTATTCACCAACCAGTGAAATTTGCCTCTTGCTTCTCTGTAGTGGAATGAGTGAAAGGTGAGGACAGTGAATAGTTTGCTAAATTGGTAAGCAAATACAGGTCAGATGAGGAAATGTTAACTTTGTAACTGTGTCACCTAGGATTTGCTTAAAGCATGGGGTTAGTAAACCTTTTTATTAAGGATATGGAGAAGTACCTAGTGAAATCTCTGCACCTATAGATAACAATAAAGAAAATTAGCTGGAAGATATTTTAAGGGATACAAAGATAATATGACTGTTCCTCAAGGATACCCTAGCGTAGTACTTGACATGTAGTTGGCACTCAATAAATATTGAATGCATTAATGAAAGGAGCTTATAGCGCTACAGGGAATGCAAAAAATTATAATACATGGTTGAAAATGATAAGGGCCAAAAAGAGCAATAGATAATATGGGAAAAATTCAGAGTGGAGAGAGATTATTTTTGACTGATGGGAATTCACTTGGAAGAGTGGACATTATTATTAACCTGTACAAATAAAAGTGCTTTTGGTCCAGTGGTAATTGAGGTCAGAGCAATAAAAACAACTAAGGATAATACATGAAAATTCTAGAGCAAACGTTATGCTAAGTGAAAGAAGGCAGTCACAAAAGACCACATATTGTATGATTCTATTTATATGAAATAGAGTCCAGAATCAGTAAATCCATAGAGATAGACAGTAGATGAGCAGTTGCCAGGGAACTGGGAGAAAGGGAGAGTGGGGAGTGCAACTGCTGATGGGCACAGGGCTTCTTTTGGGGTGATAAAAATGTTCTAAAATTAAATAGTGGTGATGACTGCACAACTCTGTAAATCACTGTATTGTACACTTTAAATGGGGTGAACTTTATGATATATGAATTATACCTTAATAAAAAATCAGGTAAATTATTTATTTAAAAATTCTGTAGCAAATAAGTCTTAAGATGGAAATCTTTCGAAGTCTCATGTGTGTACAAGACTTTATTCTATCTAGATAAATCTTCTAGTTATACTGATGCTATTTTTATTGTGTCAGCTCAGCATTAATATTTTACAGTCTTTTTTACATGGTTACACATGTATATTTTATTAGTTTTCTGTAAAGTTAAAAATTTCCATTGGACTGCTCTCCTTATAAAGTGTACTAGGCTTGGGACTTCCCTGGATCCTCATTCCCTCTTCTACTCTTTTCTCATTCTTGCAATCTCTGAGAGAAGCATATCTACCTCACACCTGTATTTCCTCAGCTCTTCCATCTTCTTTCTTCTCACTTTCAATCTTTCCTTCACTCTCCTTACTCTTCTTTCCTTCATTTCTCCACAATCCACCTCCATCTTTAAAATCCTCAAGTACAGACCCTCAGCTGGTGGTCTTGTCTCCAGGAGCCGTTTTCCTTGTTTGGTTTCCTCAGAGTCCTGCTATTCTGCCTGGCCAGGAGTAACTGAGTAGTAGACCTAAGTATTATTTGGGTGGAGTAGAATAGGCTTTTTTAGCTTTTCTGTCTCTTTGTCAGGATAATATGGATTCAGATGTCAGGCAGCCACTTTATTTTAGGAGAGCTTTAAGCCTAAACATAACAGTGATTACATGGGAATGCTAATTGCTCAATAAAATTGAAGTTTGGAAATTAGATCCATTGTGCTGCTTTTATATTTAATACACTTTCCTGTTTTTCCCCCACTCCCTGAAAGAGGAAAAGAAGGTCCCAAGACGTTTATTGTAATCTTGTCCCTATGACCATTGAAAGCTTTTCCTTTAACCTTAGGAATTCCTGTTCTCAGGCACGAGAAGAACAAGAAGGGAGGCATGGATTGATGGATGGGCTCTGTGCTCAGACATCAGGAGCTTCCCCTTCCTGGAGTGATGTGCCATCTCAGCTGGGACTGAATCTGAAGGAAGGAGATGAGATCTAGAACTGCCTTCCGGTGTTGCCTGGCATCCAACTCAAACACCTACCCTGCACTTTTCAAAGCTTCTTCATTGTCCACAACTGAAATTTAAATAAGCAATGTTCATTTTATTAGTTGCTGTTACGGCCACTTGTACTTGGTTAATTTCTTAATGGTTTCTGAAGTTTATAAAATCTTATATGAGCATATTTTATTTTCAGCAGTGAAGTCAATTTGCATGTGATTTAAGAAGATAGCTTTGTTATAAGTAGAAGCTTATTTGTTACATTACAAAAAAAATTTTGTTGTCAAAATGCTTTATAATAGAAAAGGACCTCAGTGAGGAGACTAAATCAGCTATCTGTGCGGAAGTGACCTTGTTTATGTTCCTATTATGTGTTTCTTACAGAAGTCCAAGAAGAAGCAGCTTGGATGGCTGTGGGGAGAGAGATGAAAAATTATCCAAGCCAATCAGTTTTACCCGTGAATCAACTGGTCGGGTTTCAGAAACAGAGTCAATTGGTGGAAATCCACAAAAAGGGGTTAGTATATGATATCCCTTTTAAAATCTGTCTGATGCTGCCATGTGTTCATCATAATGGAAGAGCAAATAAAAATACAGTATACAGGGCTTCCCTGGTGGCGCAGTGGTTGAGAGTCTGCCTGGGGACATGGGTTCGTGCCCTGGCCCGGGAAGATCCCACATGCCACGGAGCGGCTGGGCCCATGAGCCATGGCCGCTGAGCCTGCGTGTCCGGAGCCTGTGCTCCGCAACGGGAGAGGCCACAACAGTGAGAGGCCCGCGTACCGCAAAAAAAAAAAAAAAAAAAACAATATACAAAATGTTTAAAAACTTAAGATGTCAGGCTGCTCTTTTATTTTATGACAAGAGTTTTAAGCCTGTAAGTTGCAGAGGTTGTGTGGGAATAATATGTGGTTCTGTTCAGAGCTGGATATGGTGCAGAGTTACCAGGCAGCTCCCTGAGCATCAGTCTGTAAGGGGGATAGACATCATTAAAAATATAATAAGGTGGAGAAATTCATAGATAGCAGAATTTTTCTCATAGTAGGTATTGTGCGTAGTGGAAAGAATCTGTTTTGAAGGGGAGATGAGAACTATGAGCACCATGCTTGAATAACAATAGATGCTTGTTAAACTGATTACTAAAGCAGGCACATCCAGTTAATTACTGGGCTTCATAGTTAGTTAGTTTCTTTCTTTATTTTTTCAAGTATTATTATAAGCCCTTCAATCTTTTTTAATTTCAGTGAGTTTCTATCACTTGAAGTCATTATTATTATAACTTTTTTTTTTTTTTTTTCGGTACACGGGCCTCTCACTGTTGTGGCCTCTCCCGTTGCGGAGCACAGGCTCCGGACGCGCAGGCTCAGCGGCCACGGCTCACGGGCCCAGCCGCTCCGCGGCATGTGGGATCCTCCCAGACCGGGGCACGAACCCGTGTCCCCTGCATCGGCAGGCGGACTCTCAACCACTGTGCCACCAGGGAAGCCCTATTATTACTTTTTATACTCAGTTTGTCCCCTCTGCCAATGGGAGCCCCTTCAGGTTGGCTCCTTTGTCCTTTTGAAATAATCAATAATCTTTGATGACTTCCTTTCTTCCTGGTACAATAATGTGTCCTAGGCACATTTTGTATACTTTCTGTCCCAGACTTAGTATCAGCCATTTTTTCTAATAAGCCATAGTTTTAATGAAGAATGGCACTTAGACCACATTCTGAGTGCTAAGAGTGTACAACTTTTGTTCTTCTGATTGGGGATGCAAGTTTGGGGACAATGCTGAATTTCTTGTTTTAGATCAGAGCATTGGCTTCAAATCCTACCTCTGCCACTTGCTAACTGTATGACCTTAAATAAATTAACTTAATTCCTTAACCTTTCTATGCTTTTTTTCCCTCAACTATAAGATGAGGAACTAATACACCACAGGGTTTTTTAATAAGGACTAAATGAATTAATGTATGTGAAAATGCATTGAACAGTCCCTAGCACATATTAAGTATTCAATAACCATAAGCTATTATGATTGAAGGTGAATCTGTGTGTGGCCAGCAGTGGACCTTTTCTACCTTCTCTTGAGCTCCCAGCATCTGCTGTGAGTAAACGTTGGGGAAACATTGAAACAGAATATATTTATGTAAAAGGCCACCAAGTTATAAACTTGTCTCAGGCAATCATCACGCACCTATCTCAGTCTGATTTTGTGTTGTGGATTTCATGTAAAACTTATTCATCAAGAGACCCTTAGGAACTTACTGCTGGTGTAAGGGAGGTGATTCTGAATGCTAATCCCCTTGTACGTTCTCACTGAGAAGACCAAACCACTCAATTTTGGGGTGGTAACAGGACAGGGGATCTCTTACAGTCCCCTCTTCCTTTTACAAAAGTCTGACTTTGAGGACTGAGTTCTCAGAACTACTAATATTTCTTGAGTCCTTCCTACAGCCTCTTTGACAATGTCTTCTGTACCTGCTCTTGGGATAGTTAACCTATTGGTCCTTCTAGTTTTGTCCCTAAAGGAAGTCATATGTTCTCTAAAGAAAGGGAATGGAATATAGAGGAATAATTTAATGTTTTAAGATTGATTATATATACATTGATGTTTAGTATAGATGTTTTCAGGTTATGGAACACAAGTAATTTAGAAGTTTGGTCCTTTTTTTCCTTTTGCACTTGGAGCAGTAAAGTGAGATTCTCAAATATCATGAATATCATATGTCACTTAGTTTGTTTCATTTTTACTTCCAACAAAGTTGGAAATAACAAAAAGTTGGAAATAACATTTTTTCCAAGAATAAAATAGGTTTTTCTTAAGTTATAAAATTAATACTCTTTGTAAAAATTCAGGAAATATAGAAAAATATACAAAGAAATAAAAATTGTCCAGATGCTAACCATTCAAAAATAGGGACTGTTACTTTTTCTATAAGTATCTGCCCATGTTCTTTATAATAGGAACTATATCTTAATTAGAAACAACAGGAGAAATATGTGTGGAAAGTTACTCAGCATCTAAAGAGACCCTGGGTCAGCTAATAAACCTGTTGCTTCGTAGCGTGGAACTCCGAAATAAATCGTCTTGATTTTAACAATACTCTCTGATTGAAAAATCAATCCTCGACTAGGATAGTATAATCCTTTAATAAATTGAGTCCTGGGGCCCAGTTGTTATTCTGCTTTCTGAACGGCCAGTGGAAACCGGTCTCCTCCCTGGAGCTGCTTCTGTTGTTCAGTGCTGCTCAAAGATCTCATGGGGCAGGAAGTTATAGATATGCTTTTGCTGTCTTTCATCTGCTTATACACAGACAATGCAAGAAAGTTCATTGCTGTGTAGTTTATATTTATCACACTGTTCTATTAAGCCTAATTATAATACTGTTCTACTTGAATACTACTAACATAGCAATAGCATTCATACTTTAATGCCTAATATTAAATTTATTATAGAAATGACATATCTTTATTAAGCCATTCCCAGAAAGTATGGATAGCAGTATATATTGACTATATTTTAATGCCCAGTTCCTCAGTCCCTTAACAGCAAAGCCAACTCTGTTCTTATGGGTTTGCTGTGAAATTAATTTTCCCTTTTAATCTTTTCTCCCTCACTGTACTTTTATGTGACTTTTATCTCTCTTTTTTCTTTCCCTTTCCCCTTTAGTTACTGGTCTTAAGAGGTGGGTGAGTTCTCTTCCTTGAGGTGATGGGGCAGGTATTGTCTGGGGAAACTAACTGGGTGTGACTCCTTTCCTTTGCACACCCCAAAGAACTGACTGTTCTATTATTTTTGTCCTTTGTCCCCTTTCTCTTCGACTTAAGTGATTCACAGGTTGTTAATTGTCTGTGAGTTCTTTTTTTATGATGTTCTTCATAAGTTTACTGTTCATTAATGTATAAGAAGATGACTTTAGGATAGTCTGTGTTATCTACCAATATTTTTTGGACTGAATTGGAAATGTGATACAAACATAAATTTTTCAAAAAGCAATATTTCAAAGTGTCTTTATTATTAAAGATCTCATTGTTTGCTTTTTAGGGGTTAGGGAAAGAGGAACCCCAAAGTGAGAAACAGATCAAAAGTCCTTCACTAACTTCAGAAAAGAGGTTAAGTAGACTGTCATCAAAATCACTAGACTTGAATAAAAATGAATATCTTTCTTTGGACAAAAGCAGCACTTCAGATTCTGTTGATGAAGGTAAAGAATTTCTTACAAATTTTAGTAAAATTTCAGTTACGTATTTTAATGTTTACTTTTATATTAGGTGTGTGCAAATTGAGCATTTGGTTTTTGCATTAGATACAGACTCACTCTATAATGAACCAAAAAAAGAATGGAAGTTAATAAGAAACAGAGGAAAGGGGCTGCTAAATCTAACCTCTCTCCACTTTTCAGAAGCCTGGAATTTGAAAATCTTCATCACGTTTAGCTTCTAATGTCCCAAGCCTTAAGATGGGGAGATGAAGCAGTAGCAAGGGAAAAGCAATTATTTTCTTTTTATCCATGACTCATTTGTAACTGGATGTTGTACTTCTTATGTCCCTCACTTGTTTTTCTCCTCCTCCAACCCCCTTTCCCTCTGGCAACCACTTGTTTGTTCTCTGTATCTATGACTCTGTTTTTGTTATGTTTGTTCATTGTTTTGTTTTTTAGATTCCATGTATAAGTGAAAGCATACAGTATGTGTCTTTGTCTGACTTATTTCACTAAGCATAATACCCTTTAGGTCCATCTATGTCAAAAACGGCAAGATTTCATTCTTTTTTATGGTTGAGTAATATTCCATTACTCAATATTCCATTGTGTGTGTGTGTATATATATACACACACACACCACACCTTCTTTATCCATTTATCTGTTGATGGGCACTTAGGTTGCTTCCATATCTTGGCTACTGTAAATAATGCTATAGTGAACTTAGTGGGACACATATATCTTATTGAATTAGTGTTTTCGTTTTCTTCAGATAAATACCCAGGAGTGGAATTGCTGGATTGTATGGTAGTTCTATTTTTAATTTTTTGAGGAACCTACATACTATTTTCCATAGTAACTGCACCAGTTTACATTCCCACCAACAATGCACAAGGGTTCCCTTTTCTCCACATCCTCCCCAATACTTGCTATTTGCTGTCTTTTTGATGACAGCCATTCTGACAGGTGTGGGGTGGTACCTCATTGTAGTTTTGGTTTGCATTTCCCTGATGATTAGTGATGTTGAGCATCTTTTCATGTGCCAGTTGGCCATCTGTATGTCTTCTTTGGAAAAATATCTATTCAGGTCCTCTGCTCATTTCATTTTTAATCAGGTGGTTTTCAGTTGTTGAGTTGTATGAGTTCTTTGCATATTTTGGATATTAACCCCTTATCAGATATATTGTTTGCAAATGTCATCTCCCATTCTAGTCAGCCTTTTCATTTAGATTATAGTTTCTTTCACTGTGCAAAAGCTTTTTAGTTTGATCTAGTCCCATTTATTTAATTGTGCTTTCATTTATCTTGCCAGAGGAGATATACAGAAAAAAATTCTGCTAAGAAAGCTGTCAAAGAATGTACTGCTTATGTTTTCTTCTAGAAGTTTTATGGTTTCAGGTCTTACATTCGAGTCTTTAATACCGTTTGAGTTTAAAAAAATCATAATAAAAATCATGGTGTAACACTATAATTTTA
Source organism: Mesoplodon densirostris (assembly GCF_025265405.1). Taxonomy (NCBI): domain Eukaryota; kingdom Metazoa; phylum Chordata; class Mammalia; order Artiodactyla; family Ziphiidae; genus Mesoplodon; species Mesoplodon densirostris. The sequence continues at coordinate 60,906,369 of NC_082665.1, forward strand.
CTACTTTCCTTAACCACAAAAAAGAAAAAAGAGAAAGAGAAAGAGATTCAAAAGTAGAGAATATAATAAAAATAAAAAGCAGTTGCTTAAGGGAAACTTTATAGCAAATCATATTCTCTTTAATTTCTCTTAAGTTAGAACCAATAACCTAGGGCTTGTCATGCTTATCAAGTGGGCATTTCAAGGAATTTTTTTTCTTTTTAGCTGTAAGATTATTGACACTAAAGTCAGTGAAGTGAGGAGACAATGGGAAAGATCTAGGGTAGTGACTACTTTCAACTTTCAAGAAAGGAGTAATGCCAGTGGAGTTTTGCTATACCTGCTTTTGTACCAGCAAGTTATATTAATATTCCTACCAGAATATTGGTGATGGGGACATTGTAGTGGTTTGGATCTGTCCGGCATGATTGTATTTGGTAGTCCACTTACTGTTTGGCTTAGGCCTGGTTTGGGAACCCCTGAAGGCTGTTTACTAAATCCATGAAAACCAAAACTAGATCCAAGGCAAATCTAAATCAAATCCAAATCAAGTCCAAATCTAAAATCAAATCCAGATCCAAAACCAAACCAAGACCAAATCCTTGAAAACCAAATCCAAATCAGGTTCAACCTTGGTTTGGAAACACTGAAGCATCTCTGATGAAAACTAAACCCACGCTCTTAAAAACGTAAATAAATATAAACAAGTCCCTAAAATATCATAGAATGCATTAAGAAGACAGTTGATGTGTTCTTTTGAAAAGATAGTTGAGAGGAAGTCTTTTTAAAAAAGGATCGAGCACCAGGAATGACTAGACTCTCTTGGTGTCCTTACCATTCACGCTTGGGTATGCAGCCCTGTGAATTAGTTATCCCCTGCCTGCTTGAACCTCTAACTGTAGGAAGATCTACTCTGGCACCCAGTGGCCAGACACGTAAGTGACAGCAAAACGGGGATTTTTTCCCCCCTTCTTTCTCACCTGCTCTTTTATAAGAATGGTCCTTTAAAAAAAATGCCTTACTTTCTTTATTGAGTTCCTATAAAATTAACATTAATGATTAAAGGATAACATTAAAACTCATATAAGCTGTGTCTTTATCTAGAAATAAACAAAGAATAATAGTGATGTAGTTTCTGTATTGCATATGAGCCCTAATCACCCATTTTTAGAAAATGGAAGATAAAACAAATTGTGTGTCCTTAGTTACTCAACTAAACTCCAAATTACCTAATTTTCTTGCATACCTACCTAATACATTTTTCACACATCTTCAAAATACTATCAACATCTGGTTTCAGTTTTATTCATGTCCAGGTCCTTCTCATATTTATGTCTCAATTTCCCCACGATTTCCACTGGCCACTTTCAAACTTATATGCTTGAAATAGTATTTCTTCTTTATTGGAAATAGTAACCTGCTACTAAGTTGAGCAGTGTCCCTTTCCCCATTTAAAATGCCACCTGCTAGCTTAATAAATTTCCAGCAATATTATTGGTGATGTTATTTAGGTAGGAAGCTTTAAAGTACCATGAATTTAATAAATAAATAATCCCAGGGACTTCCTTGGTGGTCCAGCGGTTAAGACTCCGCGCTCACAATGCAGGCATCCGGGTTCGATCCCTGGTCAGGGAACTTGATCCCGCATGCATGCCGCAACTAAAGATCGTGCACGTCGCAGCAAAGATTCCACATGCCGCAACTAAGACCCGGCACAGCCAAATAAGTAAATATTAAAAAAAAATCCCAGGTGGAAATAGTTTATTTCATATCCTTACTTCCTCAAACACATTTACATACAAAAAGTATTATTGTTAATTTCCAGCAGCAATACCACAGATTATGTTTTATCAGTCATGATATAGAACATTGTATCGAATAATGGAGTTTAAATGAAATATGAAGATATTGTATTGAAATATTTATATAAGTGTAATTTATGTCCTTCTTAAATGGGAACAGGAAACTTACTTTTGAAAAATTAGAGCTCCAGGACTCCTTAGAGAAATGGCTGCTTCTAGGGCCCAGTTGGGGAATATACAAAATGAACCTGGAACATCTTGTAGTGCCAGAATATAAAGAAGTGCTTGAAAAAGAAAAAAAGAGGCATGTCGAAAGGACATAGGAGTCAACCTGAAAGAGCTTCTAATGGCCAAACAAAAAAAAAAATGTGAGCAGCAAAATAAATAATGATAATACTGCATTAAAACCTAAAGTATAAAATAATTATTCATAAGTCCATACTGATACCAATGATTGAATAAATATATAAATGGGGGAGCAAGCACGAGTCTTCCTCACAGAGTTCCAAATAATATATGTAGATACTCCCCCTTCCAGGAGGTGGAACTTAATTCTCCTCCCCTTGAGTATGGGCTGAACTTAGTGACTCATTTCTAACAAATAGAATGTGGAAAGAGGAAAATAATACTTTTGAAGTGGAGAAGCCTGCCAGACACCACCAAGTGATCAAGGTTAACATCATCATAAGTCATGCTGATATGTGTACACCCTGAGTTTGCGGAGAAGGGTACTTCACTTCTGTGGTATTCTTCCCCAAAATCCAAACCCCAGTCTAATCATGAAAAAAAAAACCTCAGATGAACCCAAATTGAGGGACTTTCTACATAATACCTGACCTGTACTTTTCAAATGTATAAGGGCACTGAAAAACAAAGAAAAAGTGAGGGACTGTCATAGATTGGAGGAGACTAAGAAGATAACAGCTAAATTCAACATGGGATTTTGGGTTGGGTTCTTGAACAGAACGGGATATTACTGGAAAAAATAGGAATAAAGCCTAGTTTAGTTACTTGTACCTCTAAAATTATTTTTTTTTAAAGTTTAAAAATATGATTGCAAATTTAAAGTCCTATAAATAAAAGTAGACCCTAAGATTTTTTGCATTTTCCATAGTCACTTATTCATTCAAAAAGTTATTTAACACTTATTGTGTGCCAAACATGTAATGTACTTAGGTGTTTGAAATCAACATGATCCCTGTTCACATAGAACTTAGAGTCTAGTGCAGGAGAGAGACAATACACAAGTCACTAAGCCAATAAAAATATAATTACAAGTTGGGATAAGTTCTGTGAAGGTGATGAGCAGGATTAATAGAATCACATGTACTTGTTTGCTTTCTTTGTGAATACATGAATTATTTTTACAACGAACATGTATTACTTCTATGTCAGAAAAAGCTATTTCTCAAGCCTAATTAGGAAGTTGCCTCACAGAACCTTAGTTAATTGCCTAGTTTCAGTGATTCATTTCTATGCCGAAGGAGCCATTACTTGAAATTGCAGTGAATAGCTTTTGCCTACACATAGTATTGTTGCAAGGAGAAGGTAAATCAGTATCGACCTGATGTCCCTAAGCTCTTTGCACCTGTAGCAAAATAGGGAGACAGACCATTTCATGAGGGAGAAAGACCAATAGCTGGGGTGAAGGCAGAGCTAGAAGAGTTTTTCTGATTCTTAGACCACTATCTTTTACTTTAAGTGACTGCTTCTCATGGCTTAACATGGACAGATAATTCTTAGAGCTTGATTTGTGAACTGTGGGGAGCTTTTGTCACAGCTGTCGTTCTGTACTGACAGGCATAATCCTTGAAATAATAAATAATCCCAGTCCTGAAATCATTAAAGTTTCACATTGGATTGCTTTATTCTATTTCCTTTATTCTACCAGGCTCCTATTCCTAGATGTCCCTTTTTAAAAAAATTTCCTTTTAATTCTTCTAAGTTAAACTCCTTGAACTATAAAATAGAGGTTTAGTTTGTGTGCTCTGGAGCTACAGTGAATTCAAATTCCAATTCAGTCACTCACTAGCCACAGAGCTTCGGCGAGTTTCAGCAATTCTCTCAGTGTCTCAGTTTTCTCATCTGTACGATGGAGATGAAGATGTTAATACCTCTTATCTCACAGGATTGCTGTGAGGATAAGACGAGTGAATATTTGTAACGTGCTTAGCACAATACCTGCCATATGCTAAGCACCATAGATTTCTGGGCTCTTTTCTGCAGTGTTTCCAGGGAACATGAGGAGAGGTGAGCAGATGTTGCTGCTTCATTTGCTACCAGGAGTTTTCAACATAATTATCGCTGTCAAATTCTTAGAAAAATATAATATTCCGTTGGGCTTTATTTAGCTTTGAAGAATACTTTTCAGAAGGATTTCTTTTAATGTGTGGTATTGAGAGTAGGTAGTGGATACAGTGATACTTGTCTTGGAGGAGTGAGCTTTAAGTCAAATTTGAAAGACTGTTCAGGCTAATAAGTTAGTGAGTGCAGCAGAGAGATATTCGAGTCATTCATGACTTAGTAATTACCAAATGTTTGCGTATTCAGAAATAGGACCTGCTATTCACCGTGGTAGATACACCCCCGTATGTGTCTCAGAACTGCCCTTGTCACTCTTGAAATAGTTTTTTGAGTGCTCGCTTTGGCAGCACATATACTAAAATTGGAATGATACAGAGAAGATTAGCATGGCCCCTGCGCAGGGATGACACACAAATTCATGACATATTCTTTTGAATGATAGATTATGGGAGTTTGATATTCAAGTTAAATATTTCTATATCTTTTGGGTTTTGACTGAACTATTGATCATATATAGTTTAATTACTGTATACTATTATGTATAGTTTTACATAGTACATATGTATATAATACCAATTTAGAGTTTTAATAGTGTCCTGTAATGTGCTGATCATTGTAATCACATTTAAAAACCATTTTGTGCCCAAAACAAAACCTTGAAATTACCTTTCCTTGATTTCTTCACTTTTTGTTCCATGTTTTTTGTTTTCCCAGAAAATATTCCTGAGGAAGATCTTCATGGAAGACTTTATATCAACCGTGTTTTTCATATCAGTGCTGAGAGAATGTTTGAATTGCTGTTCACCAGTTCACGCTTTATGCAGATATTTGCCAGTTCTAGAAATATAATAGGTTGGTCTTGTGTTCTTATCTAATGATAAATTGGGGAGAATTTTATTATCCTTAGAGGGTTGAGCCTATATAAATTGATTTATGTTGTCAAGGGGAAAATTTAGACAGGCTTCCATTTTATTTTGGTGATGTATAAACTAGTGTTTAGGTGTTTTGGCTAAAATCACATGTAAATAGTGTAATTGTCGAATTAGTCAGGTCCTACCTACAATTAAGTTCAGACCCTTTGAGAACTAAAACTCCATTTATTTATTAACGTAGCAGTTTAGTTGGGTTGAACCACCTTTAAAAGGGTTCTACTGTGGAAAAATTGGATTCTAGTAGAGTATAAATTGGTGCAATCATTTTGCTAAATGGTTTGACAGTATCTACTAAAGCTGACTCAACAATTCTACTATTAGGTATATATAAACTTCAGAAATGGGTACATGTGTACTCTGAATGACATGTACTGCAGTGTTCATAGCAGCATTATTTATAATGGCCCCCAAACTCAAAAAACAGCTCAAATATCCACCAATAATAGAATGGATAAACAGATTGTGTATGTTCAAACAAAAGAATACTGTATAGCAATGAAAAAAAAACTCCTGCTACTTATAATAATATGAGTAAATCTTACTGATATTCTGTAGTATTAAGCAAAAGAAGCCAGACACAAAACAGTACCTACTGTGATTTCTTTATATAAAGTTCAAAAACAGGTAAAACTTACTTATGGGCATAAAATCAGCATACTAGTTAACTGCTGTTGGTGATTGGGTGGGTAAAGACTGGGAGGGGACTTCTGGGATGCTGGTAAAGTTCTCTGTCTTGATCTGGGTAGTGGTACATGTGTGTGTTTTCTCTGTGCAAATTCATGGAAATTTGAGATTGCAGTGTCTATGGTCTCTACCTTAATGAAAATACCAAAAAAAAAAAAAATTCCAGTTAGGAAATTAGTTATAAAAAAGATTTTATTGATTATGTATTAAAAGTTCTATTTTGGTAAACATCTCAAATAAGCTTATAGTCAATTTGAAATTGAATTTATCCTAAATATTTCAAGATATTTTAAAACTTTGGGAGCATGTGGTTTAGCTTGCTATATAAAATTAGAAATCAGCAGTGGCAGAGATCCATATAAGCTGAGTCATTTGACATAGTCAAAGAGAAAGTTACTCTACAATCAATTTAAATATAGTTTTATAATTTAGACATTTTAGTAACGATTAGATGTTATTCTTTTATTTGAAACTTTTATGTAAACATAATTACATATTCATAGATTATATCATTGATATAGATTCAGTTGTAAAGAGTAATTTTTCCTTATTATTTATAGTAGAGTAGCAAAGCAGTTTCTAATTGATAGCTATTGAGTCTTGTGATTATATTAAGAATGTCATGTTTTCAAAAATCATTACTTTTTTCAGTTCTTCCAGTTTTTTTTTAACTTATTTATTTTATTTATTTTTGGCTGCATTGGGTCTTTGTTGCTGTGCATGGGCTTTCTCTAGTTGCGGAGAGTGGGGGCTACTCTTCGTTGCGTTGTGCGGGCTTCATTGCGGTGGCTTCTCGTATTGCGGAGCACCGGCTCTAGAGTGCAGGCTCAGTAGTTGTGGTGCACGGGCTTAGTTGCTCCGTGGCATGTGGGATCTTCCCGGACCAGGGCTCGAACCTGTGTCCCCTGCATTGGCAGGTGGATTCTTAACCACTGAGCCACCAGGGAAGCCCCAGTTCTTCCAGTTTTAAAAATGTATAATACCTGAGGGATATAAATCTTTCTTTTCACTCAGTAGCTTATATTTAACTTATTATATCTGTTCTGAATCTATTTTGTATCTTCTTGCCATTCATGTCTACCTGGAGAACTTGCTATTTCAGAAGAGTAGGATACATTATTTCTCTTAATTTTCTAAGATGATGCCTGTTGATATTGCACCACTATTTTTATGGCTGAAAAGGCCCACAAGAAACTAGCATGTTATTCCACGCTGGTACTAAATGAAGTTTGTTTTTTGAATCATAGCTGCATTTGGTGTCTGATATCATATCTAGCTTCAATATGGATGACTGTGTTTGCTATCTGATGCTATAAATGGCTTTGGGCAGCAAAGGCTTCTTGCTAATCACAAGTATAAATAGTTATAGGCATGTTGACTTTAGACCTAGAATTAGTCAGAAGGTTTTCCCCAAAAGAGATAATCTGCTATGATTGCACGCTATTATGTTATCTTCTGAACTTGTTGCCTAGTAATCAAAGTTGTGTTTCTTCAGAATTGGTCTCAAAGGCTCCTTTCTAAAAATATCAAGAATTTAATGGGAAAGTTTAGTATGGTCAGTTATTTGTGGATTTAACCTAATTTCAGCATTAAAATGGCTACTGCTGGATCTATTTTTTAATAATTATTTAAAATTATTAAAAATGATGGTAATTCTTAATAATTTTCAATAAAAATTATCAAATTGGATTCTTTTAAATCGTTGTTTACTATTGTATGACACTACTTTGGTAATTCAAAGCTCAGTTTTAAGTCTTTTTATTCAACTTTTTAATTTTGAAAAAATGTAAACCTTCAGAAAAGTTGCATGAATAGTATAATAAAACCTATACCCATTACCTAGATTCACCAATCTTTTTTCTTGTGGTAAAATGTACATAACATAAAATTTACCGTTTTAGCCATTTTTAAGTACAATTCTGTGGCATTAAGTACATTCACATTTTGTTGTGCAGCCATCAGTATCATCCATCTCTAGAACTTTTTCATCTTCCCAAACTGAAACTCTGTACCTATTAAACAATAACTCTCCATTCCCCCCTCTCCCCAACTCCTGAAGACCACCATTCTACTTTCTGTCTCTGTGAAGTAGACGATGTTCTGGCACATTATGTTCAATAGGCTTGTTGGTAACATTGGTGAAAATACAAGTGGAAGAGACACTTTTATCTTTGTTGATAGTTGCTTTGTTGAATGGTGTGCAGTTTTAATGGCAGAATTCAATGATATCTTTAAATTCTGTTACTGATTAACAATGGACTATTTGTATAATTTTTCTGAAACAGGCTGACATATGACCAAAATGATCTTTTGAAAAGTATTATAGAATTAATTTTGTATCTCTTTCTTGGACAACTAAATAAATCATTTTTACAGCAAATTCTGTATTGTAGATCCCATGGTTTGTAATGTTGCCTTTTTAATTTGCTTGCACAATTTTTCTAGATATGCAAAAGGCAGCTTCAGGATCCCTCATTAAATCTCTAGGCCTAACTAAATGAAAGAAGTTGAGCAAAATTGGATATATCATAAAGCCTTGCTTCAATCCTTTGATAATGGGTAGTGGGTTAGATAAATGCTCCTATGTTTTAGGACATTGATGAATAGCAGCCAGACATACCAATTGCCTAAATCCACTGTGCCAACAACATTAGCCAGCTTAGTCAGATCTTTGAATAGAGTTCATGATGCTGTTACCTATATTTTCCTAGTGTTTGGCTTGTTAAAGGACTTTTGTTAATGTATGGTGCTATGTTCTAAAGATATGTTTCCGTTCAAAGTGTATTTTTACTCACTGTGTTGTTGCTAAGTAAATAAAAGAGAATTTTGACCAATATCTTGCCATAGATGCAGAGAGATTATTCTATAGCTTTCTTCATATAGAAAAGGTTAACATAGTTTATTTATATTCCATTGCTCCCTCCTTGATTAAAGATCTCGGCAGATAAGCCATTAACACTACATGATTTCTCATCGACGTGATTTCCCCACAAGTTGGGATCAGATCATATTGCTGCATAATTCAAGGTCTTGTCCTCAGTGATGGAAATGTTGAAGTGTTCTGTCTCTGTTTAATAAGGCCAGCACCGTTACTTCTCTTCGTAGGTACTGGGGACTTTAAAAAGAAGCCTACTGATGAAGTGACTTTTAATTTTATCTTCTAGAGAAAAGAAAAAAGTTTTTTTTTTTTTTTTTTTTTTTTTTCTTTTTGCGATATGCGGGCCTCTCACTGTTGTGGCCTCTCCCGTTGCGGAGCACAGGCTCCGGATGCGCAGGCCCAGCGGCCATGGCTCACGGGCCCAGCCGCTCCGCGGCATATGGGATCCTCCCAGACCGGGGCACGAACCCGTATCCCCTGCATCGGCAGGCGGACTCTTAACCACTGCGCCACCAGGGAGGCCCAAGAAAAAAGTTTTTTAATGGACTACAATTTAGAAGTAAATGGATCAGAGATGGGGCGTATGTCACATACAAGAAGAGTGCCTAACATGTGATTTTACTCGTTAATAACACAGTTATAAGGAAGTTAGGATTGGTCAAAAATAAAAATTGAAATAATTCAAAAACTCCCTCTTTGATTCCATTCCAAGCCATACCCCTCAAACTTCTAGAACTAACTCTTTTTATATTTGCTGTGATTAGATGTAGTATCTACCCCTTGGAATGTAGAACCTGGAGGTGACCAACTGAGAACCATGACCTACACTATAGTCCTTAATAATCCACTAACTGGAAAGTGCACCACGGCCACTGAAAAGCAGGTATGTCTATGCTGCCAGTATTCCAAAAGAATCGTGCATGTGGGAAGAGGGAAGATGCCTGTCATAGGTCCTAGTCACCAATTTACAGGACAGTTTCAACAAATAATCGGCAAGGAAAAAAATAGAGGAGAAACTGTACAGGTTAAAAGAGATTTAAGAGGTATATCAACCAAATTAACTCAATCCTAATTCAGACAAACCAACTGTAAAAGGGTATTTCTGAGATTTAAGGAATTGTTCATTTTTATGTGCAATAATGGTATTGTAGCTATATTTTAAAGAAAAGAATATTTATCTTTTAAAGGGATATACTCAGGAATTTATAAAGAGATATACTGATGTATTTTTGGATGAAATTATGTTGGTATCTAGGGTGTTTTTTAAAAGTAATCTAGTCAGGCAGAGGATGGGAGTAGAGGGAGGGAATATGGGGAGAGATACAGATGAAACAGGACTGAGCAGGAGTTAATATTGTTGAAGCTGGTTGATGAGCTTATGAGGGTTTATTGTATAATGTTCATTTCAACTCTTGTATATGTTTGAACTTTTCCATAATAAATGGTTTTTAAAAGAACACTACTGGAATCTGATTTACTGGATCATGTCAAGGGTTAGAGACAAATAACTAGATAGCTGCTGTGACATATGAGGAAGAGATTGTAAGATATTTAATGCTCTGTCTACTGTGTGGCCAGCATGGCACTGTCATACAGTGGGGTTTACGTTTGGCCAGTTGTTGTTGACATATAGTATAACTGTTCTGCAAAGTTAGAAAATATTTATTAACATCTGAATTAGTTGTGCTATCATAGTTTTTGTCTGTCAGTGTTCAAGGCCTTAAATATTTTTCTTCCAAAGATTTTCAAACATTTAAGAGAAGTTTTGTATTTTGAATTGGAGAGTCTTTGATAACCTTAGAGGATGGGTAGAATCGGTAAGGTGAAAATGAGAAAGATTTGGCCAGCAACCACTTCTGATCCTGTTTAGGAAAAGCAGTGTGATTTTTGGTTGTCTCCTTCCTTCACGTTTTTGGTGAAGGGTGGTTTTGTTAAACTTTGATGAATTTTAGAGTGGGGTCCTGGCTTTGTTCAATTGAATTTTGAATTGTTTCCCTACCAGGAACATTTACAATTCTTTATAAATTACTAACACACACGAGAGATTATGTAGTTCCTTTCTCCTCCTCATGCCTAAAGAAAGGAAAAAAACAATTATACAGTGAAATGACAGAGAGGTAGCAAATACTATTTCTGCAGGTCCCGTCTCAATTCATAGATCTCACAGCCAACATGGTGGCCCTTCTGGCTCTGTATATAGGCTTCTCATGTTTTTTGTAATGGGTGAGAAGGAATTCGAGTATATAGGCTCTAAATTGGCGAGGAATTTGATGTATTAAACATGTACATGCAAAAAAAATTAATCTTATTTTGGCAGAGACTGTATAAAGAAAGTCGGGAAGCACAATTTTACTTGGTAGATTCAGAAGTGCTGACACACGATGTCCCCTACCATGATTACTTCTATACTCTGAACAGATACTATATCATCCGATCTTCAAAGCAGAAATGCCGGTTGAGGTGAGCTGCTGTAAATGAGTGTTTTAGTCAGGACAGGCTACATTGTGTGCTGGTAACATATCAATCCTGAAATCTTAGTAGTAGCCTTACACAACAAAGCTTTATTTCTTGCTTTACGTGTCCACCGGCAATCCGCAGAGGGGCGGGGATCCAAGGACCCCGGCTGATGAAGGCTTTGACCTCCCGGGGCCACACAATCCAGAATTTGTGTCATTTCATTTGCCACTGGAAGAGAGAGCTGTAGAGCTGTGCTCACAGTCCAGTGGCCAGAACTGGTCACAGGACCCCGTTTAATGGCAAGGGGACTGGGAGACTTGAGGAGCACATGGTGGGTGGTAAACAGCTCTGTTGCGATGGGAGACCAGAAATGTTGGCATGTTGAAGATGGTGCTGGGCCATCACACAATTGGCCTAGTCTCAGCTAATGTAGTGACTTGCAGCTAATGTATGACCACTAGAGATTTTTTATACGAGGCATTTAGGAAATTTAAAATTTATTTTGAGCCTTTATCGCTTTTTTTTTTTTTTTTTTTTTCGGTACGCGGGCCTCTCACTGTTGTGGCCTCTCCTGTTACCGAGTACAGGCTCCAGACGTGCAGGCCCAGCGGCCATGGCTCACGGGCCCAGCCGCTCCGCGGCACGTGGGATCCTCCTGGACCGGGGCACGAACCCGTGTCCCCTGCATCGGCAGGCGGATTCTCAACCACTGCGCCACCAGGGAAGCCCTATTGCTATTTAAGTAAAGAAAATTCAGGGTTAGAGAAAGGAAAGAAATAAAATGCCAAGTTGATGAAATTTTAGCAGCGCCCAGTAATTTTTTAAAGAATTCATTATCAGTGAACAATTTTTTTTTAATAGTCTTAATGACTTTGAATCCTTTTGGCTTTCCGCTGAATTCATTCCTACATCTAATTGTAATGTTAATAATATAATTACATTTTGTAAATTATTCTTCTTGCTTCCTTATCTATTAGAGTTTCAACAGATTTGAAATACAGAAAACAACCATGGGCCATTGTCAAATCTTTAATTGAGAAGAATTCCTGGAGCTCCTTGGCGGACTATTTCAAACAGCTTGGTTTGTAAATTTCTTGATTTATCCATTTTTGTAAAAACGGCATTTATTTTATTTATTTATTTATTTTGCGGTACGTGGGCCTCTCACTGCTGCGGCCTCTCCCACCGTGGAGCACAGGCTCCGGACGTGCAGGCCCAGCGGCCATGGCTCACGGGCCCAGCCACTTTGCGGCATGTGGAATCCTCCCAGACCGGGGCACAAACCCGCGTCCCCTGCATCGGCAGGCGGACTCTCAACCACTGCGCCACCAGGGAAGCCCAAAATGGCATTTATTAACAGAATGGATGCATTCTTCATTTGGATTCATAGCAGGAACTGGTAGATGATGTTGGAATGACTCCTACTGAAGTGGTTCCAACTACTCCACTTGGAATTTCAAAACTTCTAATTTTCATTGGTCTACCAAACACTTATATAATGCTTATGACATGCCAGATGTTGTTCTGTGTGCTTTATAAATATCAACCTGTTTTTTACAACCCTGTGAAATATAAGTACTGTTAATTTTTTTTTCCATTGAAACACACAGAGAGAGAGAGAGGTTAAGTGACTTGTCCAAGATCACACAGTTAGGAGCTGTCACACTCCCTCCCTTTGTAAGGAGCCAAGGAAGCTGACTGCAGTGAGGGACTGGGTAATCCGGTCATAAGTATGCACTTGTGCCCACGAAGGTCTGGAGCCTCCTCAGGCCCACATCTCCCTTACCAATGCAGCTCTCCTGGGTTTACGCAGGCCCACCTAGCAATGGTACCACATACATGTGTGGATTTGGTGGAGGTGTGTACTAGACTGGGGAGGTGACGTAGTTGTTCTGTTTGGATATTCTTTAAAATATACATGAGGAAAAAACATATATATACATATGTGAGCATATTAATTTTAGTTAAAGAAAAGGTGGTGGCCAGTCAACTCAGGGTAATTTAAGGCTTCATCATCCAGCTTGTTGATTATTTATTTTCCTTGTTTCCTTGTCTTTGGTTATTTCATTATTAAGCTCCAGATCACTAGAAAAATGAAACTCAAAAATGAGTTTGGCCACTAGATAATGAACTTCTAATGAAAAATCTGGTGAAAGGAAAGGTTAAAACAAATGTGAAAAATGAGGTTTTTATTGATAGGTTGTTTGCAGATTTTCTTTACTAGTGCTTCCTTTTTTGCAAACCCTCATTGTAAATTAGAACTATTATATGCTTCTCCTTCCTTTGAGATTGACAATCAAGTACTATAATCTATTTTGGAAATCTTTCTAATGATCCAATGTAAGTGGGTTGTTTCCATAACTGAAATCTCTACATTAATATTTAATATAGCACATGGCAAATTTGCTCTGATGATCCTGTCATTAATTAATACAGTTCATTCTTCCTAGAATAATGCAGCCTCATTATGGGATCATCGTACACTCCAAAACTTTTCATTAAGAGTAAAGTTTGAATCTAGGCCATGAGAATCTGAGTAGTAGTTAAAGAAAGTTTCCAAGGTCTAAAAAAAAGCAAACTGAGAACAGAACAACGACCAACCCCCCAGTATCTTATAGTTGAGAAGGTTTCTCCACTATCTAAAGATTTTTTTCTTCTTAGAATCAGATTTGTTAATGGAAGAATCTATGGTAAATCAGTCCATTGAAGACCCTGGAAAACTTAGTGGCCTACGAAGGAGAAGGCGAACAGTCAACAGAACAGCAGAAACAGCTCCTAAACTTTCTTCTCAGCGTTCTTCTGGAGACCTGGGCTTAGATGCCAAAGGGGGTATTACAGGTAGCTCTTACCTGGTAAACAGAGATGAAAGTTTTTCTTCCTTATAAGTTTACTTTATATGAAGCCAAATATGCCTCTTGTTTATAAGACACGTCAGTTAGGAGGTCTCCCTTTCTCCTCTCCTTTTCCAATAATGTTTGTTGAACTCTGAATTCCTTAAAGAAAACCAATATATAAGTATAAAGGAGCAGTTTACAAAATGGCAGGCATGTGACCAGTAGAAGGATTTTACTGGGCTCACATGGTATTTTAAACCTTGGACGTTTTTATATAGAGTCTCAGGTCTGGCAGCCCTGGACCCACATCCCTTCATAGCAGCAGGTGGTTGGAGCTTAGTAGTAGCTGCCCCATTTGACTGAGCGTGCATTCTCCCCAGGTCACCCCTCCCCACAACTCTTACCCTATTGCTGGACGCTTCACTCATTAACTTCCTGCCTAGCATTTGTACACATTTGATTTCTACCCTTGAATCTACTACCATGTTTGTATGCTTTAATCCTTATGTACTGTCAGGGCCAGCCCAGCAGAACTGCAGAGATAGAAGTTGACTTTTATTATCTCTACTCTCAATTTTGAAGACATCTTGCTCCTACTAAATGTTGTTCCCTCCCTCTCAGTGCTATAAAGCTGTCATACCTTCTCAGCCTTCTACATTATCAAATCCTTTTCTAAGGTTTACATCTTAGTGTGAATATGTTTTTCTACCATTTCAACTTAATAGCTCTTTAATTTTGGGATTTGGCAGCAAAATTTGGGAAACAGAGAACAGGTGAGGATGATTTAAAAAGTTTTTTTTTAAGGAGGGAAGGATTATACGTAAAACTAGTTCAAATATTATTTGCAGACATGGAACTTAGCTAGAGATCATACATGATATATTGAATTGCTTGTTTAATTTTAGAACAAATTAATCTGTACTATAGGCCAAATTTGCAGAACTGATACAGGGTTTCTTTTTGTAGATTTGTTTACTAATACTCAGGATATCAGAAGTCAAAAGAGGGGTGCAGGGAATTCACTGTAAATCACTTTGTCTTTACAAATAATTTTAAAAACTTCTTTTCCAGTACTTTTCAAATGAAATTAAACAATCCTGATTCTAATATGGCCTTTTTTTTTTTAATTTGCAGGAAAGAAAAAGAAAATTGAAAGCTATAACACCGTCCTTATTGTGGTGATGAGTATTTTGTAAGTATTTGCGTTGAATGCTTAGTTTGCTTGTGCCCTCGCTTATCTTTTAATGGTTTCCAAAAGAATTTGAACGTATTTGTATATTATTATATAGAAATTACCACAATTTGACCAATTTTGGCCTACAAAAACAGTAATTTTATATGCTTCAGTCTGATAGTTTTTGAATGATTTTCAGAAGAACTGTTAAATTCGAGGGAATACCAAATACACGTTCAGTAAACGTTTTTGTTTTTTAAACTAATCTGATTTGTTTCTACCATCATAGATTTTTAGGGAAGTACCATAAATTTAAAGAGAATATATATATATATTTTTTTGCTTTACGCGGGCCTCTCCCGTTGCAGAGCACAGGCTCCGGACGCGCAGGCTCAGTAGCCATGGCTCACGGGCCCAGCCGCTCCGCGGCATGTGGGATCCTCCCAGACCGGGGCACGAACCCGCGTCCCCTGCATCGGCAGGCAGACTCTCAACCACTGCGCCGCCAGGGAAGCCCAAGGGGATATTTTTATATGCAGGCTGATGAAATCCCAACAATGCTATTTTACTCTACTTGATTAGACCAGTGGTTCTTACCCTTTACTGTGCATAAGAATCACTTGCTGAAATACAGACTTCCGGGCTTCCCTGGTGATTCAAGTCATTCACTTGAAATACTATTGTGAGAACCAACAGAGTAAGTTTATTTAGCAGGTAACGTTTTATGTATGATTCAGTTAATATATGTTTGGGATTTGAAATTTTGTCTAAGTTGAACTAGAAGAAATTTTTGCTGAACGGTGATTTTGTGAATGTGAATTTGTTTTGGCTTCTGCTGAGAATAAGAGGTACATCATGATCTATCTAAGATCAAATCCATATTGATCTTCATTTCCTTTCTGAAGTGCAGTATTATGTATGTATAATTGCTTAAGACAAAAGCACCCCAAAATAGATCTTGAAAGCTAACATGGTAGATTTCTAAGCCAGTGGTCACACATCCACACTGGCTGGGATTCCTAGCAGAGAAGAGACGTCAGAGACAATCCCAACCTGCTTGTTTGGAGACTTTATTGTCACTAGTTATCTTCTAACTGTTCCCTCAACATCCACTGAATACTTAGAAATAGGTATTTCATACAATAAAATAGGGGTAATTGATTTAAATAATAACAATGATTGGAAACTAGTCTGGATAATATACATTTTTGAAGGTTTTGTGTATCTGTTCTGCACTAGCAACGCTTTAGGTCTGAGTAATAGTGGATTAACCAGGTCTGATTTGCTCTGCCTAGTTTGCTGTTGCTGGTTTTATTGAATGTGACGCTGTTTCTGAAGCTGTCAAAGATAGAGTATGCTGCTCAGTCCTTTTACCGTCTTCACCTCCAGGAAGAGAAATCTGTAAAGTAAGTCTTCTTGCCTCGCAACTTATTATGTCAATAATTCCTTTGCTGCAGGGAACTTAATTCCAATTTCAGAGATTTTGGTCTGCCAACTATCCTCTAGTCAAACTTTTTTGTTTACTTTTTTGTTTTATTTGCAAATTTATAGGGCACTGATGATTTCTAGAGATGAAAGCCTAGAAGCTATTCCCTTGATCTTTAAGATGGTATTTTTCTTTCAGTTTAGCCTCTGATATGGTGTCAAGAGCAGAAAATATTCAAAAGAGCAAAGATCAGGCCCATCGCTTAAAAGGAGTGCTCCGGGACTCCATCGTGATGCTGGAACAGGTCAGCACCTCTGTGTACCACGTTACTTAGTAGTCATCCCAGTGAATCAGCTGCTCCTCTGGTTTCGAGAGAATATTTACTGTACCATTATTTGAAGAAATCCCCCTCCTAGAGGCATCTACCCTTGCCAGTTTCTGGATTATACATTTTATAGTCACTTGTACTTTTTGTTTTTAACAAAATGGGAACGTACTGTACTTACCGTTGCATACCCTCTTTTTTCAATTAGTAATATATTTTGAAGATGTTTCCCTATCAGCTTGTATACATATACCTCATTCTTTTTATTGGTCCTTCTATATAAAATTTCATGCTCAATATCAGCTTTTTATAGAAGTGGTAGATTGCTCATTATTTTATCTATTAACCATGCTCAGTATTTTGTTTTTAATCTATTAACCTGCTCATTATTTTGTTTTTATCTATTAACCATGTATCATGGAGATACTTCCATATCCTCTTCTTTTAACAGCTGCATAGAATTCAACTGTACATATGTGGCATAATTATTTTACCAGTTCTCCACTGAAGAATAAGCATTTAGGTTGTTTTGGTGTTTTGCTATAAGCGTTATCTCTTGAACATAGTGTCATCAATGTGTGCTGCTCGGTTCTATGAACCAAAACTTAGGATTCCCTTTGAAAAATGAGGACAAATACTTCCATTATAATATAATACATAGGTACTTTTCAAAATTGAAAAATAGAGAATAGAAGAGAACCTACTAGCATTCAGACATAATCACTTTTTATTTTTTTGCGGTACGCGGGCCTCTCACTGTTGTGGCCTCTCCCGTTGTGGAGCACAGGCTCCGGATGCGCAGGCTCAGCGGCCATGGCTCACAGGCCCAGCCGCTCCGCGGCATGCGGGATCTTCCCAGACTGGGGCACGAACCTGTGTCCCCTGCATCAGCAGGCGGACTCTCAACCACTGTGCCACCAAGGAAACCCCTAATCACTTTTAACATTTCGTTTTATTTGCTTCCATCCTTTTCTTCTATGCATTGGTTTGTTTTTTAGAAGATTCAATTATTGAGCATTTCTTAGAACATCATGTGGGGCACTAAAGGTGCTTCCACTAGGCACTCTTCAGATGCACAGTGCCTGCAGTTAGGAACTTTCTCCTCCCCCTCAGCAAGGAGTAGATCATACTCTCACTTTTCTTCTCATCCTCTCCGCTCCTTTCCTGCTGACTCTGAACTCATGACCATGCCTCAAGGAGAAAAGAGACCCTCCCTCTCCTTCCATAACCAGATCTACAGACCTTCCCCTGTTGCTGCACCCATCCTGTTCTGTGCTCCATTAGAAGCATCGCTCTGCCTGTGGGACGCAAGTCTCAGCACGAGTTGGCAGGAGACTCCATCCACCCCTCTAGCTTCCCCATCTTCAGACTCCCTCATTCAGCTGGATCTTTCCATCAGCACCTCCCCTGCTCTCTTATCTCCTACATTAGAAAACCCGCGTCATCCACATCCTTCTCTATCTGCTCATCTATCGCTCTCCTCCCTTCCACAGTCAGGCACTCTCGGAGTTGCCTACTCTGGCTGTCACTATATTATCCTTTATAACTCCTTCACTTTTTTGAGGTTTTATTTTCACCAAAGTCACTCATTCACATGAAGAGTTAACTTGTTCTACAGGGTTGTTTCAGAAAAATAGCAATCCTGGTATCCTCTTCTCCATTTCTTTCCCAAAGACTACAATCTAACTCTCTTGGTTTATTCTTCTGGTGTTTACCTCCATATTTATAAACAACAAGCATGTGTTGATACTTCTTGATTTTTCAGCTTTAGACATTATCTTTTGACTTCCTGTTATGGAGACTGGGATTTTGTTTTCTTTCACCTCTTCATGCTCCCATTTCTCATCCCCCATCCTCCAAAGGAAGTTGTAATTTTGGTTGGATCAGTATTCAGTGTTGGCTTTGTTTTGACTAAGTTTACTGTTCTGAGCTGAGCCATAGAATGAACCGCGGCCACTTTTTCTTACCCCTGAAATTGTCTTCTTATTACAGTTGATCACTGGACTGTATTGTTTATAAGTGTTTCATGCCCTGATGCTCTGTCTCCTCTCATCATCTTCGGTCACCTCAGGGTTTCAATCCATGGAGCCTCTGACGGGCTCCAGGCAGGGCCAGTGGCCCTCTCTGCAGGTGCACAGCTATCATCTTGGGGCTCCTGTTGCCCACCTCCTGTTTCCCATATCCCATGTTTTCTGCTTTCTTGGTTTCCTCCCTCCTTTTAATGGAGCATATCCTCTAGTAGCTTCCTGAGAAAGAGGCTATGGAGGTAAATATTTTAAGACTTCACCTGTCTGAACTTTTTTATTCTGTCCTTCCCCTCTGATTAATTATTTGGCTGGGGATAGAATTCTAGCTTGGAAATAAGGTTCCTTCAGAAAATTGAAGGCATTGCTCCATTGCCTTTTGGCTTCCAGTGTTACTACTGAGAATTCTGAGGCTGCCAGATTCCTGATCCTTTCGTCTGGAAACTGGTGCCCTTTCGTCCTGGGATATACTGAGCTATGTGGCTGATGATTTCCTCTCCTCCACCTTCTCTCCCCTGACTTTCTATAGCACCTGTAATCAGGTGTCTGCCTTCTGTTGGACAGGTTGTCTGACCTTACCTTTTCTTTCCAGCTTCCATCTTTTTGCCTTTTTGTTCTACTTCCTCAGAGATTTCCTCAACTTAATCTTCAAATTCTTTTACTGAGTTTTTCAGTTTTTGCTAACAAGTTTTTAATTTCAAAGAGCTGCCATTTCTCTGAATTTTCATTTTTAAGGCATTGTGAACTTTTAAAGTGGCCATAATATCTTTCTCTCTGACCATATTACTGATAATTAAAAAAATTTTTTTTTTCTTCTTCTTGCATACCCACATTCCAGCAAGGCCCTTTCCCCCTGTTTTGATTTCTATCCTTAGGGTTAGAGGATTTCTTTGGATGTCTGTAGTCCTTTGCTGTCTGCTTGTATAGATCCAAAGTTCTTATCGTGTGGGTTGGGCTGGTCTACTCTGAACTTCTTGGTAGATCTGGCTGGGCCGTTGGCTAAGAAATCCTGATGTCAGTATCTTTAGGTCTTTTCTCTTGGATTGGTCAGTTTCCACAGAGAAGACTCTTCCAGTCTCCTTCCTGAAGGACTAAGAGCTGGCTGCCAGCATTTTAGGTGAGTGAGAGTAGAGAGATTGAGGAGGGCAGGGCAAAGGGATGATCTCAACATGCAGTATACATGTTTTTTGTATAATCCCCATTTTTGGTATGGTACTGCTATCTTTAACGATGTGTTTGGTGTCCTCCTGGCCAGACTGCCAGAGACCCTCTTTTTTATCCTCTCCAGAAAATAGGACTTCAGACTTCTGCCCAGGTAGTAGGAGAGGCCACATGTCCAAAAGTTCATCCAATCCTTATTTCAGTCCCTTCCTCTTTATTCCCATTTCCACAGATGCCTGTCAATTCCTGAGGCTTTAGAGGATTCTTCAGCTTCAGTTGGTTCTCAGCTTTCCCTACTGTTAGCTTAGGATTCAGCGTTTTCAGGGCTGCTAAGTAATCCATCCGCTACCCAGTTTCCAAAGTTGTGTTGCTATTGTCACCTTTTCTGTTTTCCTCTGTCCTTGTGCACTTATGTCTTAAAAAAGAATCCCTTTACCGTGCTTTTGGTGGTGTTTCAGGAGGGAGCAAAATTGGATGCCTGTATTTAATCTGCTCACTCACTCTTCAGCTCACACTGTCTTGATTTCTTCCCCCACATCCTCTACTGATACTGCTCAAGCTAAGCTCCCCAGTGACCTCTGGCTTTTAAAGTTAATATACCTTTTTTTTCTTTTTTTGTTTTTAAGTTTTCATCTTACAGTGCCAGCATTTGACAAAGCTGACCATTCCTTTCTTGAAATGTATCTAATCTTCCCTTCTTTGGAACCATGGAAAAAAACACAGCTTTATTGTGATATAATTCACATACCATAAAATTCACCTTTTAAAGAATTTTTAGGGTATTCACAAGGTTGTCCCACCATCGCCACTATCTAATTCCAGAGCATTTTATCATCCCCCAAAGAAGC